>NC_089569.1:705692-1058538 GCF_040115645.1 Euwallacea fornicatus
TGCCTTTTAGACACTCTAATTGGTCTACAACGGGCATCTTGACTTGCCGGGGTTCTGCCGAGCTGAGGTCTCCATTTTCGTTCCGACCCCAACTGCAAATTTACGTTCTAATTGTTTTTATCTTACTACTTAAATGTAATGATTCATTTACCCTACAACAGTCCCAATATTTCCAACAATTTGTTTCAAGTCGGTATTGCCTTCCCACAAGCATAATGGTATTATGGTTTTACTGAATGGTATCGGGTCCTGGAAAGTGATTATAGCGATGTCTGCGTCGGCTTTACCTTGTTGGTACTCTGCGAATAGAGAAAAAATGTGCGCAAAAAACGTTTATATATTGAGACTATGCTATATATCTATTATTCTAACAAGAACAAAAATTCTATTTCTGCTCTTTGTTAAATATTATTGGAGTAAAAAAAATAATTCGGTTAAAACGAGTTAATACACCTGTTTATGAATTAATTTGAGCGAAAAATTACTTACCAGGATGAACAGTGACAGTTTCAGGTTCCAACATGGTCTCTCCAGGGGCCACAACCCATTTCCTTATATTTAGCTTGCCAAAAATGCAAACAATCTCGTTGGGTTTTACTCGCCTGTATTCCAACTTAACGCAGTGCGCAGCTGAAAAATATGTAAAATTATTTAGTGTTTGAATAAAAAAGTTCTAATATGTTTAGCGCGGGACGAATACATAGGATTCTCGCTAAAGTGGCGAAAGCGACCTACTGGATTGTTAAAAAAAATGATAGAATATTTGCAAGTTTTAACAAAAAACCATTAGAGCTAAAAATATTACCTGTGACTACATGTCGATTAGATATCAGAGATCCACTGCAAATGTAACTAAGACTAAGATTTTCTAGTTGTCTGAAGATGGCAACCAGCCAAGGATAAGCCCCTCTTGGAACTGTTTCTCCGTTAACAATGAGCTGATTGGTTGCTATAGGTTTTCCACATATGTCTTTTGCATCGGTGGCAGTACTGCAAAATTTTACACTTATTCTATAGGTCGATTCAAAATACGTTGACAAATTTCATGGAGACAAAATTCAGGAAAGTTTAACTTAATTCTTTGGGACTGTGATGAATTTTACATTGAAGGAGCCTCTAGATTCTTAAGAAAGAGAATTAATGACATTAAAATTATATTGAAAACAGAGAGTTTTGTAAGTCAAATATATATTAGGGCGTCTTTAGTAATGATCACGGGAACGGGTTCGTATAAATTAATAAATTTGTTTTTTTTTTATATAAATTTTAACTTCCTATATTTTTGTACCAGAGCCCGTTATTTGTTAGAACTTTTTCTCTGCAATGCCAGCAATCACCTTTTGAAGATTGTCAAAGAATTTGTGAATCATCCTGTATTTTAGTCCTGATTTTACGGTCTTATTACATTATCTAATAGTAGTTAAATCTCAAAAAATATTAGGGCATTGTACCTATATATACGGCAGTACGTTATATTACCCACTTACCTTATTACCGTAGGATCGCGTATGTGAGATATTTCAGTCGTAGGCCTGATTGCAATAGGAGATTCTTCATCCCTCTGATTGAAGAAGACATTTTCGTCAACTGAAACATTATTTGCTACGTACATACTACACATCGTATAAACTCAGCATTACGTACTTCCTATATCTTCTGCTCCACTCCTTGAAGGCTGAGGAGTTGACAGCCCAGTCAAAAATGGATTATTAGGGTTGATTTTACCGAGATTAGCATCAGACAGAGGGGGAGGAATATGAGGGCGTCTCCGAGGGGGAGTTCCTGCAGGTTTAAACTGGTAGGGATTCTTCACATTGATGGGTTGAATGCCTCCCGGTGGAGGAGTTCCTGCAGGATTAAAGTGGTAGGGATTTTTCGAATTAATGGGTTGAAAGCCCCTCGGAGGAGGAGCTCCGGCAGGTTTAAATTCGTAGGGATTTTTCACATTGAGAAAAGGATTCGAGGAGCTTTCTTGTCCACGGTTTATATCTGTGAAGTAAACATTGACGGAAGAACTAAATGGGTCGTTGTCCCCTCTGATATCAAAGGGAAAATCTGAATAATAAATGTTTGTAAATTTGCCAAAATTTAATAATTGCTTAGTCCTTACCTGATGTTTGAGAATTTGATGATGAGGAGGGTAGGTTGTTGAAATTCGGTGAGCCGTCTATTGTGGGGTCTGAAGACGAAGTGAGCGGGGTAACGTCTAAGCTAAGTTTGTGATGGAGGTTTATTATCGTCAGGATAGGTACCATTTGAACTGTAACGATAAGAATTAACATATAAGGCATCATTTGGAAAAATTTCAATCCAAATATTCTTAAAAGGCAATTTTTTGTAAACGCAAACGTTTACGAAGCTTCAATTTATGGAAGAAGGGTATCCCGTAAGACGGTAGTATCAGGTACTTTAATATATCATTTACCGCCGACAAATCAGTACAGGATACCTGAACACCGTGAAATAATTGCTGTATTAGCAATTTTTGGTAAGTTTGATTAAATATTAAGCGGCGGAAGAATTTTTATGTGTGAAAAAGTGCAGTCAAGTAGTGCTAAATCAGGAAGGTATAACGATTTGCCAAACTATTGCGCCAAAGTTGACAGTCAGACTTAATCTAGTACTTACTAGGGATGCTAGGACCACTACATATTAAATTTCCATTAACGGCGATCTTAGTTATTCTAGGAGCAATGTTTTGCCAAGCCGGAAATAGTATTTTGTAGTAAATAGTCTGCCTATTCATAATGTCGTTTATCACTTTCTGTCGATTCTCCGCCAGCACTATCTTGCCATTGTAGCCCTGCAGAGTAAAATGTATTATTATCCATTGACAAAACAGAAATACTTGTTAATATTGTTATTATGTATCGGGGTTAATCGATCTATTTTTAAAAGAAAGTTGTAAATAAAAAGATCTGGAAGGGAATTTCAATTAAAACGGAGCACCCAGTATTGGAGTCAAGCTGTCTCCATTTAATCGTTCAACTTAAAAAATGGATTTAGCCTACTTAAGTTCAGTGTGATCCACCTTGTATATTTCAAAGCATTAGTAAAAAATTACTTGTAAATTTATATAAACTTTTTCCTCGGTCTCTACTTGTTTGCGATTTGAAGCGGGGTGTCGCTTCGCTGATTAAGCCCATATGAAATACAGAAAACTGGATCTCTCTGTGTAGGTACGTCTCTAGCAATAGAATTCTCATTTGCCCAAATACTTCGTAATCTAATTATCAGCTACTACTAATTAATTTAATTAGAAATTAATGGTGCCTGCCTGAACGCTGTTGCCAACCGATAGCTCAATATCCAGTTGAATCCTTCCTCCAGTATCTGCCTGATCTACCCTAACCGAACCAATCAAATTCCCATTTGCATCGTTTTGGTATTGGAACACCGACGGACAGGGGCTTTGAAGGGGCCCCTGGTTAATGTTGACAAAGGCATTTGGATTTGAGTTTCTTGCTTCACGTGGTGAGTAAATGACGTATTTAAATTCTCCTAACACTGGAATTCCCAGAGAAGTTAATAATAGTAATATCACAGAAAAGGTCAACATTGTTAGGTCACTTAACGCACTTAACATAATCATAAATAAATTTAACAAAGTCCAGGTCTAATGACCGTTCTCTTGCTTCACTTAATTTTATGTAACTTTACACTGATGTTGCACTTATTATCACTCATTGATCTCTTGAAGGAAGAAGGTTTTCCAGTGAAGTGTTTTGGTTTCTGTAACATAAAAGAACATAAAATAAGCCTCAGTAAATGGTACTTTGTGTTTTTTTGTGGGAAGGATATCACAAGCTACATTAGTCGTACTAGGCAAGGTACTGCAAAGCGAGGCTTAAAAGTACGACAATGTGCCTACCTAAGAGCGCAGTGTTAAAAGAGTTTATGATGACTAATAAACCCCTTTGGATATTGTAAATTCTCTCAGGTAGGAACCAGCTACCTTTATTAATCAAGTGAAATTTTCATGAGCAGATTGCTCGATGGTACTAGAAGATATTCATTTTGGATCTCAAATTTGTTAAATTTCATCCCATTTGGTAGTTCTTTAATTTAACCCTATGCTGGAACAACGTTGTAACCGTCAATATTTGTTAGTACGGTATTTCCATGGAATAGCGTTGTGTGTACCTTAAATACCCGCTCGCTGGAAAGGTATATCAAAAAGGTATAAGGTATAGAATATTATTTCCCATACCTTTCCTATATCCTACCGACGAGTTATTTAAGGCGTCTAAAACGCTATTCCATGGAGATACCGCACTTACAAATATTGACGGTTACAACTTTGCTCCAGTATAGGGTTCAGTCATAATCCAAGTATCATATAAAACTCTCTAGGAAAGATTTAACAAGAAAACAGAAACTTTAATGAGCAAAAAATAGCAACGCCGCGTTTAGCATTTATCTTTAAAGATTAACGTCAAACTATAAGAGAACTGATGTGATGTTTTCGCGCACAATGCTGCCAAATCCAGCAAGAAATCTGAATTTTTCACAAACTTATGTTCAATACTATAGCCGCGGGCGACTTCTAGCGCATCATTCCTTTGTTATACAGGATATTTCACATTACCTGTTCGGTAGAAAATTGGGGAATTGAAAAAGACAACATTGTCCAATGTTGTATACGGCCATAGTAGACCATATTCTTTCTCATAGAGTAGTTTCACTAGTGCAGAGTTGTCAATTGTATCTGAAACTAATGGCAACATGTAAATTTAAAATGGAAAGTCCTGTAAATCCCCAAATTTTTCCAATCTCGAAATTTTTTAAAAATATTTCGAACAGCTTACTGTACGTCGATTTTTAACCGCTTGGGAGGTAATGACGTTTAAAATATGACATTATTGCACTAAAATATAGATCTAGTGTTTTCTAGAATCAGTAACTTGTGAACGGTATTAAGTAGGCCAGAATGATTTCCACATTGCCATCTTTTCGAGGCAGGTGTAAACTTCAAATTTGACATACATTAATTTGTTTAACATGTGTCAAATTATTTGACAGATTTCAAATCTTGTAGTTCTATTCATCTTGAAAGGTTAAGATAAGAATGTCAAACTCATTTTGCGCATAGGTCAGATTGTTTGTATGATGACTCTCGCAAGTGCAAAGTAGGTCACATCATGAAGGTCTTTATCTCGAAAACAGTCGAAAATCAGAACAAGATATGCTAGACATTGCATTTGAACACGGTTCTGGATGTTTCATTTGAAATTTTGATGTCGTCATTGATTGCACCAGCTGTGCCCTAGTAAAAAACTATTTTTTATCCGAAATTTTCTAACAAACGGGCTACCTGAATCACCCTTATGCCTGATAGGAAAGTTTTTGTCAAGAGTTAAAGACCCGTAATTATAGGAAAATACTCTAAAAATAACTCGTTTCCTAGTATATCAAAGCAAGGTATCGAAAAAACCCGAACATGTTTCGAGGTAGGCATGACGTCTTTCTACGTAGTCCACACGAACAACCTCTGTTGAGATTTTTGAAAGTATTTAAGTCAACTGAGAATTTAAACATTACATCACCTCATTATCTCCCCTGTATTAGAGGATATACATATATGACCCTAATGGTCACAGTCACTCAGCCACATATTTTTGCTTGTTAGTTATTCAGACTTCAGTCTCGTAAAAACGTTTTAAATGTTTAAACTTTAACTTACCATTATGATGAAAAAAAAAACCTTCACCCGCCTGAATTGTAGTCCAGAAGGGTCACTTATGGATTACCCATCACTAACAATAACTATAGCAAACTTGTATTTTGGTACAGCGCAAAATGACTAACCGATCAGACAACTCTTGATCAATTTGATTCATCAATTATTCAGATATCATTATTATTTCGTTATGGCATCGGTAAATGCTAATCATTAGTTTTAACTCTCCGACATCCGACGGAGTACTGGTCGTACTACTTGTTTGTGTATGTATATTCTGATACTTGTTTAAAAAAAAGCCGCAAATTGTTTATTTTATGGTCAATGCTGAGTATAGTTCTCTCTTTTCGGTACAGTTTTTGTGGACAGAAGCGTGAAGTTGCAATTAACACTGCCTGCACCTACTGCTCGAGGACAAGATTTTTTTTTGTGATAACTGGGTATCTGGGATTTCCCGACCAGCTGGGTTTCGAATACAAGAATGGTTGAATAACCGTAATAGTAGTTGGTGCTCAAAGAACATGTTGAATGATTGGGTACAGTTCAAGACTATTGCGAAGGCGTGGTAAGGATCGTCTATTGTACCATACTAGAAGCGGTGTATCTATTACCGACATCAGTATAGTCCGGGTTGGTTCGCTCCCCTAGAGCCCCAGACAGAATTCTTTAACAGCTTTAATGCGCGGAGAGCCTCACCAAGAGCATAATTTTAAAATACTTGATGGCATAAAACAACTTTCGGCGCATGCATTTATGGTAAGATGTATGTTAAGGTAATTCCCAAACTTAACGGAACTAATACTGCTCCCTGAAAAATGTTGCTGCTAAAATATGTATGAATATTCGGAGAGTACCTACTGCCGCCGCGTGATTCAATTTTAAATGATTATCCGGGTGTCTGGGAAATCCATATACTTTTTTTGCAATGGATACCATTGGCGAATTCAATCGTCACAACAATGGCGCAGAGAACAATCCGCATTGTTCGTATTTTATTTGCATTATTATGTGCTGTTCATAATATTCTTATTAACGATTGTTCAAAATGCGTCATTTCGATATCAGGCAAAAGCGGAATTGCTTGAAGCGCATCTCAACAGGAGATAACAATAGGCTGTTAGTGTGCCATTAGCTTTTGTAACAAATTGGAATGTCATATTTGGTATTTGTCAAAATGACAATTATCATCTTATGTCAAACGTCGTTCACGTTTGACAGGTGTCAAATTTGTCGTTCCAATTTTTTAAAAACGACTAAGCTGAAGTGTGAACGCCACTTTACCTTAATTCGAGCTGTTGAGAAGCTACAACTGTTGAAAACGCCATAAGTACCAAATTTCAAATGCCAAACATCTTACGTAAAATAATATTTGTTTATTTATTTATTACATATTATTTATTATATATTATATATTTATATTATTTAGCCGATTTCATGGCGCCTCGAGGAATGAAACAAATTGGAACAGCATATAATAGTGTAATGTTGAAATCAAACTCATGCAAAGGTGGGAAATGTTTCTTTTGTTTTAATAAGTTGAGCATGCGCTGGGTTAAAGTCAAAAACTACCTAGTTGACAAACTTGGAATTTATTTCAAAATCTTAGTTATTACTATTTTTTTACAAGAATTGCTGCTTACATTTACTTACATGACAATAATTGGACTCGCACAACGACACTAAAGAGTAAGATTTGCAGTCATCCCTTAAATATATGTATAGGCAATAAAGTTTTATTCCAGTATTACTTACCAATCTTACCATTTTATATAAATAGAAGGTAACAGTTATAGACCTTATGAGACAGTATTTATATACATTTCATTACAACGCGCACGTACTTACCCTTACTTTTCGAATTAAACATTTAATAAAGTTGTAACACAAACATGACGCAATCAATTAGTGTTTTTTCTTTTAAGATGAAAAAAATATTTTTACAACAAGGAATAATGCTTGAAAAATTGCCTAAAAGTTAATTCCGAGTTTTGCACGCTTAGGAATTCTCATTAGTTCAATCCTCGATTTCACAAATTCACAAATACACTTGAAGCTATTATTATTTCCAGAGAAAGGCAGTGGCGTAGCCAAGGCATTGCCAAAAACTTTCAAATTTTAAAAGGGTGGCATTAATAGATTACGAAAAACTGTCAAAGTTTATTCCTAGCCCTGCACGCCCATGACTTTCCATTAATTCGAACTCTCAATGTCACGAAATCAAGCATCGAGTTCGATAGTTCTTAGGACTATTTTACACTAACGAACTTAAATTGTCTTTCGGTACGGCCTGCTATATTTGGGGTATTAACCGTGTTTCTTAGGCGCTTTTTACAGGTGATTAGACTAACAAAACGGTAAGTGACTTGCTTACCGTTTGCTACAAAGGTAAGTAAAATGTACGGTAAACCATGAAATGTTCGGAAAAAGAAGCAACAAAAAACAGGCGTCATGCGTGAAAACAGATCTGAATGCATAAATCATAAAATTTTAAACGCCACTTCAACATTATGAATATGCGACAGAGGTCATATGAGAAACTGCAGGTATGAGCTCTACGGGCATTCAGGGTTCTACCGATCTCAGACATAGAAGATTTTGTGATTTTTTTGTCTTTGATCTGGAAAACTTACTGCTTTTGATATATGAATCGCCATGGCAGGTACTTGAAATGATGTCACGTAATAGGTACCACGTAGTAATAAAACCTCGAGAAGTACTTTATGACGTTGTCGAACATTTCTGGAAGTTTGGAAAGTTTAACTATTCATAATAATCGGTTACTAGAAGTAACTAGTATATTACATTAAACTAATAATTAGTTTGTTATATGTTACTACTAGTAACATATTAACTTATTTGTATAATAATATGTAAAGCGCACTTACAATAGAAGAAACTACACAGGTGCTATACGGGGTAAATTTTTTCGATGTCCAATATGTTGAGTTTCTTGGAGAGTAGGAAAAGTAGAACGTCGATTAAACTGGCAAAAATTTCAGGTTTTAGGGGAGGAATGTAAATTAAAAAAAATCAACGAACGTTTTGTTTAATTCATGGCTCTGTAAATATTTAAAAAAATATATTTTTTTGTGACGTTTTAACCAAATTAGCCGTATTCAAATTTCGTTTAAGGAGCAAGCATATAAGGAATTTGAAGAAAAGCTATCTTAATAGATTAATTCGACCGATCCTGTCAGTTGTCATTTATGACATGACGTAAACTTTTTTTTTAATGGCGGACCTACATCTACTTTTCAATTTTGATTTTAATTAACGTTAAACCTAGCTCGCTGTGGATTTATGCATGTCGATTTATTATCGCATTAGATCAACCATGAAATTTCCACGAAAACGTATAATCAACTTATATTTACAAGTACCCTTTTTAGCTTACATAAAGCATTTTTGCAGTTGATCTCGTACGATAGTAAATTAATATGAACAATTCCATAACACGCTAAGTTCAATTTTGACTCATAATTGAACGGATCAATTATGGGAAATATGGAACTTGGGTGGCGCAACTGTTAGGTAATCACTTCAAGTAAAAATTTTCGTTGTGTTTACTACAATGGGGAAAATCTTGGGCAGAGATATACATTTAATTCGCATTATTAATTAATTTCTGATGCTTGGGCATAGAATGTACGAAAAAAAGATTAATAATGAAGTAAAAAATATAAACAAGTAAATACCTCATCAACAATTGAACAACACGCAGCTATAATCTACTTTGCAGTTGAGCAAGGGCAGGAAATCTAAGCAAGCTATAAATTTACAATTAATATCACAGATCTACTTATTAATACAATTTTGGAAATTATCAATTTTCACTTTACACGACAACAGTATCTACTGATATTAAATTATAGGTATGTATTAAACAGTACATTGACTCTACAGTATAATATGATAAATTTGTTACAAATTTAGGTATTTGGCATCTAGTGGGTTTAAATCAGCACCGAGCTACACAATTTTGATAAAGAAGCATTTTATTTATATCTGTACAACTACATATAAAACAGCTCGCTTTGAGTAGCTTTAGGAGACAGTGCTGCTTTCAGCTCGCAAACGCGTGCGGTAAAGGAACCTTACTGCACGTTCGCACTAAATCGGTGATAGAAATGATAATAATGCAAGAAACTTTAGTCACGATCGAACAACTTGGGCTTGTGGGCAGGTGAGAAAAATGACTTTTGGCTTTATGAAGATGTGAAATATGTCCTTTCGGACAAATAGAGCGAAGGCTTGAGTATAGGTAGTAATGTAAGTTTCAACGAGTTCTGCTGTTTAAACTCACTGTTAGATGAACGATCCGCATGGCATAAATGTGGGTACTCACTCCAGTACCACTATTCAGTTATACAAATATCATGCTTTGCCCTTGTATCTTTAACGGTCTGGCTTTCCTGAGTAACTTATTCACTTTGGGATACCCTATATAAAAAATTGTTTTCTCCTTAATAATACAAAGGTTGAGTTTTTTTCTTTGCTGGATGAATTGATCTCAGAAACCAGAAGAGTTACAAACTCGCTTAAGTGGGGTGTTAAGGACCAACACAAAGTTTCTTAGTGTAATTTTGATGGATAGGAGAAAGTACTGTGATCTGAAAGGAGTAAGTTTAAGTTTCTTACTTATCCGATTTGTCAGACTATCAGATTTTTTTCTATCGTTCGTGGGATCTCACATAAACTTACTTCTTTAATTGGAAACGTAATAGATCGTGACACCATTACAAAAGTCAATTTATACGCTTTAAACCGGCATCAGTAATGATATATTTAAAATGGTGAATTTATAGCCATTTTTTAGAATTAATACCACATTTTAACGCAGTGGAATTACGCAGATTGAATTGTTTTCCCGGAAAACACTTCCCGAAATGCTTTTGTAAGCTAAACATTTGGATTTTTTTGTGAACACATTTAAAAAAATTTATGAATGACTTTTTGCAATAAAAACAGATTGTTTTCAAAAAAATATATTTTACAGTCAGTGTAAAGTATTTAAGTGTTTTTGAGGAACAATGGATGCACAACAAATTTTCAGCTTCATGAAGCCTTCCAATCGTGGTCTCGAACGAAGCGGAGCTGCTTGACACCAGGGCTACATCAAAGTTTGCCATTAAATGGCTGTAGCTCCGGCGTTTTGAAAAACACCTAAGTTGCTTCTTCGATCATTTTAAAGCTCAGAAAGTGATCTTCAAGAGAAGCCTTAATCTACTATACTTCCCATTAAAAAAAAAGTAGATTTAAATTGGTTCCCTGGAACTACAATTCTTTCCCCTGTCAAGCTTTCCGGCTTTCTGCTAGTTTCCGAGATCCCTTTCGCCCCCTTAATTTAACATCGCAAAAAACTCACCCTGTACAGTCGATAATAGAGATGTTCTTGCATTAACCATGCAGCTTGTCTTTATAAATCTGCCCCAATGAGCATATTGAATCGCAAATTATCTATGTGGGAATTATGCAGATATTACTAGATGAGCTGGAAAGCGTTAACCCGTTTGGAAAATATAAATGTATTGAACGCATAAATTATTGCTAATAAGGTTTCTAAAGAATAAATTAAGCATCGATAAAGCTGGGTAATTAAAATACATAGAATACACAAAATATTGACAGTAATTACAATAGGGATATTACTGCCTGCTCTACAGCTCCAAATGCTACACTAATTGGCACAAAATATCGAAGACCTTGCTACAACAGCCAACCAACAAAGCCCCTCGAAGTACGACTTTCTCAAAAGGTAATTTCTCTCAAGACTCACATTTCAATAATTAAGAATTCACTGAAACAAAACTGGAAGCAAACACATAATGGGTTTCACTGTCATTCCATTTCGGGTTTCTGTAATATGATAACTAAACTTTCACTTACAGAGAAAGTTTTACGCTCTGACTTTCTGAAAATACTAATTATTCCTATGGAGTCAACGGCTCAACAATTATACTAATGGAGAATTAAGTTACTGGTGACATGTGGAGACTGAATTCGCTGCGAACACCTTCAGTGTTCCGCATAAATTCTCAGGTTATACAGGTTGAATTTAAGTGTTCAGGGAAAAGTTATTCAATTTTAAATAATATTTTATTTTGTTTTGTTTTTTTTTTTAACATTGAGATGTGCCAACATAACAATTCGAGCCAACCTGAATTAATTGGTGGAGTAATCTTTCAGTTATCCAACGTACTCATGTCGGATCACGCCCGAAACCGATTTGCGATCAGGTGAAAACACGCGTCTCGACAATACATCCACGGATGGAATTCACGTGGGTTTTTTGTATTTGCAAAATGTTTACATTTTTGTTTTTTCTTTGCGGATTCCGAAGAATAAGCCCATTCTCCATAAAAACGGCCGGTATGTTCGTTAAAAACATACTTATATACAGTGGTGGCCATAGAAATAGGACCACTACTGGTTCAATTTTAAATATGGAGAAACGTTTATTGAAAGTTATTCTATCTCGTTCGAAATAGGGTTCTAAATTTCTACAAGGTTGGTAATTATGTGTGTCAATAGAAACCAGGGGAATTACCTTATACTAGAATTGTACTTCCCCTGTTTCGTTCAGACAGTCAAAACTAAGGTGGTTATAATAATAGGACCAGTGTATTAAAAGCTCGTTATTTTTTTAATAACTTTCATAATTCCTCATTCATTAGAATAGCAATTGAAAGGTAAGTCTAATTAATTATTTCGAAGCATTTTGATGCATTTTAATAATTAATACACAAACAGATGGGGCGTAGAAACCACTGTTCTTTAACTGAAAGAATTAGAATACAGACACTTAGAGATGAGGGCAATTCCCTGCGTCAAATTTCTCAAAAACTAGGAAGATCGAAAACGTTAATAATAAATGCTCTCAAACACGAAGAACAACAAGAAAATCGCGGTCGTTAGAGGAAAACAACCATTTTGACCGACCGCCGAATAAAGCGAGAATCCCAAAAAAACCCTTTTTTAAGTTCCAAAGAACTTCAAAAGGACCTAAAATTGGAAATAAGTTCCAGAACTATCCGAAGACGATTGCAGGAAGTTCATTTACATGACCGAGTGGCTCGAAAGGTACCGTTGTTATCAAAAACAAACAAATTAAAAAGAATAAAATGTGCGAAAAATCATCTTCGCTTTGAAAACGAAGATGATAACATAAAATTGTGGAAAAATGTTTTTTTTTTCGGATGAAACAAAAATTTATTTGTTTGGTTCGGATGGTCGACGGTACGTGAGGCGGCCACCAAAACAGGAATTGCTTCCAAAACATACTCTAAAAACCCTTAAACATGGAGGTGGTGATATAAAATTGTGGGGTTGCTTCTCTTGGTTCGGTGTTGGTCCTATTTATTGGATAAAAGGAATCCCGAACCAAGAGGAATACCTTAAAATAATGAAAAATGTTATGCTATCATATGCTTCGGAAGAAATGCCATTAATTTGAAAATATCAACAAGATAATGATCCGAAACATACGGCTAGGCGAGTGAAACAATTTTTTCAAAATGAAGCAATTTCTGTTGTGTCATGGCCTTCACAATCGCCGGATTTGAATCCCATCGAAAATCTTTGGGTACACCTTAAGGCTGCTGTGAGGAGTCATCAGGTTAAAAATAAAGAAGAACTGTGGTCCGTAGTTCAACGGGAATGGGAAGCTATTCTTGTTGAGCTCTGCCAGCGTTTAATAAGATCAATGCCTAACAGATTAAAGGCAGTGGTTGCCCAAAAGGGAGAAGCAACGAAATATTAAACATTAGGCCATATTCAATTGCTAATTGCGTTTTTTTTTTCCTTTTTTTTTTTGATAATGTTTTACCGGTCCTATTTTTATGACCACATATTTATTTTGTTTTTATTGTTTTATTGAAGACTTTTATTTATTTTTTGTTAAATTATATTTTTGTATATTGTTTTCTTTATTATTAAATGTATTCTAGTTTTATTTTGTTCTAATTTTTTATCTCTTTACTGATAAAAATAAAAAATTGAAATTTTTGAAGTGGTCCTATTTTTATGGCCACCACTGTATGTCAATAAAAAGCCATTAAAAATGTAGTTTTTTGTATTATCTGTATAAAAATAACTTCTTCAGAAAGACCGTTTTTTTTTCTACACCAATAGATAAAGAAAAAGTTGTTATCTCCGTGGCCGAACTGCAGATAAGACTTGCGTTAATGTCACCAACACTATCAATGGAATTATTAAAATTTAACTCTAGTGCGATACTCGTCCCAATTAACCAAGTTTTCTGCCAATGATATTTGCTTTAATGACTATTTGCACCGACCCCTTTCAAGAACTAATCAACCATTGGACTTTGATATCGCAACATTTCTCTTTTAATTCTTCTTTCGCCGGCATCAAAAACGCTCTCGCACATTTTTTTACCCGCTAAATTTTCAATAATTG
The DNA here is from genome assembly GCF_040115645.1 of Euwallacea fornicatus. Classification (NCBI taxonomy): domain Eukaryota; kingdom Metazoa; phylum Arthropoda; class Insecta; order Coleoptera; family Curculionidae; genus Euwallacea; species Euwallacea fornicatus. The sequence goes on from NC_089569.1 coordinate 719,791, forward strand.
TAAAGTGTCAACGAGCATTGCACCTCACCGCACCTCTTTAGGAAGTCACTTAAATCTGACAAAATTTGCCGAATTGAAGGGCAAGGGAAGGTTTGAACACAGCGTTGCCAAATGTCATTTGGTTTATGAAAGATTGGGAAAAACTAAAATGTGTCAAAACGGTTGCTTTGAGCTAAAGCCGAAACGTGTAAGTTTACGAAAAAAAATTGAATGCGAAATTTTATTAGTTTTTTTAGGCCCCTACACTAATATCAACGAATTTGCTTCTTGATATTTAGTTTCTGTATCTTTTGGATTTTTTTTTTATCTATAGACTCGCTTTTTTGCTGGTAATTTGGAAACGCCTTTTATCCCTAATTCAGCGATGACCTTAAGATTACAGGTTCCCAGGTTTCTTTCAAATAAAGTCACCATCGGACATTTTTATGACAATTTGAGCCGGATTCTCCATATGGCTCTAAAATGACTTGCTACGTTACACCAACACACCATATTATTAAAAATATATATTCCGAAGATACGTTTGGAACGTACCAATAAGAAGAGCTTTTTCAAAAATTAATTTTTTTCCAGTCAAAAATTTTTCTTAAAAAAGTCTGATGTGGTGGCTTTTTACCAAATGGAACATTGAGACATTCAATCGTGTGATAAGTCATCGAATTGGGAATGAACAGTACATCCAACATAAACGATTCAAATTCAGATACGTATTTTAGAAAAATGAAATTAGGGCCAATTTCTCTGAAACTAAACACCAAACAGATGTATTAAGACCAGTGTGTAAGCCTGATAAACCTAATAACATTTTGTATTAAATATTTTATTTTTTACTATTTATTTATTAAATTTTGAAAAAATCAGTTTTAGTTAGGCTCGAAAGTCTACATACAATTGCTCCCGGACAAGAATGATCGTGAATTTCCATTAAGTACTCTAAATATTTTAGAATTTTCATGTTATGTTCACTCACTCTTCAATAAAAATAAAATTTTACAACTATATTTTATGATATATCATAAATTCTTAATACTAGCAGATATCGATACGTTCCTCTTGCGACGTTCTGGCCTTCACATTATACATATTCGATACAATAATTAAACACCACCATGATATTATTATGTACAATTTACAATGATATTATGTGTCTACCTAGTGAATAATCATCAGTTCAGTTTCACTTGTCATGTCCGTGCTGGGTCGTCTAAAATCACCTCATGAAGTATCTCATTAAGCAAATGATCACTAGGACGAACGACGGAGCCGTGGAAGTACCACCTGAGAGTTCTTTTGGGTATTTGGCCGGTTCAGCATAAACTAATGCAATTAATTCTGAAGTAAGTATACGTAACAGTTTTTCAATTATGCTAACTTACCGTCTATCATTCCTATAGTTTCATTTGGATTGCCATTAGGGCCCACTTTAATTTCTGAAAATAAAAGAGGAGAATAAGAAGTTAGATTAAGATATACCGTACAGCTCTAAATGGCTCTTTATTCATTAGTTTATTTTTTTTAACAATTCACATAAACTAATGATCTATCAACAAACAAGTTTTTTTAATATTCATGTTTACGTACTATTTAACCGAGTTTGTATTGCCTTTTTTATGAAATTTATAACTGCTTTTCTGAACAACTAATCGATAGATGTTGAATTGCACACACAACTTAAGGTGGTTTCGGAAGACCTTGTTTTCCTGTTGAAACATATGTCTTTTCACTCATTTGAATCCCCTTAATTTTCATTAAAACATTTTATGTAGGAACGGACTTACTAAAAAAAATGATCACCCGGTATATCAGACGGGAAGTAAAAAAAACCTTTTTCAAATGAACTTTTTTTCTTAAAATCAGCCATATATTCACCCCTAGGATTTTTGAAAACATATTATCAAACTCCCGGTATATTGCAAATTGATTGGGGAGCAAGACATGCCACGCTCAAAGACCAAAAACAAAGCTAGCACGTCGTATCGTTGTTTAACAGAGCTCAAATACCATTTATTAAGAATAAATTAAATTTTGAACTGTCGTGACGTGTAATATATTTTTTCAGAACTTTGTTTATTTTCTTTTCCGTGTTAATTTAATTTTTCGGACATGGAAGAGGGGCAGCAACCCTCTTGGATTTCTTCTGGACATGATTTTGCGAGTTATGGGCTCGTGTTACTATCTGATGTATTAATGTGTCACTACCACACTTGTTTGTTAAACAAGTATAGCCGACAATATTAACACTTGGAGAAGCTTATGGTGTATATTACATCTACAGGGTGTCTCTGAAAGACCCGGATAAAATTGTACCACTAATTTTTGAGAGGAAAACCTCACATTTGAACCTGATTTACCTTGGTCCAAAAGTGCATTGTTTGAAAATATAAGGCGTTAAAGTGAAGATTAAAAAAGAGGAAAAAAAATATTATTTACTTTCTAATGCTATTATCTGAATAAAATGTCGCATCGGAGAGTCTTTCGGAGCGAGAAATCAGAATTCGTTTGCATTTTCGATGCACAATGTAGAGGGCGCTGTCAACGCTCGGTGAACTCTCCTTAAAGGCACATAACTTGTGTATCACTCGGTATAAAATTTGTTTCTGTCTAAATTTGTGTTTTTCTACATGGTTTATGAAGAAAATGTATTTTAGTACAAGTCCCTATGGGTATTCCTTCTTGAAATATATTTAAAGTTTAAAGTTCGCTGCGCGTCTTAAAAAATAACTTTAAAGTACATATTTGTTTATAGAGCGTAGTAGAATAAGTTATTCAAGAAGTGGTATAGTGGAATAAATACATGTAGATTAAAAAATCATAAGGATTGAAGATTAATTGAATGCTTTGATTTTTTTCCTTTCAACTGTGTAATATATACCTTGAAGTTATTTTTCAAGACATGCGGCGAACTTTAAACTTCAAATATCTCAACAAGAAAAGTCCGTAGGGACTTGTACTGGGACATCTTTTTTTTTCGCAAAACGTGTAGGAAAGCATAAATCTAGTCAGGGATAAATTTTATACCGGGCGATAAAAAGGTTATGTCCCTTTAAAGAGAGTTCACCTGGCGGTAACAGCGTCCTCTACAATGTGCATCGAAAATGTAATGGGAGTCTGATTTGCCGCTCCGAAGAATCCCCCAATGCGTCATTTTCTTCAAATAGTGGAATTGCAAATCAAGTAATAAATTTTGTTACCATTTTTAATCTTCACTCTGAAGTCCTCTATTTTGAAAACCGTCCTCTTTTGCAGTGAAGAAATTTGAGTTAAATCGTCACGTTTTCACCTCTGAAATCGGTGATAGAATTTAGTACAGTCCTTGTTGAGATACCATGTAGAATAATTATGACGCTCATCCTATACGAACCGTACAGATTTTGGATTTGGTAATGCTGAAACCAACTCCAACGTATAACTTTTGATAACCATTTTATTTTGCTGTATAAATGACACTAACACCGTGTGATCTTTTTCATCCACCCTTCGCTCTGATTCGAGACCTAGATAAGGCAGTCATAACATTTCAGGCCACGCTAGATAACATCGAATATGTCTACCATAAACAAATACTGGAAAAGCGATTTCCAGAAAACCCATTTCCAACGCCGTATTAATCATTAGGGTGACGTTTAGGGTCCAGATTTCATGTCTTTGTTTTACGGCACTGCGGGGTAGGGTTGTGCATATTAATATTGCTCTAGTTACAGATAACTAATGATGGTTACGTATAAAGTGGTCACTCTAGACACATTAACCTCGACAAAGCCCTTTTAAAATTCCTCAATAAGCGCCACGCCAAAGGGCGACAAACGATTCATCATATCTGTATGGCCGCATGTCTGACCCATGTCATCAAAATTAAGTCTGATTTCTGTCGTAACCTCTAGAAACCTTTTGTGAAATTTAGTTGTATGACTGAAATTTCGTATTAAGGTCTCTCCTTATAAAATTCAAGAAGGCCATTTATCCTCGTTTGACCCACGCTGCGTCTGTCCTGCCAGAAATTCAATATCTAACTGCGTTAGGTATCTCTTAAGATTTCGTGTCCTTGTGCATTACCAGTTTTTTCCGGAATTTGCATACTTCTGAAGCTTCCTTTGTTTCGTCTTTTCCTATAAAGATTAGAAGAGTGGCCGGGGCTAATCTGATGTGTCTGGCATGCCTGAAACCTCTTTAACTAAGAGATTTGCATAAGATTAGTGGAAGTTTTAAGTATCAGCTGAAATGCATAGGGCCATAACATAACGGCCGGTCTTACACCGGAATCTTTCTTATTCGAAACCTGTAAGTGGAACGGTAATTGAACTTCAATAGAGACGTAGCGATATTGAGACCTCCAATAAGGGGATATAGAGTAGAGTTGTGCCTAATGCTCGTTAATTAATCTTCTCTGTCTCGCTCACGTAAAACTTTTCGACAAAACAATGTTTGCTTAACATCGATCTCATTAGAAACAGATTGAAACTTATCCAAATTACCGTGCCTGGGTTCTTAACTTGTTGAAGAGTTTAAACGTAGGAAACTGGACAAGGCCCTTGGGCCATGCCACCAGTTATTAATTTTCTTTATGACGTTCTCCGGAATTGTTTCACTAGTTTCATTTGTAAGAACAGCTATGGGTAAATTTATTCCGGGAGTGTGGTAACAAGAAGTTCACTAAACACGCTCAAATTTTGAGAATACAAATTGCCAAGAGGACAAAACGCTTTAGATCGCTGACGTGTAAAGACGAAGGGATCAGCACTTTTTAGCAGTAGGAACGCCCGCGAAACTAGCAGTAGGCAAAGAAGAGCGTAGTATAAACCAAAACGTCGAAGCATTATAAATTCGAAGACTGTTTCAATCGGCCTGATATATCGTCACTGGCTAACTGGACGAAAACAAAATTTATCGAGCAAAATACAGAAAAATGAAAAAAAAAATTGCGCACGAAACATAACAAAAAAACCTCCAACAGCTATCAGTTCCATTTGTGTTTTGCTATTGCAGCACATTAGTTGAGAGAACTTCAACCTCTAATTCATCTCAATACGGACCATTTCCTTTAGTAGTAATTTAACTACTATGGATCCGACTTAAATCAATTTTCTGAGATCGCGAAGTAACGGCACGAAACCTCCAGGGGAAATAACTCTACATAAAGTTTTAGTAGCTAATATGATGGCACTTTACTCAACTTCTGCATTTGCCGCTAACTTTTCGTAGCATCCGGTCAGCTAACACTGAGTTAGCGCTAGCGGAAAGGTTTAAAGCGAGTTTTCTAACAAACTTTTCTTTTGTTAAAAAGTGTCTTGCGAGATATTTGTCTGGGTTTAGTGTATCCACTTTGTCGTCTAACTAGTGTTAGGGCGGATATATTAACAGGATGATAAGTTCTGTCAGGGGGATAAGGCAGGTTCAAAAGCGTCTTAGTAAGGTATTGATAAAGGTGCCTCTAATGGTATTTCGCCCTATTTTTATCCGGCACGAGAAAAATCTCCGATTACCTAATGGGAAGTAAAATTGGCTCATACCTCCAAGTGCTGCCGGGTGATTAAGTGAGGCCTCTTTTCGGAGCGAGAATTAGATTTTCTTTTATAGATGGATGTTTTTATACGAAGTATGGGATATTATGGCAAGGAAAGGTTATTACGACGAGAGGTTCCCATGGTTTCTACGACAACGGTATATTACATTTTAAGTGTGTGAGATGGTATCTAGACCATGCGTGACATATTACGAAATACGAAACGAAGCGGATTGTTTCGAAAGCCAATGGAGTATATTGTAGCATTATATTTAATAAACCAATACGGTACAAGCATAAATACACGGCCGAAACCCTTTCTCGTCGACCGTGCCACAGCCAGTTATCCCCTTAGCTCTTGGAAGATGTAGTAAAGATGTAATAAACCAGCCATTCTGCACGCTACCTCGACGGTCACGTAGCTCACACCACCCCCCCTTTGGTATTTCCACCCTCTAATGGGGATGATTGCCGGTACAGTCCTGGGCATCTCTCCTCCAGGACAAGATTGGCCTGTTACTAGAAACTATACCCTTACCCGCCTCATGCCCACGACAAATGGTGAAGGCGTTAGTGGCCCGTGGCTGTATACCTTTGAATGTGGTGCTGGCTGAAATACCGTTCGTTGTTTGACGATATGCATAGGAAACCTGTAAATGTTTTCCACCCTTTCAGGGTGTTACAGTTTCAATTGAGTAAGGCTGATCAAGATATAATGGGTATGTCTGGAATGACTGTCTTTGGAAATATGTTTAAACTGACTGTCAAACAAGTTGATGGAGAAGCAAATATTGGGTCGAAACTGAAACATTCTAATTGGGATTATATTAGAGTAGGTCATGGGCAAGTCACAAACTTAATAATGTTTATGTCGTGCTGCCTGCGGCGTACGCAAAATGAATCTTGATGGCATGGCGAATGCAACTTGTGCAAACAAAATATGCACCCTTTATGCTGACAACGCCCTGGAGGTTAACAAGCAAAGGGTGATAATTGCTAATTTAGTTGCGACAGTGTTTCCTCTACCAATTGCCCTGATTTCCTCAACGTACGTTCTCCTCACAATCATGTCATGTGGCGAAGGCGCCGGTGGTCCGTAACTGCATACCATCGTATATGTTGGTGCGGTACCATTCGTTATTGGAAGGAAAACGCGAAGATGGTTCGTACGGAAAATCCCTAACCACGTCTTCAGTATGATGTATCTGCAGAGGTCACGGTTTGAAATAAGTGGTGTAACGAAAAATGTTGAACGATACTCTGACGATACGTGGTATAGACGGCGCCACTGGATCAGCATATTTCGTGTTGTCTGCAAATGCCCAATACTGCAGAGAGTTGGGGCACGCATAGATGGCGCCACGGTATCATCGTAGCTCGCTCTCAGTGAAAATCTAATTAATATATCAATAGGCTTCTCAACCGAGCGAGGACATCTCCTCCTTAATTGGCTTTCCAACTAGTTTTCCGTTGCGTTTCCATATTAAGACAGAGCCAAGAGCGAGCTACGTGTTTTCGCCGTTTGTTAATTTAAATAAAGCTCCCGTGATGTTTTTTCGAGTTTAAGTAAAAGAAACGTATGGCCCACGGTTAGTTTCCATGGTGTGTATTTTAGAAATTGCAATTAATTAAATATTAACGTTTTTTCAAAGGCGGGCTTCTCGTTGCAGCGAGCGTTCCCCAGTGGGTTATTTAGCTTATTGAAACGTAAAATAATAACGTTCCTGCGGTGTCATTTTTAGGTCGCTTATTACACTAGAGAAAAATTCCGTTCAGTGGTAAACATCCCTCTTTAGGCGGGTTTTCATACGGCATACGGCAGATTAAATCTCCGCGTTGAAGATTCCAGATATTCTAATCGCTTTCGTTAAGTAACGAGTTCAATTCATACGTAATTTGCTTTCGATTGAAAACTATGAACCATATAAATTGTAAGTAACTGCTTACACTTCGTCCGCTAATTATCCGTTCGTACCGTCCTTGGCTCATTATTTAATATTAATAACGTTCTGTCTTATTAAAGTAAAACCGTTTCCGTCTTGATATTCCTTTGCAACTAACCAGACAAATAAATTAATCTCCGTAGCGCACTACCCCATTTGCCCATTGTATTTGTATGTTTATTCTGTAAAACCTTTATTCGTAATGTTTATTTATTCTGTTCTTGTTTCTAATTATTTAGTTCCGTAATAAATCCATTGTTTGCCTCCCTATGGTTTTCACGCTATTCCCCCAACCTAGGATTTCATCATTGTCTAGAGGTTATCCAATAATCCAGGTATATTCCGGCACCTGAACCCTTCGCCGTAAGGAGGGCGTCATAGTGTACTTGGGTCGGTTATATGCAAACTTTTCCGTACGTTATGCTGCGCACATTAACTATGAGGGTCATTTTAAAGCTTCGGAAAAGCCGTCTTTTTTCAAATATGACGCTCTAAACTGGTCTCCTAAAACTGTTTTCCCATTCAAGCGACTTTGTAACTCTGATAGTTCCCAAGATTCCTTCACTAACCATGAAGAGCGCGAGCTGTGTGAGGTAACTGAAATATAGAAAGCGCCCGGAAAACGCATCGTTCCAGTTTCGCTCTAAATCTCGGAAGCCAGTGAGAAATCTGCAGCACAGTTTGAAAACCACTTTTTAACTAATAAGGGAAATTCCGACAAAAGGGTCGAAGAGTGTGTCCTGTACCTGTACTTGTGCAATGGGAAAATGTTATTTTACCACTTACTGTAAAGTCTTAAGGTTCCCTCTGCTTTCCCTAAGGAATTCGTTGAGACGCAATTATAGGTCCCCACGTCAGCCTCTGCGAATGACCGAATGACAAGCCACATGACCACTTTGTATCCGCTTCTACTTTCTTGAATTTGATACTTGCTCCTGCAAAAATAATACTTTACCGTAAAATTGCCTGCAAGTAATGGTAAAAACGTACATTTGCATAACTCTCTGTTATGCCCCGCATGTTGTATAAAAAAATATAGTTTTTAATGGGATATTAAATGGTGACACCATGAACAAACAATGAAGGCCCTATAAAAATGCTCTCCTGAAATATTAATATTTATGTCCGTATTTTATAAAACTGCTCTGCTATATTGAGGTTAAAATGAAATTATCTTCGTATACGAGCTGTACTGTGAACATAAATTTATAGAGCAATAATCTTAAAAACGCTCTTTTAAAATACAGAGTTTTCTGCGCAGGAAAGTTAAATAGTATTTACGTAATTTAGAACGAGATCATTGAATAAGAACCAAACATAACTGTGCTCTTGGAATTTATGAACAGAGAAGTTTTCATATTTGCGAAAGTTATAAAATTTATGTTTGTACTTAATGGGCGAAACCCTACTTTGATGGACGAGACGAAAAGGTCTTGACGCTGCTAGTATGTTGGGGCCAAATATCTGGGAAATTGAAATTTAAAGGCGTCTCTATGTCTCCCGAAACATAGAGTGCGAGATAGGTACGGCGCACACTGCTGTTGCTGCTGCGCGTGCGTATGCGCTGGTCAATGTGAGAAACGACCGACACCATTGATACGCAACTGACACCGACGCGGAACGCTTTCACTTTTCGGTCACATCTTGACGTTTTTGCGTCATATTTTGATGGAGGGAGGAAAATACCTGTTTCCCATAGTTTCCAGGGGCTCCACAAAAAAATATATATATATGTGTTCCCTTTATGATCAACGCCTGCATTTATTCGAAAATTTCACCGCTACATTGGCGGTAAATACGAAGTTTTTTTTGCTGATTGTTTATATAGCGTTAATAAAAATACCTCCATTAGTGCTTTGTTCATCCATCAGTCTAGTCTATTCAGCATTAAATGAACAAATACTAAAAGTGTTTAAATTAAAATATGTACGCTATTTCGCCAACCTGCCTCCTGCCTTTCTGAGTCTGATTCTGACTGAAAAAGTTATTCTCTTCGGCAAATAGGGATTTGCAGAAGCAAATAACAAAGAGGAGAAAATAAAATAAGAGATTTGTATCTATACTGGGGGCTTCTTTCACGAGCCCCATAATTCGACCTAATCTCCGGTTCGATGGGGGTCAAATCGTGTTTGATTTTAAAAAGTTTATTTAAAGTTAGTTTTGATAATTAACTATAAGTTATTTTTGGCGTTTCTCAGGTCAGGTTTGAGCTGCTCCTCCTATAGGTAAAATAAAGTCGAGCTTAGGAGTATATTTAGGAGCGACAGAGTAATTTAAGCCCTTAGAAAGAACAAGAGTTTCAGTCTCAGAAAGGCCTTTGTTGGATAGATTTATTACGGTGTTTGTAGCTACGTTGTTATTATTATTATTCAATGTTCATCCGAGCCCTTATTAAAGGATGGATGCTATCCTCAGTTAGTTTTAATACTCGCGTGTGAGGGCTTATTTGTTATATAGTAATTTCTTGTATAGTCAACGAAAATCCAGTTAACGAAGCTATTCTCCCTATTTAATTTCACATTAGCTCCCAAAAAGGTTTGATAGTTAAAGGAATATATTTCGTGCCTGTTTAAAAAGTTCCTATTTTTTTTGTAGTCACTTCACAAATGCTGATTTTGGAGTGTTTTGATTGGTCAACTTCATACCAACAAAATGTACGCTCTTCATTATTTGGGTTGATACCCCATTGATGTTTGCCAAGAGCCCTCCACACTTCCTTTTTTTTGCTAATAATGTTTAATCTGGGGCCATTTCAAAAACCTTTTAATAGATTAAATAATGCTGAAAATCGATTATGGTTTCTGACTTTTATGGAATTTTCATACAAAGTTAAAGATTTATCTAGCGCGTCATAAATTTGAGTCAGTATGATATATTCACTTATAAAAATTTTACTACCAGTTTCTATTTCGAGGCAAGTTTATTACACAGTGCATCGAAAATAAGGATGTGGAGATCTCGAAAACGGCAAGAGATTTACACCGAGTTAAATGGAAATAGAGAAAACGCCATGCATGTTTTTAGTTCCTGTTTTACATACGTAACACGAACAATGGTGGTTACGTTCAACATTAATATTTTAAAACTTATAAGCACCTCAAGTTTTTACATTTATTATTTACTTGTAAATTTTCATATTTGTAATAAAATTCGGTTCACATTTACAAGAAAAACCGTGATCTCTTTTAAACAAAAACGCTTGAAAATGTTATCGCGTGGTACATCGTCGAAAAGCTCTTAATGAACGTTCTCAAAATATGCCAAAATTGATCTAGGTCCATGTTAAAAGAACCAAATGTGGGACAATTATCTTGAAAACTAAGCCAATTATAAAATTTAAACAGTTACACACGTCAAGAGCCCAGAAAAATGTAAAACTTTTGTATGAAACCACTTTTTTTTTAATTTTTGGTTTTCGATTTGTTATGAAACTGAAATTTTGACATTTTTTAGATTTTTCCCAATATCTCGGAAAATAAGAAAAAGTCGGCAACCCTGTTTTCGAATATTAACTAGGCCCCGACTTTCACACATTTCCCCTAATTTAACCGGCCTCGTAGTTCTTACCGTTTAGGAGATACCACTGATATCCCGTGGCATTTGGGACACCCCGTAGCATGAATTTCGTGTTTACATTAACGCAATATTTTCATTATCGCGTGTTTACGTTATTGAGCGCCTGCTGTATATGTAAATCCTCTCTCATAAACCACAGACTGATTTTCACATGAAAATTAAGCCAAAGTTCACTAGAGTCGACCCGTATTTGTTGAGCAGAATCATCATCATCCAGAACGAGATAGAGATAAACACTGGAGGGCGCGCACCTGCTGAATAATTATACGTAAGATAAATAGTTAGAGATGCTTAAGGAGATTATAACTTCAGCCTGGGTAATCCCTCAATAATTGTTAAATAATATAAGTTTGTCTAACCTCTACAAGGGCGAAAGTAGCTTCCGAGCTATTTGCTTTTAGTACGAGTCTGGAAGTTAGATTAAGTTTGAATTAAGTTGCCTACTTTAGAATGTGTTATTTGATTTACTGTAGCGTGTATTTTGAGCGAAACTGACTCTAATATGTGCAAATAAGGTTAGATGTGACCGTTTTACCATTACCTAATTAGCTTGGTTTGGCTGGACCCCATAAATTGGAGCACAAACAATCTCGCACCGTTTTGTCGTTAATGAAAGTTTCATTGAAAAATAGACAAAAAGACTCTAAAGCGGCAGTTATCATAAAATTTTGATATTTTTGTCCAACTTGTATAATCCATTCAGGCTTTATTTTCTTCTTAGGATTCTAGCCTACTGCCCCCCAATTAAATTATTGCTAATCACATGTTCGGCGGTCTGGCCAGGTTAGTTACTTTTATAATTTCTGTTGGATTATTTATAAATCCGGATTTAAAGTGCTCACGAAAAGGCTGCTCATTTTAAAAATTGTTCAATACCATTGAAATATGTCGATATGGGGGCTAAATCTCTATGGTACCCGGTTGCCTATGATCCGAAAATTGAAGTGAAAAGGCCCTTTCACGGTGGAGTGCATAAAAATCGTCAAAAATGCATTTAATTTAACTTTTAATTATTTTAGTTCGGCAGAGTAAAAATGTTCAAATTTTCAGCTGCGAGAGTAAATGCTGCATTTTGCGCCAAAGGCACAAAAAACCATTTAGCGTGACGAGGCGTTAAATGCAGTTTCACGCCCTTAGCAAATAAAATTAATGTTTCGAGGGTCAACGAAGACGAACAAGAAAAACAAATAACGTAATTTCATGACACCCTTGGTCGCAAAGCAAAATTCAAAGCGAGGCCGGGAAATGCACTTTAACAACCAACGTTTGCTTCATCGTGCGTTCTATTGTCATTAAAATTTTACATTAAAATAATAAATACAAGTGTGTTTTATTTACCCGTTCAAAAGCATCTCCCCCCTATTTTTGACCCAGTAGTTGATGGTATTGGGGAAGGCTTCCACTTGGCATTCTAGCTGGACGTCGGTATTCAGGGGGGCTCCCAACAGTTGACTTGGCACTTTAATCATTGGGGCAACTGAAAATAATAATTTCTTATTATTCGATTTTAATTCCATTAGATTTTCTTATTTCACAACGTTAAGTTGTCTACGAGAAACTCCATCGTAGCCGGATTCGGTTGATTGGAACGTAATTTAATTTGCGTAAGGAAAAGCTATTCGTAAAATAGGCCAAAACGCCAGAAACATTTTAACATAAATATTTATTTATTTTTTTTCTCTACGGACTTAAGTGCGATAGGAAACATACGGGGACTAATGAAAATTGGGGTCGAGCGAAAAGCGCCTCGTACTAAAATTCAATTAGCGGTAGCGGTTTTAGAATTATGGGAAGTAGTAACTGAAAAGTATGCCCCCAATTTATTGTTGGGCATCCCCAATGGACTGCAGACGTGTTTTGGATGAATGGCCAATGCATCAGGAGACAAGACAAGTTTGCGAACTTCATTCTATAATTTCATCTCGTTGTAGAAACGTAGAACTCTTTCGGTCACCCTGTAGAAATTTTTTTCCTCTTTTTCGACTCCAGGAAAACAAGTTACGACGAATGCGACGCCTCTGTTGTGTAATCGACAAGAACGCCGGTAATTGTTGATAATGTCAATGAATGCATGTGAAATAAATAATAGAATAGAAAAATAGAATTTTGCAAGCAGCTGATGGAATGAGCAACGATCCAATGATGTTGGGAAGATTAAAATTTAATTTTCTTCGACGCCTGAATCTCTGCATTTGTGAACGGGGTGGTCACGTCGAGCACTTATTAAATTAATTGTTTATTGAAATGCACGCTTCTATTCCCTTCCGAAGGGTGTGCATTGACTGACATTATCAACAATAAACATTTTTTTTCGTCTAATGGAGGCTCCAACTCAAAATTCAATATGAGATTTAAAAAAAAGTTGCGTAGCTGACCGGGAATTTCATTAAAAAAAAAAAAACAACCGTCTGCATGAACGAATAAAAAAGTTCTGGTGCATCTAACACTCGACCTTGTGGCAATTGACCACTGCCCCTGGTGGTTTTACCATAATAGGCCCCGTCGAATGTGCCCCGGGTGACAGAAAGATTACACACCAAATTTCGTAACAATCCATCTAGCCATCGTCTGCAAAACTTAAAGAAAAAAGTGAGACTTTAAGAGCTTGTATCTCCAGAAGGAGACAATTTCGTGTATATCACCATGAATCGATATATTTTTGACCAAGGAGTATGTGGTTAAGCGCTGACCCCCCGTCCTGGGACACCCCGTACACGGCATCAGAGCTGCGTCAAAAAATGCCTTTCACTTGCTGCACATCAAAAATAGGCAACTTTTCTAAAAGGCGCGCTTCGCTGAACCGCTCTATTACCGGCGCGTCATACTCATTCGCACCACTGTGTCTGGGACACCCAGTATAATGTGATTCCCAGCAGCTTACTTACAATTCACATTGAGAGCTATCCTTTTACTAACAGCTGGAGGTACATCGTTGCTGGCAATACACAGGTATGCGCCCATCTGCCTCCTCTCTAACCTCCAAAAGTGTAAGCTCGTTCCGTTATACGTGTCTTCTGTAATGAAACAGCAGCCTTGAATACTTATTAATTCACACTTACCGCTTAAATTATATCTTTAATGAGAAGAGTTTTATGGCTAACAAGAGGTATGCTGTTCAATTTAACGCTGTGCAAAAACGATGGGAATTACGTAGTACTGACCATCACATGCAGCTGAATTACGACCATGGTAACCACCGACAAAAAGGATTCCAGACAGTTGGCGATGGCTCTACAATATTAAGCCATATTAATTATTGTGTTCTGTTGGTCGTGACTCGAACAATTCTAAATCGATAATTTAATTTGCGCCACTATTTCCATGTCAGATTAATTGTTCCGTTGTAACAGATACATGTTTCTGTTCTATAAACAGTTCTATTCGCGTATTAAATAACTAAATACGTTCCTACGGGTTAAAATCCCATTTGGAAAACATCATTCCAGTTAGAACATGATATTTAATACGTCACTGCCGTCCACTGAGCGTTAATACGCCCCTTTAATACATGCTTTTATTTTTGACATTAAGAGCCTCTAAGTCCGACCACGGGGCAAACGCGGATTGGAGGGGGGTAAGTCGAGCAACGTCTCAGCTGAAATGTTTCCCGTTTTATTGTTTTTTTTTAGCTCATTAATTTTATAATTATAACTATTGATAATCTCGGCTTCCATTAAGGCGTCCGCTACGTTCGCGAGTTACTATTTTCCGAATATTGGTCGTCGTCGTTGGTACTCTCCCGGGTTAAATGTTTCATTCACCGTCGAATTTGTGACATGCCATTGTAGAACGCCCTGTAAATCGTTTGCGCGGACGTCGTGCGGCTCGCGTTGAAGAAACGATAAATCCAGCGCTCTCTTAAGGTTCCAACATGGAATGAAAATGCATACTGCTACGACAAGAGAAATGGGGGGGATCTTTCGTTAAGGAGTTTAGGATGGATTGCCCCACCTTTTCCGCCTTTTTCAAATCTCGTTTTTCGTCATTTCCTAGTGAGAACCGGAAGGTAGCGCGCCATTCCGAGCGCCGAGCCGTGGGAATCCGACTGAACTTCTGAAAATTTCCAAATTCAGCCTGCCCATCTCGGACGCACTTCACGGGCATGGTCTGCCGGATGTAGTGGACTACTCCGATCGAAAAATAAGGCGAATTTTTCGTCTAAACCCCGCGGGCTCTATAAAACTATGAATTTTTTTTTCGTCGGTAGCACTGTTTGTGACGTCTACGAAAAGTTTCGCATCGTGCTGCGCAGCACGTGCTTTCCTGAACATGCGAAAGTTAGTTTTCCGACTTTTACCGTGTTTTGTTGAGCAAAGAATTTGCTTCAAGTCTTGTTTGCGGGATGAATATTCCGCCGCGGAAACGCTGAGGCCTTTGGTGACACGGCAAGAACGCTCGTACCAGCGGTGCAAAGACTTTAAAAAAGCTCGAGAGGAACAACGCCTCGGGTGACCAGCAACATCTACCGATGAAAGCTATGTCAAGGGAATCACGAAAGTAGTTCTTCAAAATCGTCGAGCGATAGTTGAAGACCTTGCTGGTGCTGCGAGCGTCTTATTTGGATCAGCCCTTTTTAAGAGATGTGCCGCAAAGGCGTTAAATCTGGATTTGCCCGACCAATCGAGCGAATATTGCGCAAAGGGTGAACGAAGACGGTAAAAACCACGTCAAAGTCGCTCAAAAATCAAGGCCAAGTTGAAAGTTTTCTCCGATCATCGCGGTGATTATGTGTCGTTATTGTCCTTGAGAGGTCACAATTATGAGCGGATAATTCTCGGTTTTTCGCACCACGACGAGGCTGCGTCGGTTTTTTGAGAACGCTTTGCCAAAAACTCAACTCGTATCACTCCAGAACCACCGAATTCTCCCGATACGGCGCCGTTTGACTCCTAACTCAACAAACTGAAGAGACCGCTCCCGGGACACGTTTCGCATTATAAATAATTTCGACCTATTTTTTGATCACAGTAGTGCATATATCATTTATTTATAAATCATGATTCATACGAACTACATTAAAATATTAATAAGAGGTTTATGAACTGTTTGAAATCACAAATTGGAGTTTATATTCAGCATATTATATCCATTATTAATCATAATTGTTGCTGGCAGTATATTGGCAAATAAATAATTAGTCAGCGCTCCTAACTCTCTGACCAACAACAAATGCCAATTTTAGGTCAAATCATTAGGTAATGGACGTCATAAATAATGGAAAGATACTTATTGAAATATTAATGAATGTTAATGCTGTTTTGGTATGTCAGGTTTTTCATTACGTAAAATTTGAAATATTTATGTGAGTTGAGTGAGAAAATGCAGACGATCTAAGGCACTATCGCTGTTAGTATGTTTTTTAACGCTAAGACATTAACACTGGAGGATTTTAATGACCCCAAATCGGTCTTTGCGCAAACTTTTAAGCGCCTCGCAGGCAATAAATCACGTTCGACTTCACGAGAACTGGTCCAAAAGTAAGGAAACCCGCTGTACATACATTTCAATTGCAATGGAGAGTTTCAGCTCTGTGTTGCAAATAATTATGTTTCCCATGAATAGTGGCAGTTATAGCTCTTTACTTTAAGGGGCCGACAGAAAAACGTGCGATAAACCGTTAATGGAGGAGAGAGTTTCCACGTTAAAAAGATTCGTAGTATACGAGTTGAAAAGAACCTGAAAACAGATACATTTAATACTTGTTCTGGATACAAACGAAGCGTATACAATTCGCCAGAGTTTAATTAAATTTCGTAGATCTAGTTGGAATTTTTCTATTGCTGCTCCCATCCAAAACAAAAGGAAACGCCGACAATGTACACGGTTCTAATGGAAGAAAATGGGATTTTTAATTAAATACATCTCTGGCTTAGTTTTTCTCGTAGTTCCATGCTGGAAATGTGAATTGCCCATTTAAGAGCTTTTCATCTTGAGAAAGGGCAATAAAAAATTGTTTCGGGATATAAAGCACAAATAAACGCTCGCCGCAAAATTAACCAGAAGTTTTAATTCTGAGTTTTCCCTCTAAGATGGCAAATTGCTGTTTCTCTAAACTGGTAATTTAGTGGATGCAGGACAAAAACTCGTAACTTAATAATAAATTTAAACCGAAACAGCGTGAAATGCACAGCGGTTATGTTATACCTAGCCCACGTGGAATTTATACCTCAATTTAATAATGCTCACATAAAGTTTATTTTTCATCTCTGCCATGTTTTGAAACGGTCTCTACCGTTTAATTAAAAATAACATATCCTTATAATAACATCAATTTTGAGTTGTAAGTTTTAATTCAATTTGGCTTTAAATCCTTGAAATCACTGAGGCAGCTGATTTTCGAGCAACAACCCGAATGTCTTTTTGCTAGAAAGGTCCTTAAAACCCATTTTCGGTAACAATCTAACGCAACTGACCAAATTTCCATGTTAGCAACTCCTTTTCGCAATCTCATGTAGATTTATATCCCTGGATTTGCGACAGTGGACCTGAAAACGTTCTACAATTTTATCCCTGGATGTTAACGACCAGAGTTCTTTTTCCGATAGCCGATGGCCGCCCGTTTAAGGCCGTTCAGACTGGGAGAAAGGGACATATTTTATAAATTAGAGTAATTTGGTCCCCGGCGAAAAAATGGTGGAAAATTGCTCTTGGGGAATTAATGCTTTTGACGCCCCTCGCCGGACAGCACAATATTCATTTTTTCTTTTGGAGAAATATGTCGCAAATTGTGTTACATTCAAATAGATCAACGATTTTCCAACGGAAAATCGTCTTAAATTCGACCAAAAACTTACCAGAGCCGTATTTAGGGAAAAAAGTTGATAAGCATCGGTGAAAAACGAAATGTCGTAATATGACGCTAAGCTGTCGTATTGAAGCTTATTGAAAACTGCAATGGAAAAGTGGTCTTAGTTCCTATCTATCCCTTGCTGCAAACTGGAAAAAATTTAAGAAAAAACGGTTTTTTTTCCGTAACAACTGAAAAACGAAATTAATTTTATAACCCGCCGCAGGGGGAAACTCCCCCAAATCGCAATTTCTCTTAGATTTAACCCTGTTTACACCTATCACTATGTAAAACTGTCACATCTAATCAAAGTGCATCCCCAATTAATAGTCTTCGCCCAGACACTCCTCCAACACATAAAAATCCGCAAATTCTAGCTATAAATAGCATTGGTGGCGTGTATACAGGGGCAATCACATTTACAAATTAGCAAAAGCGACACGCTATTACCTTTAGTTAATTCTCTTGAGCTCTTCCTAAGTATAATCGATTGGCCATCCTCTCGTTTCCACACTATTCTGGGGGTGGGATGGCCGGTGGCTTTGCACCAAAGGGTGGCATTGTCACCCTCTGAGACCGACACGTCCCCACTTGTGTCGTTGTTTATGATATCCGGTGGCACTACAACAGAGAGAGAGAGGAATGTTTGATGTTTCGAGTACCATTACCAGTAGAGTGGCGTAATGTTTGGGTTACATTTCTAGTGACAAGAAGTTTACGCATTAATTTCGCTAAGAAGTGAGGTAGTCAGTTGCGCCTCGGGCCATTTCGAAGTTTTGGGATATTAAGGCGTTTTTTTTTCTGAATTCCCAATTTCTTCGGAGGTGTCCAACTATTATACACTGTGCACGAACTCCGGCAATCCTGAAGTGTCTCAAAACATACACGATTGATTAAGAAGTACCTTATATAAAAACTGAAGAAGTTTAACAAATCTACCATTCTGCGGTATTCAGAAATGTACAAGGTGCGTTACAAAGTAGTAGTGAATTGACGTTATGCTTTTCTTATAGAATGGCAAACTTTTTATGGCGTTTTCTGATTGTCCCTGACATTCTGAACCCATTTCATGTAACATGTCCTATGGCTAGCTCTAGCGGTTGACCAGAAATTGCAGTTATAAAGAAAACCAAACGAGCTAATTTTTATTAGGTTAAGTATGCAAAATATGCAGATGCGACAAATTTGATGATGTAAACGGCTATTATAAGTGTCATTAATAAAGGTGATAATGGGTTGTCTATTATGCAAGTTTGGATAGAAGGTCAAATAAATCGGCCCCCTAGATCACCGGACTCGACGCACCTTGACTATTTTTTATGGAGCTACTTAAAAAGTAAGGTGTATGTCACGAAACCGGCAGATTTAAATGAGTTAAGAATAAGGATTACTGACGAATACCGTCTCATTATTTTTGAAGGGCCGGAACACGTTATTGAAAACTTTTGTTACAATTTAGCTCATGATCAAGCAGTTTAGGAGGCACATTTTAAATGGTTCCTTTAATGAAAATAAATTCATTTACCTAAGAACAATTTCCTTTTTTTTCTTGTTTTTTAAATTTTACAATAGCTTCCGAACCGCCGAAGTTAGCCACAGGACATGTTACATGAAATGTGTCCAGAATGCTCGGGAGACTCAGAAAATGTTATACAAAGTTTGCCAACCCGTAAGAAAAAACATAACTTCAAATTGCTGCTATTTTTTGACGCACCTTGTATATTTACGAATACCGCAGAATGGCAGACTTTTAAATTCCTTCAATTTTTATATAAGGTGTTTTTAACAAATTGTATATTTTTCGAGATACTGAATTTGAGATATTGCCACATCCGGTACAAGACCTAGCCGGTGGCTTAAGCCTTGTAACGTATGATGGAATGGTACCGTGTCAAAGACTACATGTTGTGAAGATTTTTTAAGGTTCCCTATACTATTTAATATTTTTTTTACTTAATATGATTCTTCTATAATGATTGGGTTACATTTTCTCCTCTCAGTGCGCTTGCGCAGGGTCTAACAAACTAGTTGCGCGAAAGTAGTTTCATAAATCACTATAGATAGTTTTTCATTTGTCTAAATTGAATAGCGCACTTCATGAACTATTCTGTACATAAACAAACAACTATTCTTCAATATCGCCAGGCACAACCAATCGCTGTTGAATCTTTGTTCAACCGCAAACACCAAATCAATCAAAACAGCTTCGGCATATAATTAAACCATCAAAACCTGAACGACTTAAATTAATAAATTTTGAAACGGCTGTTGCGCTGAAATAATGGCCCATGTTAATTAATTAATTTAAAACATTAAATTCAAAGATCCACATTTCAGTTCCTTGATTTGAATCCTTTTGATTTTCAAAACAAGAGGTGCGCATTAGGAGGGGTGACCATAAAAACAAAAACACCCAGGCAGTATTGAAGGGTCATGTTTTGGGTAACTTCATCTATTAATTTAAGGGTTTCCATGATCATCTTTTGTGATTATATTCGATAAGTCCAAGATATAATTTTTAGGTTCCATCAAGATTATAACAGGCATAGCGCGTCCAGGACTAATTTTGTTGCGTGGCGGGTGCGAAGACGTATTGTTGCGACTTGCGGCTGCCTTTGAAGCTCCGGGCTACTTTTCCATCTTTCGGGTGTGAGCAAAGCTGTCGTCGAAACCAGTTTTTTTTAATTGGTTTTAGAAAAAATGTCATAGTTAATTTTAGTAAATTACTTCACGATGCCGTTTTTGCAGGAAAATTCACATTCCTGACCCTCCTTCATAATTGAAGAATAGTTGGTAGCCAACAGGTGCCCCGGCATATCAAACATTGGAGAAGGATCGAAGTTCAACGTGCCAACTTTATAATTCCCTTTTAAAATTCCAATTGAATGATGACAATTTCTGTCTCCGCAGCCAGGCTCGAAAACTGGAAATGCGAAAATCATTAAAGGTGATTTCGGGTAACGAGTGGTATACATTTGGTACCCCAGATTGGCACGTTTATCCTCATTTAACCCCACGCGCAGAACGAAGAAAGAATATACCAATTTGACAATCGCCGGCCGAAATCGCTTCAGGAGATTCTGCATCTGGCAGGAGTAATCTGTGCCTTCATCCTCAAATCTCATGCTCCTCATCAAGCATCGCTCATATCGACATACGCAAGCTATTTTAACAGCATTTCCGTGCCCACTTATTATCCGGATTTCCTTTTCCCTCAAAACCTACAATTTATTAGAGTGGCAGAGATGAATTAAAGCGACGCGCCTTGACATAATCACGTACTAAAATGACGTGAACGCGTTTCCCTGTTTTGCGTCCAAGGATTATAATCTCACCTCTTTAGCGTGGGTTGGTCGTTCTACTCGTCGGCATGCAAATATTTTGGCAAAGCTTTTTCTATTGTCTGCACTTTGCAGTTAAACTAAAATTACCTCGGGTGGAATTTATCGCATCCCCAGTTTAACGACTTGCCCTGAGAGCTGTAATGCATTCTTTCGATGCGGGGCTGCAACATCGGGCTCACCGTAAGTTGGTATAATGGTCTTATTACTCCCCGATACACTCTTAACCGCCCAAGTGCTATTGTGGCTAATGCAGCGCAGCAAAACTGCTAACAGGAGTTGCGCAGCAGATTTTTTTCGATTTATACAAAAATGAAGTTCATTAGGTGCGGATACCGTTATGGCCCATTTTAGATGATGATACATGTTGACACGATGCGGCCACAAGGGATCAACTTTATCTGGTGTCAATTGTTAGTTTACAAACAGTCCGAGAGAGATAAAGCAGGACTGCTGGAAAGGGATAGTGGATAAGCTCTAATTACACCCTCACATAGACCTTGGGGGCATATTTGCGGATTGTGGTTTAGGCAGTTGACCCTCGCTCCCTTGCTGCTTAGGTAAATACTTTAATTGGCTTAAACTTGAAGTTCTGTTTGTGATAAAGGGTTTTGAGATCAATTCGCTTTCAAGTGGGAATAGCATTGTCCTGGTACATATCCTTAAAGTTTCGCCCCCCTCTTATCGTTAAGAGGGTGCTCTAGTGCCTATGGACCGAAAAAGTGTTTTTTTTTTTTTTTACGTTTTTCGATAGTTTATGGCCATAGAATTAATATTATACAGTAAAATTAGGTAAAATCCCTTGATTCTATCCGATTGGATAATACCAGTGGCGCACCTCCCATACGCCTATAAGAATTAATATGGGAACCACTGCGCACGTCAAACTCTACAGCATTTTTCTTTAAATAGAAGGGAAATATGCTCTTTGGATTGCTGTGTAGGCATGCTGAGTGCCAATAAAATATCTTGCGCCGCTTTGAAAGTACGAAGGAAAATATTTAATTTTTCCTAATCTTTAACATCTCGTATCTCGCAAACGGCCCATCTTAGAAAATACGTTTGTACAGGGTGTCTCTAAGAGGTCTGTAAATGATTGCAATATAGATTTCTAAGATAAAAACGTAATGAATTAGCTTTAGTTACCTCTTAGTCCAAAAGTGGGCGGTTTTAAGCAAATTCAGGACGTCAAAGTGAAGATTAAAAAAGGGAAAAAAATATTTACTTGGTTTGCAATGCTACTATTTGAGAAAAATGTCTCATCAGGCAGTTTTTCCAGACGAACTAACCTGAACTAACCAGAATCCGTTTACAGTTTCGATACACACTGTAGAGGGCGCTGTGAGCGCTAGGTGAACTTTCTTTAAAGGAGCATAACTCATTTTTTATCACGCCGTATAAGATTTATTTATTCTTAAATTTGTGTTTTCCTACGTGCTTTATGGAAAACGGGTATCTTGGTACAAGGTCCTTACAGGCATTCGTCCTTAAGATATTTGAAGTTTAAGGGGGTGGTCAAGTGTGACGACTCAATATGTATATATATATATATTTTTAGCTTTTCGATAATGTATGGTTATAGAGTTAATAGTCAATAGTCGTTTCAGGCGAGTCATCCTTTTTTGACTAATAGCAATATTTCAACGCAGATACGCGAAGAGCGCGCACTAGGGATTTGGAGTAGATGGATGGGGTGTACATTGTAGTTTTTCCTGCATATGTTTATTTGAATATTCTTTCGCAGTATGATCGAGTAAAACGATAAATTTTTTAACTATTTGTGTAAATGCAGTCGCAGACGAATGTCGCTTGAATTTCGAGCAAACAGTGGCATTTAAACAAAATCTGAACCGAAAATTGCGACTTTGACCAATGAAGAACAGCAAGATTTCTCGTTACATCGCAGATTAGCGATTGAACGATATTCCGATTTAGTGGCGAACATGCGCAGAGCAATATGGGGTGCTTATCATCATAACATTTTTACGGACGAAAAGCTTCAGCGTCATCTTTGTCCTGAAGGTGGAGACTCATGGTGCAAGTAGCAACGGCATAAAGGACAGAGCTACGTGCTCTCATCCACCTGCTTTCGATGAAGAAATTCAACAGGTTTTAATGTCAATATATGAAGATTTAAGTCAACACGATTTTCTCGAGAGGTGTTTAGATTCCATCACGTGAAACAACGGCGAAAGTTTCAACTCTTTCCTTTGGCACTTAAAAACACATTTTGAGGCATGAAATTATGGAAAATTGCCACTCGTTCTGGTACATGTATATTTGACGATGGCCACGCACCCATTTTAAAAACTTCCGAGACAATGGGACGCAACCTTGGTCCGGACAGCGTCCATTTTGTCTGTGGGTACGACATCACCGAGCAGACCAGCGCGGTTGCGATGCCTCGAAAGAACCTCACATCGCCGGGTAAGAGACGTGAGGAGCTGAAGATGACTTTAATGATACAGAGGAGAGACTTTTGTATAGTTTTGACATTGCTGATTAGTCACAAGGGTAAGTTTTCTTATGGATTTTTCATTTGAAAACTCTAAACGCGTTTTTCTCAAAACGACAATTTTACACTTGGCGCAGCTGGTTACGCGGAAACGACTGAACGTCTCGGTCTCAAAATCTAGCCCAATGTTCAACGTATTTATGGCCATCGATCGAATCTCAAAATTGGCAAAAGATTGATTTAAACGAACAATTTTCCCTCATGTGTAGCGCGAGAAAACGTTTTTTTCTGACTTTTGCAAAAAATGTCACTATTTTCTTAGTTTACAGTGAAACTTAAAAAATTTGGTACGGGCAGTAGCGACGGTGATACGGATTAAGGATATCTTTAGATTTCCTGTTCCAAACCTCTAGAAGGATCGAAATTACCTGTGCCAGCAGAACTGACATTTCTTTATCGATATGGAAGAAGCTTCACTAACAAATGGATATTCTAGATTATAAAAGAAAATCATTCTACTGTCCTAAATCATATCTTTTAGATTAGGGAGGGAAAAAGGGCCCAATTACATGCAGCACTTTTTGGAAAAAAAAATGTTGAAAACGTGCTTATTTTTAGCCGTTGATACTAGACTACCCCCTTAGACCCATGTCAAAAAAAAGGGACAAAGTGAGGCATAAATTCCAAACAGGCTGCCACTTGTTTTTGGGCGAAAGTGAAGCGCGTCATTCACATCGGGCCATTTGAACGAAAGCCACAGCTTTATGCAAATCGAAAAGTTTGTGGGTAGAACACTCGGTTTGACCAGCCTTTCGATGACAATTTTGTGCTTTAGTAAATATTTTATGTGACATTGTGACAACCTAACCTGAACTAACCCGCTTTGATTGATACCATAGCTAACCCCTTAACGACTGATTAAGGAAAGCGCCTTTAATCACACCCGACAAGTACCTGCATGTCCAAAACGAATTGGCACCAATACTTCATAATGTAAAGCCCTAATAGGGTCCCGTTTTAAACTCGGGTCTTAGGAAAACACCCTTAAAAATAATTTATTAATTCCGAAGGGATTTTTAGGAGGCGTGTATATTTCTCAAAGCGGATAACAGGCCCTTTTTGGAAGCTTTGAAATTAATAAAACAGCAGATAATTTGAGAAGCCGTTATAAGAAGCTTCTCGGTATTAATATTGGATTGAGGGTAAAGACGTATAGGTACTTGAAGTTTAAGAACAAATTAAAATGGGAAGTAATTAGGTAATAAATTTAAAACCTTTATAATTGGGAAAAGAATGTGAGCATGCATCATGTGCCAGTTTCGATCAAAAAAGCTGAATCCAGGAAGCACGGATTAGTCATCAAATATTGGGGAAAAAATGCTTATTCCATAGGTCAGTCAGAGACTCGGCCCTTAGATTGCCCTCGCCTCACCTTGCCAGGTGTCCCTTTTTGGCCTCGTCTCCGATTGAGCCACGAATATCTCTGCGGCAGTAAATACGTTACTTTGTCGCTTTATAAAACAAATAACTAGTGCAACAATGAACTTTTTAGAAAGTAAAACTGAGCGCCTCAACTAGTTCATAAATGTTATGTGCAGAATTACCGTTTTCTTATAGTTTCTTTAGCCGTTGAATAATAGGTTAATACTGACACGTAATTAGTTCATTATGTAACCAGTGAGCGAATCTGCTACAGTGTCTTCATCACGTCTATTATTGGTTTATGCGTAAATGTTATGGAAACGAACACCAAGTATAGCGTCACCATTAATGTCAGGGGTTAAGGAGTGTCGCTTTTTTTGTCATTTGGATTTAATTTACGTTTAATTAAGGTAAATTGCAATTCAGGAGCAATTAACTATAATTATTACCTTTTAAATTGAAAATTTTAATATCCTGCATATGAATAAGCATTTTAAGGCAAAAACTCTATCAGGATTCCTTTTAACTTCCTCGGTACCATGTTAGACAAACACCTTAACAAGGGGACCCCAAGAAAATGCAAACCTTTGGAAACCATCCTGTATCGATGAAGACAAAATGTTTTTTTACCACTCTTATTCTCGCGTAAAAAAAATCGATCACGGAATTACATAAACTGTAGCTTCTGTGTTAATTAACACACCCCGTAAAACCTGTGGAATTAGCCACCTTATAGTTCAACGCTAGCATGTTTTTTCAGCAAAGACGTATACGAGGCAACTACCTCTGATGAGTGTTAACAAGTACGAAACTGGCCTATGGTTCGGTGCCGCGTTGCACCGACATGCAGTGCGGTATGCTTCGCGGCATGGGAGCGCACCCCTCCTCTGGCAAACCTTTTGCTGATTTCAAAACGAACCTTTACTAATTTGTATACCAAAAATAGCTTTCCGCAAACGAGTAAATGAATTATGATTAATGTTAAAAGGTGATTTAGCAATTGTTGTTTACACTTGGTACACTGCTGGAAAAAGATCATTACGTCCCCGGTCGAAGTTTTAGCTTAATTCGTTCAAGAATGTACGAGTTTACTTGATCTTCTAGATGCAAGTCATAACTAAGCTTAGGTAACGTGTCTCTCTATATATAGAGGGTGTCCCATTTAAAGCTCCGATTGAAGATTCCTCAAAAACGAAATTATTCTTTTGATTTCAAAACTCAACAATTGAGAAGGATCGCTGCAGTTTGAATGGATAATTAGAAATGGTTTTATTCATGGAGATGCTGGAAGAAATGCTAGTCGAGCAGTAAAAGTTGATGTTGAAAGATTTCCGGATGAAAGAGTTTCCTGTTGGACGACTTTTAACAGTGTCATTAAAAATTTCAAAGAAACGAAAATGTTAGAAACAAAAGAATGCAATCGTTCCCGAAGTGTAACACATGAATGCAATCAAATTGCAGTTCTTGCAGCTGTTGCCTTCGATCCCCACGTAGGTTGTCGTCAAATTGCTGCCGACTCAGGAATATCAAAGACAAGTGTCCAAAGAATTTTGAAGGGTAAATAAAATTGTTAGAAAACGTTCCACTTCCGATCAAACGGGTGTCCAGCCCATTTTTGTAGAATATCTCGTGAGGTTCTGAATGAAATGTATCCAGATCGATGGATCGAACGGGGCGGTCCCCCGAACTGGCCTCCCAAGTCGCCTGATTTGACCTCAGCAGATTTTTTTCTCCGGGGTTTTTTACGGGACAACGTTTTTGCAGAAATACCAATAACTGCAGACGACATGAAAAGGTGAATTGAAAGTGCGTGCCAATTGGTAAATGTGAAGATGTTGCGCGGAGTAAACAATTCTTTTCGAATACGAGTTGAGACGTTTGGAACCTCCCGCCTGGAGCAAATTTTTGAAAATTTGCCTCCACAAGTTTCTCAAATCAGGATTTTAAATTAATTTGTTAAATTACACAAATATATATACTTTTTTATAGAAAGAATATTTTTTTGGTAGATTGAAGGATTGTTGTGAGTTTTAAATAAAATATGCGTTGCAAAACTTTTCTGGAAAAAAAATGCAATTTTTCCGACTATTTTGAAAGTTCGACAGAAATCCAGTATAACTCTGGGGCAAAACATCTAATAAAAAATTGTTCAAATGAAAGATGTTCATTTTTTGGAGGTCTACAGGGATCTGTAAAAAAATACAAAGTTGCCATTTGGAAAAACGCCATCTATGGCAGGTCGGAAACTTCTGAGACTACCCTGGTACCCAGCTATTTGTTTAAAAAAATTAACAGGCGTTATTGTTACTTTGCGGCCCGTCGCCGAGGGCGCCGGGTGTTACAGAAACTTTGTAGTCCCTTGCCGGGGACGGTCCATAAAAATAGAACACACCCGCTGGCCGGAAACTCATTGTTTCCGCCATGGAAATTACGATGTAAACAAACAGTTTCGATCCATTTGTGCTTAAAAAAATAATGTTAAATGCAATACACTGTTTCAGAGAGTTTCTGCTATGCATGCAAACTAGAGACATCGCTTATAGGAGCTTTCTTGTAAAGTCGTTTTTCTCACAATTTGAAATCACCACTTTGAAAGGAATAACACGTTTTTCAACAAAGACGAGAAGTTTATTGGATTTTTTTGCTTTCTTCTTTGCCTGGCATTTAAGGTGCTCTCAGGGCCTTAAATATCTCGTTTTAGGCCCCACTGTTGGAAAATCACATACTAGAAACGACATGGCTCTCCAACACTTACCAAGTAAACTAAAGTGTTTTCCTACCTAATAAATGTTCGAGGAAGAGCTGGTCCCTATGGATTTAATATTATCCGGTATGCAAAGAGAACGACAGAGATAACTGGACTAATTATCCCCTCAGCGTTGGTCTTGGGTTGCATTTGCGGTCCGGCGAGTCTGGCTTAATCCGCATTATCTAAATAAGCCAGTTAATGAGCAATTTGCTGCGAGTTTAAAGCGCTCACATTGGATATTCAATGACTATAAATTCCTTTGATCCTTCAATCCATTTGCGTACCACTTTCAATTGAATGTTCTTTGGAACAGGCAAATTATTATTTTGTGATTCTTTATTAAAGTTAACACTTTCGAAGGGCAACGAATGGTCCAAAAAGCTAGGAGACGATGACCCTATCCGGAAACCCTTATTAACCCTTCCAAGCAAAAAACTTTTCTTGCTTATCGTAAAAACCAATTAGTGCGATTATCTAAGCGATACAGGATTAAGGATCGCCTTAGAGGAGTGTACCCCTCCGAAATGTCTCTGCAAGCATTAAATGGAAAAAAAAATAGAATTGGGACTAACAACGTTAAATATCTGTGGATTTTTTGCCGCAATGTGGCTTCTTGCGAACAGTAAAGGTTAGTTCGTTTGAATGGTTTGCTTTTGACGGCTTTGAGCTTCCATTTAGAGTTTCACCAATTACTCATTCGCAGGATTTAGAGTCATCGCATTTTCATGCACACGATATTCTTCGGTAATTTTGCCGACAGTAAAGGCATAGTGTTTGTTAAAACAACGGTGGAGTTTCGCAACTAGCTATGACTTGAAAGCAGGTGTCGTCATTATCGTTAACAAATAACGTAACCAACAATAACGGCCGCTAATGCCGGGCGGAGCTTGAACAAGTTCAAATCTTTCTTCAGACTTTTTCCCTTTTTGAAATTAAAATAGAACCTTACAAAAAGCTCATCATTAAATGCCATCTTACACTCGTCTCACGAATCAATGCATTTCCTAACCAGTTACGTAAAAAGCGATTTTCTGATCTTAAAAAATAAATTTTAATTTTTGTAACCGGATGCACAGCGCGGTGGGGTTCGTCCTATGGTTGATCATGAAATGTAGGCAGATGCTTTTTCATTGCATAATATATAGGGTGTTTCATAAACATGCCGACAAACTTCCGGAGAATGTAGAACTCATAAAAATAAATATTTAGATCAAGTAAAGTTACATCTGAACTCGCTCCGTTTCCAAGATATCGAATGTTTACATTCTTTTTTTTTTAATATAAGAAAAAATCATAAATTTTGGTTTAGGATAAGGACGTAAAATTGAGAATGCGTTATGCGGGAATAAATGTGCATGTTGTGGGGTAGGCAGAATATTTTCACCTGCCCCAGTGGTGTCCGTGCAGACATTTAATGGAACGGTTTTAATGAAACAAATTACAAACCACTGACTTTTTTTAATGTAAATTTATATTTTTTTAAATTCCATTAATCCTTAAGAAAAAAGAGCTCTTGTTGTTTTGTTGCTCAAGAAGTCGTGCTCACGATAAAAAATAATCTTCCATTCTTATGCCTACCAAAAGCTGATAGGGTTCCAAGAGACTTTTTAAATTTTTGTGAGGAGAATTAATACTTTTTTTTGTAGAGATTGAAGACAAACATGTGTCAAACATGCCTCATCCCAAAATAATACCCTGTTTCCAAAGTATGGTTCTGTTAAATTCTGAGCTATTTACACGTATAGAAGAAACGTTGGATAGCTGCAAGGACGTCACTAGTGAAGATGGCAGCATTCTGCCTCCTCCAGAATATGTAGATATATCCTGCCACAGTGCGTCTTTAATGTCACGTCCCTATTCCAAACTGTTTTTGAAATATTTAATAAGTTTAAAAAAAGGAAAAATCAAACTGTGTCTTGGAAACGAAGTGATTTCGGACCTTACCTTGTTTGATCTAAATTTTCACAAATTCCCTGAAAGTTTGTTGGTATGTTTCTAATACTCCCTGTATATACTTGTGCAAGTAACAACACAGCATACGGAATAACTTTAAGTTTTGGTAAATTTTTTGGTATCCTGGTCTCTTCGGCGTACAGCAAAATTGTTCACAAAATATGATGTATGAATCTCATTTATATTGCACGACATTCGCTCGTTCCGCTGAATTCCACTAGTTACACAAAACCGTATCCTTTGCTAATGAGTTACCATAATGCTCTCATTTTTAACACTCACTGTTGCCCATTATTATTAAAACAAATCTCTTTTTTTTTGTAGACGAAAACAAACAAAAAAATTATTCGTTTTTTAAAAATAATGAATAAACTTTTAATATAAAATTGATAGAAAAATGAAATAGAACGATAAGCATATAAAAAATAAACAAAAAATATAAAAATAAAAATTAATAAAAATATTAATGAAAATAAACAAAACATGAATGAAGAGTAATAAAAATAAGCAAATTAAAAAGCCGAAACACAAATTTGACTTCTGCTCGTGCCGCGTCATCTGCGGCCTGACGTTCGAGCGCACCCTGAGGGGTGTTGTCTTGTCAGTGGTGCTGCAATCAGAAAAAGTAACCCCTGTATAGCATCGATGGCAGAGAGCTTAATGAAGCTACAATGTTCCAGACGTCTGAAAACTATAATTTTGCAAGTAAAACATCAATCAAGTTTATCGTCCTATCTTGTTGGATTAAGTTTTATCTAGCATTAACGTCAGATCAGCATGAAACAGGAAATCGGCTTAATTACGGCTTGAGCTTCTAAACCATGAACTAGCTTCGAATTGCGGTATCGAACAATTCCACGATGTTAAGATAAATATGTTAATTAGTGCCCTACTGAATGCACTGAGGAATGCAACTTCGAAACTTGTTCGAAATTATAGGGCTTTGCCATACCCGTTATCGGTTAATCATCACATGATATGCCATGTAAATCTGCCTCCATCGGAGAAGATATCATTACAGCCCTTCTATGCTATTTTATACAGAAAAAACGCGCTTTAATGACTTAATGACGCTTCAAATTGTCCAGCCTGGAGACCAAAAAACTCAAACGGCCCCAGCGGATGTCTTTGAAACTTGTACGGGAATTCTAACTTTTCGCGCAAAATGTCGGCTTTCTTATGTAAATTTTGTTAGAAAGGAGAAGTGTCCTAAATATCTGTCAAACAAAGGGACTGTCATATACTTTTCGGAGCATAGAAACTTACTTTGAATGGGACAGGTAATTCGCTGAAATTAATTTAACCGTGTTCGGAAGCGCAAATAAGGGCGTTGATAAGGGATAAGGGCGTGAGTTGTCAGAATCCCTGGCATAATGAAAACGCGGTTTGATTATCAATAACTGTATTTGTTTGTTGTAGAAAATGCTCTTTATACTTTATAAATTTCTTAGTAAAAATCGGAAATGTTCCGAGGGAATTTCCGAATTTATCAAATAACACGAACTATATACAAAACGGGACATTTCCAAGTTCCTGTAGGTATCGAAGTTTGGGGATACTTTAGCAGTCGCTAAGCGTTAATGAAATTGTTGCACTTCTTTCTGCAGGTTGGATTGGGCTGTGTCGTCTAGTTTACTCATCTATAGCTGGTGGAGACGTGGAGGGAGACAATATGGCCCATCGCAGCTCAAATTCCTCACCAAAATTTCCAGAAATCCCCCGTGTTCCCACCAATTTTTTTTTTTTTATTATTATATTTCGTTGATGACAAATTCGGATATAAACTGAAGAAACCGTAGCCTACCACTGCAACACCCTGCAGTAGCAAAAGCCTGAAAATTGACGTAGCGGTAATTGAAAAAGGGGAGATTAACATTTATGTGTCGAGTGTCTGATGATTTATATACCCCTTAAATATGCTGGACAAACAATAGGCATTTTTCATGTGTTATACAGGGTGCTGTAATAATGCGTCGCACTTCCTTAGTTCCTATACCTAAAGTTAACAATTGTTTTTTTCTGCAGGATTACACAGCGCACAAAAGTGTATTCCCAGATATTATTTTTTAGTGTACAGAGTGACCCCAAAAAATGTGACGTCAGTGATTTCCTTCAATGTCTTCTGGGAGTATTTGAGAAAAATTCGTCTGCGTATCTTGAACGTAGCTTTCCTGCGTCCTCCTGACTTACGACTATCCTGAACACCTCCCTGGCTACGAGATTTGTTCGAAATCTTGGAAACAGCACCAACATTTAAAGCTCTTGCCACGTCACATTGCGTTCGACCACATTGACGAAGCTCGACTACTTTTTGACTGAACTTAATTGACAAATACACGTGTTTAGCCGCGTTCGATTCCTAATAAAATTAAGTTATAGCAACCTGTTAAGACCAGAAGCGAAGTGAAACCTCATAAATCAAAACGATCAGAATATTTCATTTTTTTTCAGGCGAAAAATTTCAATAAACGAAAAAATCATGACAACGATAGAGGTTTAAATCGGAACAGTACGTATTTGGCGCATATGAACTAACGAACATTTAAAGCAGCAATTCAGAAATGAAACTTAGAATGTGTTCCAAATTCTTTCCACCACTGCACTTAACGGCAGTTTTTTATATTCTTCAAAAAATACCATAGAGCCCTTCAATAGAGTCAAACCTAAACAAAACACGCCCATATCTGCCCAGTTCAGCACATACCCAATTCCCGTGTGGAAGTTTATTGTCAACCTTTGAAAACATTTCCATAATTGTTCACAGGGGAATTCCAACAGTACCATTAAAACCATGATAATAAAACAATGGTTGAAAAATTACTTCGACGTGCCCAGATCGAGAACCAGCGATGAATGGGGCACGTTTTGCATTGAATCGGATCTGATATATTATGTCGATTAATAGTGTACCGAAGTGAGTTATGGTTTACATTCGGTAGGTAGATCGATATGTTGTGATATTCTAAAAAATCAACAAACAGAAATTTTTAGAGGGAAAAGTATTTTTGAGATAATGGAGCAGAAAATCTCATTATTTGCACACCGTCATGACCTGTATTTCGTTAACGGATTAAAATAGAACAAAGCCGCTTGCACTTTCAGTCCTGATTGTTAATCGCGGTCATTAATAGACGTGTTGGTTAAGGTATTGTAATCGTAAAAAATTAAAAAATTGATGTGATTTATGAATAACTCCAATTGGTCTTTCAGTTCAAACAAACTTTTTGTCCCTTTCGATATTTCCTGCCATCCATTGCGTCATCAATTTCCAGCATTATCAATTTAATTGCGTCTGTAAGAGTATTCACTTTAGCATAATTGCTTGGCCTCATTAGAAAAATGAACGGAATAAAGCAGTTTTAATAAGGCCACTGGCGGACTTTTTCATTGCCAGCTAATCGTGTTTTCGCAATTCGCGACAATAACGGGAATCCTAAAATCTGGGCGTGTGGGTAATGAAACACCACATCCCGAATTTCCCCGTTTAACACCATTCCACACTTCATCATCTCGTCCAGATTTGTTTCGGATTAGTCTCTCCCTTTTTAAGCAGCGGCCGCTCCTTCGCCATTTTGTGAGGAACATTAAAATTAAATTGAAGTTTCATGCTTTTGGCGTCTCAGCGAGAACATTTCTGTTTGGTTCACGTTAACGGAGCATCATCTATTTCCGTACGAGGGAAATAATCCCAAATGCTTCAATCATATTTTCTCGCTCTCTCATTTTCTACATAACTCCTAATTTTCAATTTTCCATTCAAACAGCTGTACTTCGTACGGACTAGGTAAGTAATACCAAACCCGTACAGACTCCCCTTTGTGTCTAGCCGGGTTAATGTTAATTTAAAATTATGTTGGCAGGGGCCGTGTTTCATAAAACTGAATCGTATATTTTCGCGCATTAGTGAGCCGAGACGCGGTGTCTTTAGCAAGTAAATTATGAAAATGTTTAATATTATAGGCCAAAAGGGTTGCTAGTCTTTGGAAATATTATGATGCGACATGCCCTAACATTTCCCAGTTCCTCTGTAACTGGAAATTCGAATTAATTCTTTCGGCGTCAATGGACGTATGAAAGTGTTCTCCTATTAAATCTCATAACTTACTGTTTACGGCATGCGAAAGTTATTAAACGGTTTGCCAATACCGTTTTCATAATAATTTATAGTGGGCATTCAGCAGGTGCGACAGATTCACAGCGAGTTGTGTATGAAAAATTCCCGTTATTTACGTAAATGATGCCCCTCTTTTATATATCAAAAGGGAAGTAGAACGTGAATGGAAGACACATTTACGATAATACCTCGGGAGATTTACGACTGCAATCGAAAATACGATAACTGGAAGCTGGTAGGTGATGCCTTGTTAATTTACCCGTGATTGTTTCCTTTTGCCATATGGAAAGTTCTAAATACTCCCAGGATATCTGGTAAGCGGCGACGAAAGGAACGCGACACACGCGTCACATTAGTCCAACGTCGCAAGAACAATCTGAGGCTTGACCCCGAAAATAGCGCCGATAAATTGCCGTTTGACCAAACCCTGCTACTTCTCCTGCATAAAACATAAAGTCCATAATCCAGTAAAGAAGTTTAGGTCAAAATATGGCGATTGAAAACTTTCAAACTATTGCGTTTCTTGCCAGCTCCATGGGAAGTTGTTAGTCCAGATGGCGCAGTTCCCCAAGACGTGAATATTTCCTAGTTGGTGCGTGATTGGAACTAGTTTCTGTCTTTGGGAAATTGCTTTTCAAAGTTGTTTTTAGTGCGCCTTTGTTGATTTCTAAGTCAGGGCACTCACAAAACAAAACACTATAACAATAAGCTTAAACTTATTTACTGGTGTTGGAATAAAGCCATTCTGTCCTAATTTAAATCCCTCCCGACGGGCATCAGAGAGCAGACAAAATGTTTATCTGCCCGTGCATTAACTGAGTTTAAGGTCATAGTAAGTGTATGTGTAGGTTGGCTTAAAACTTTTAGGAAGCTAAAATAGAGCCAAAATTACCCGAAAGGCATTTATATGAGGGGTGAGGACATTAACCTAGGATGTAAGGTTGTTCCGTCCCAATTTTGAATCGAGAACTTTACACGTCATAATTAGGATAGCTCGCCAAATAAAGAAAATTCCAAGAGGTGCTCGAAGGGTTCACTCTTCACTCTCGAGCGCAGCTTTATGCATATTCTTAAATTCTGCATTGATTTTACATCGTCTCTTAAAGCTATAACGATCCTCCTTTGCTCCTTATTAATATCAATGGCCACAGGTTTATAAAAGAGGTCTTTTTTAGCCACCCATAAAGAATAATATAATGGGGTCAAATCTGGTGGACGTGCCAGCCGACGTATGCGTCCATTCATTGAAATTACTTCGCTAGACCAAAACCCAATTCATGGCCCTTTATTACTTTTCAGCTGGATTTAACATTTTACTTGCAGCCTGTAAAAGTTCCACTTAATTCCCGTTTGGCTCATGACACGTCTTTTAGACTTCCGAGATAACTTGCACATATAAATGCGAAACGTAATCATCCAATTCTAGCATGTTCCGTTCTTCTCGACTTGAAACACAGCGTTGGACCCTCTTGTGCAGGCGCCTGAGCCTGAATCAACCTGGGTGTCTAGGTTCAGTCGGACAACCCCGGCCACCCAAGTTCTATGGTGACTACCTTGAGCATATTCTTGAACTCTAAACGACACAACTCTACTCTAATCTGATTGGCCCGAATCTCCTATGACTGCCGAAATTTTCATAATTAAGCCCCAAAAGAAGACACCATGCGCATTTATTTAAAATTTTATGATAATTTTAAAATCCTGTAAAACGTACTATGAACATTAGAACACTACCAGGAACGGTTCGAAAATTATACAAAAATTAGAAAATACAATTTTAAATTTTTATTATTTCAGAAAATCGTAACAACTGTTGTTAGATTCTGTGCTTTCGGCTCTCGTAGATTGGGGAACTTTAACGAATTTCTTATAAAACCTCTAATTAACAATTAGTTAATTAATTAATTAACAGTAGCTATCCGTCGATTTAGACCCCTGTGAAGAGAGACACGGTGTACAAGTTAATGTCTCCAACATGTTGTGAAACCGCACTTCACAGATGTGATAGCAACGGGAAAATCATCAATAATGCTCGAATAAACTTACCGAATACGTCCAAGCACCCTGCAGCAATTTTCATCACTGGGGTGTTTATTTGACACATATAACATCCACGATCTGTTTCTTTGAGTTGTCGGATGCGAAGCTGCCAAGTGCTGAGGTTGTCATGAGTGACAGCTATTCGACTATTGTGTGTCACTACTTTTGAATGAAGGCTAAGAACGGTTTGGTCTTCTGCACGTACCCAGGCGACCTGAAATAAGTAGAATCTCAACCTGCATCAAAAACTACGTTCCGTGAGGGTAATAGTAAGTAAGTACCGCTTAAGGGTTGTGTTAAGTGAAAGCAGGGCCTGTGTCGGAATCTCAGAAGTCATAGGAAGTTTGGTTAATTGAGGAAAATGTAAGTATACGCGATATCTGATCGTTTTCGTTAAACGCCTAAACAATATTGGATTTTACCCCTTCTCATAATTGTTCTTATCAGACTAAATTTTCTGCAGGAAAATGGATAAGCAATCCAAATGAAGTTAGAAGATCGAAAAACAGGATAATCCCGGTTTACAGAGCTTAGGGAAAGAAGAGGTGTGTCATACAACCCAAGATTATGTCATTTCGCCTTAATTAAATTTTAAAGGCGCGCTATGTATAATTTAGAACAAGACTGCTTCGCCTTTTCTGAAGCACTCACTCGTCAGTTAAGTTTGGGCTATATTGTCGTCACTCTCAGCAGTCCACAATTAACGCGTTCTGAAAGCCCATACAGTACCTTCTTACGCAATTAGTCGACCAAGGCATAAATTATTTGTAGGTAAAACATTGAATTTCCACGGTATATCGAACCAACATTATTGTGACCTGTACGTACTTACTTTTCCCGGCACGTATAAATGAGGGCCAGTGCTTCCCTGCTTTCCTCTTCATTGTTCACTTTTGTAAACATTAAGCTAAATAAAATATAAGAAGAGTCAAACGATTCTATGCAATACTAGCGATAAGGAACTCGGAAAATGGACCTAAAATTTCAAAATATGCGACATCACCAAGTGCATTTCATGTTTAAATAAGTATCTTTGTTTACATGTCGGGAGGTATGCAAATTTTCCACAGTGTTGCCTTAAAACTTAAGTACCCTTCAGCTATTCTTTCCTTAAGGTAATTACATATAAAATGGGCATTAATGTCCTAATGACGTCACTTTTTCATCAGAGATGCGCCATTCGCGCCGGCGCGACTAATTGCCTGGGAAACAGGCAGCGATACCCTTATTACGTCATTTCGTCGTTAGACATGCATGGTGCGCCGTCGCAATCGTTGCACATGTGAGTCGTAAGATGTGATGGTGACGTCACCCCGTCAGATTTTCGCTTTGAAACGGTAAAACTGCAAAAAATAATGCTACTTTCATTGTTACCAAATCATTGTAACGTGTTACATTTTTTTAACTAATACACATTGACGAGTTGTCTACATGTAATGAAAAGTGAGATGAAAAGGCGTCGTTCTGGGTATTTTATTTCAAATAATGAAATAAAATTAGGGAGTAAGGAGCCATTATCTTAATGAAATGTGGGATCGCGTACACCTGATGTGTTGCGAGAGGATTCGAGGATAAACAAACATTAATTTCCAGTTATTCCACATATATTCTAAATGTGTATTTAGTATCAGATTAGAGCAAACATCGGATCTGAAGCCAGATTCTTGACGTATCGATTCGATTTGGACTGCCATTTTACTATATCAACTTTAACGGCCTAATTAATTCAAAAGGCAGAAACGTTGACTAAGCGGCTGTTAGAACGGTTACCAAACGAGAAAAATATGTTTACGATTATTGATGAATATACAGGATGTTCCATTAACAAAATTTTACGCTAAAATAACATATTTTTCTTTTTTTTTTCAAATTCGACATTTTTTTTATAGAATTTTAATTTAGGTGAGTTTAGTTCATCACTAATTCTTCAGCCCTCTTCAAATAAACTCTGCGCATAATGAGTCATATATATATATATATATATATATATATATATACAGGGTGAGTCGGGAGGATCGTGCCAAACTTCAGGAGCGTGTTGTACATGGAAAATAAATGTAAAAAAACTCAAATGTTGTTATCCGATTTTCGTTTGTTTACAAGTTATAGCGTAAATAAAAATTTTTAACTAGGATTCTATTTACCATAAACGTACCTTTCCTGGAAGTTGGATTGGTCGTGGTGGCCCTATTAGTTGGCCTCCAAGGTCTCCAGACCTCACACCACTAGACTATTGTTTGTGGGGTTGGTTTAAAACTGAAGTGTACAGAGTAAAAGTGGACACTCGAGATGCACTAATTCAACGCATTAGAAATGCTGCAGCTGCCATTAAAGGAAGACATGAAATAATCAGGAGCGCAACGAATGCTCTTCATAGACGAAGCCGAAAATGTTTAGAAGTTAATCGCAATATTGTTGAACATTTACTATGATATCCAAACGTTAATTTATGGAATTTCTTATGAAATTTATAAATTTTTTAAATTTTATGTTATTATTTTATTTACGCTATGACTTGTAAACAAACGAAAATCGGATAACAACATTTGAGTTTTTTAACGTTTATTTTTCATGTACAACACGCTCCTGAAGTTTGGCATGATCCTCCCGACTCACCCTGTATATATAATTGATGAGATGACGTTGTACATGTTCTTACTTGCGTAGGTTAAGGCTTTCGTAGCACGTAAAAATTATGTAGAGATTACGTGGTTATCTGGCATACCCAGTATCTTACTTGCCATGGAGAAATATTTGTTATAGCACTAATTCTGTTGAATAAAATATTAAATTTTTTTTTCCATAAAAACACTCTCGTCTGATTTGATTACAAAGTGCTTTTTATGACACAGTTATGCAGCCATAAAGTGAGACGGTACAGTTCTAGCTTGATAAAGTAGGTGCATTTATAATCCTATTATATCAACCAGAACACGTATTTCTCGTTGGTGTTAAAGCTATTAGAGAAAATTTTATTAAACCTCATCTTCTTTAAATGTTTTAATAAACCTTTTATATGTTTTGGAAAAATTTAACGTTTAAATCAGGCCAATAAAAACTTCCACCTGCTCGTATTCGAATAACAATGAACAGGAAGCTCAAATAATTCCTGTGAGGTTCCTGTAAAAATCTTCGTAAGTTTCCTTTGTATTTAATAGGTTCTTGGGTACCATAAACCGAGCTCTCCGATAAGACCTGAGATTACATATATACTTCCAGGACAAATAAGTATTATACTAATGACCTACTACTAATGTTTGGGCAGGATCGAACGCAATTAATGTGATGATAATAGATGAGAACAGATTATACCTTTGTTGAGTTAGTAGGAGCTCTAACTGATAATTAAGCAGATTAACAGTAATGGACATGAACCCTTTATGCATCCGCTTTACAACTTCATTAATAAATCAAATATTGTATTAAGAGTATTGCCTGCAGAGTCCGGGTCAATTTCTACACCATGAGTAAACAAGGCAGGAAACGGCTGTTAAATAGAAACTCCAGACACGAGGAAAACTTTTTCCGCTCTGGCAATCGTAGCAACAATTTATAATTTTTCTTCGGCGGCAGGTTTGGGATCGCGATAAATATCGAGAACAATATATTTCCTAATCACAGCAAAATCGGGCCAAAACACAATATCGGCGATACCATTAATCTTATAACGGGCCTTTTTCACCTCTTTATGTACAAGCAAAAGAAAAATTGAAAACATAACAGCCCGAAACAAGAAAGGGACCTTGTTCGCGATCCATCAATTCATTCTGGGTTTTATTGTGAAAATTGGCGCAATTTGTTTCAAGACTGCGTTCTTTTTGTTTCTGGATAAATCAGCAGTAGATAAATATTTTAGCCTGGAAAGGTGTGCAGAAATAAATTTTGCAACGGGAAAACGTTTTGTGGTAGTTACTTTTAGTGAAAGATTCCCATTAGGACCTAAGTGTACAGGCATAATTTATCCCGTGGCTAAAATATTTTTGGTAATTTCCCCCATGAGGCACGTAACACTAATTACCCCAACATATTATAACCTTTGTATATAGTTTCACCCAATTACCGTACGGCCGATTAAAGCTTAATAGTGGCATTGTATGGTTCACAGCTATTTTCATATCTGGAATTAATGAAAAGTGCATTTTCGGCTATTATGTAACTTAATAACGCACAGGTTAATCAATCAACGGGTGTAATGCGAGGGCTGAGCAAGCGATCATGACACGCAACGGTTTTGCTTTGTATCGCTATGATTCAACTTTGTGTATGGTATTTAAGTGATTAGTACATTAATATATTGCACATCATATGGAAAAGGGTCGGAATCTGCCCTATCAACAACTGACAAAATTTGGCAACTCCAAGTTATAAAGCGCATGCCCTGTCATATACTAGGTCGTGTAGTATGAAATGAGTAGAATCTCGAAATGCCACGTTCAACTGCGAACAACTTCACTCTAAATCTACAGGGTGAGTCGGGAGGATCGTGCCAAACTTCAGGAGCGTGTTGCACATGAAAAATAAATGTAAAAAAACTCAAATGTTGTTATCCGATTTTCGTTTGTTTATAAGTTATAGCGTAAATAAAATTAAAACATAAAATTAAAAAAATTTATAAATTTCATAAGAAATTCCATAAATGAACGTTTGGATATCATAGTAAATGTTCAACAATATTGCCATTAACTTCTAAACATTTTCGGCTTCGTCTATGAAGAGCATTCGTTGCGCTCCTGATTGTTTCATGTCTTCCTTTAATGGCAGCTGCAGCATTTCTAATGCGTTGAATTAGTGCATCTTGAGTGTCCACTTTTATTCTGTACAGTTCAGTTTTAAACCAACCCCACAAACAATAGTCTAGCGGTGTGAGGTCTGGAGACCTTGGAGGCCAACTAATAGGGCCACCACGACCAATCCAACGTCCAGGAAAGGTACGTTTATGGTAAATAGAATCCTAGTTAAAAAATTTTATTTACGCTATAACTTGTAAACAAACGAAAATCGGATAACAACATTTGAATTTTTTTACATTTATTTTTCATGTACAACACGCTCCTGAAGTTTGGCACGATCCTCCCGACTCACCCTGTATATTTGGACTTGACTTTTTTATGTGGAAAAGACACATTCTTCCTCTTTCGATCGGAGTTTAAAGCGTTAAGAATTATTTAAAACTTTTATTTTTATAAAAATTTTTGTGCAGCCATGCAAAATAGTGAAATTCGTGCGTTAATGAGATATGAGTTCCACCGTGGAACCACAACAGCTCGGACGGCTCGCAATATTAATGATGTGTTTGGTGCTGAAGTCACTTCACAGCAAACAGTATCTCGTTGGTTCATGAAATTTCGTTCTGGCAATTTTGACCTAACAAATGAACCACGTGGACGACCTGAAACTCAAGTGGATAACGATCATCTGAAAGCCGTGGTGGAAGCGAATCCACGTCAAAGTCTGTTCGAATTTTCGTTAATATTCAGTGTAACCAAAAAAACAATGTTGACTCATTTGGCTGAAATTGGTGAGGTGAAAGAGCTGGACAAGTGGGTACCGCATGAGTTGAGCGACATACGGAAAGGACGACGTCTCGAAGCTTGTGTTTCTTTGTTGTGCCGGTATAATAACGATCCATTTTTGAATCGGATTGTTGCTTGTGATGAGAAATGGATCCTACATGACAATACCAGACGTTCATCGCAGTGGTTGGATCAAGATCAACTACCAAAACATTGTGCGAAAAAAATCTTCATCAAAAGAAGCTTATGGTGTCCGTTTGGTGGTCCAACGCAGGTGTCATCCATCGCAGCTTCATGAAACCTGGTGAATCGACTACGGCTGATGTCTACTGCCGACAACTGACCGAAACGATGAGGCAACTGACGGTTAAGCAGTCAAGATTAGTCAATCGAAGCGCACCGCTATTGTTGCATTCGGCCACAGACCGCACAAGTCACCTTGGCCAAGCTACAGAAGTTGGAATTGGAAACTCTTCGTCATCCACCGTATTCGCCCGACTTAGCACCCACTGATTACCACTTCTTTCAAAATTTGGATAACTTCTTGGTAGGGAAAATATTCAACTCCGACGAGGCTGTCAAAGCTGTCTTCCACGAGTTTATCGACTCCCGGCCTGCGGGCTTTTACAGCAGGGGAATCAATGAACTTCCCGTTAAATGGCAGAAGTGTATTGATAAGGGTGGTGCATATTTCGATTGACAATAAAAACATTCCATATGGAAAAAAAATGACTAAAGTTTCAATTCAATTCTACTCATTTCATACTACACGACCTAATACTTGGGCAGAAATTTCAAGTGATATCACAACTCTTTCCAAATCCAAAGGGAGCCCGGGGGACCTACTCCCGAACTATAGGGGTGGAAGGATTTTTCACTGCACCCGTCTACGCGTATGGCATCAAATGGAACGCTACATGCCTGCATCCACCGCGAAGCACCCATTGGTAAATCACATATGATGACACATAAGAGAACCTACTTGTCCTGAAAATTTCGATAAGAAAGGTTACTTCTCAGATTCCATCAAATTCTCTCATTAGGGCAGCTACGATATATTAATTTCTGCATATGTAAATTTCGTTAAGATGCAAATTTGCAATCAATGACATTCGCACTCGTTTTGCAGTTAGAATGCTGGAACAGCGATAAGGTGCACTATTTTAGTATTTTCATTATCTTTCAGGGACGTCCATGAGTTGTAAAATGCCGTTCAAATTGCGTTTGTCGTGTGTGCAAATGCTCAATAATTGTCCTGTCCGAAGATTGAGATTTTAGGCGATGCGCTAATAATAGAAAATACTTGAAATTCGAAATGAAGTGGGTACAATCATTTTTCCAATTTATCAATGCTTTCAACTACGCCCCTGAGCTTTGATATTTCCCGATTGATTTTGGTATCGTATAATGACGTTCAGTTTTTTTTTCAAAATAAAGCCACTTGAAGGGGTCTACATGTCTCGCTGAGACCCATTTGAAGTTCTAAATTAAGCTAAGGTCCGGCTATTCCATACGTTACTGTTACACACAGCGATGCATACATTAATAGTTATTTATTTTACGTAAAACTAGCACAAAGAGACCGAAGTTGTTGCTGCAACGATGTTCGCTGCTACGAGGCCATAAAGGAAGGTGAGGCAGTAAATTTCCCTTTTTCGCCAAGGAATGAACAAAATTCGTTTTTTTCGATTCGTACCGGTTATTCCGCCTTTTCACGGTTAAGAAATTGAGCGATCGAGTCAAAAATCAACAACGACATAAAACATTAGGTTATAGAATGTGAATTTTAATGTCTAGGCAGTGAAATGGTTCCTTTATAGGCTCGGCGTTAATAGTCAAAGTCGTTACATCTAAAGGACGCCGTTTCGTCCAATTGGACAAATAAAAAAATGGGGCTTAGGTTTTGAACAAAAAAATTCTTAATGGCAACACCGATTTCTTCAGGTAAAACATTAACGCAGCAAGAAATCACATCCCGTGCCCACATGCAACAGTTTTTGACATAATAATCAAACCGCGAGTCACGAAAAATCTTTTCAAGTGACGGTAATATTCAATAATGGAACTACCGAGCACGCGCACTAGAAAATAATTATGTTAAAACTCATTTATTTCGATTCGAAAGTTAAAAATTGATTCCCAATTAATAATTTATTGTCTGCTAGTCATTATTTAACGCCGTATTCCATACGCAGGGAGAAGGCAATAAATAGGTTTTAATGCAGCTATTTGCCAATGCGCATGCTTGGTGATTTTATTGGTGAAAAATACTGTTTCCTAAAAACCACCTGTTATTAACATGTTCTAGAATTTTGATGGTGGTAAAGTGGTAAATGAAATATAT
The DNA here is from genome assembly GCF_040115645.1 of Euwallacea fornicatus. NCBI lineage: Eukaryota > Metazoa > Arthropoda > Insecta > Coleoptera > Curculionidae > Euwallacea > Euwallacea fornicatus. Next base: position 763,528 of record NC_089569.1, read on the forward strand.
CGTAAGGGTCTAAAGTTGTTGCCATAAATCGAGACTAAAGACCTTTAATTAAATGGTTTAGAGAGAATCGGACTATCTTTATGTGTTCTCGATACACGGAGGATTTTGAAAACTAACAGCTTTCAATTCATAATTGCAACTGGACTATCACGTAATTTAACGCAAAACTTAAAACAATTCGTTGTTGACTTCTTACATGGAGCCCAGTGACGTACTCAATTTACTTTGTAAGAATTTTGGTTTGTCATTAAACTTATTTGCTTTATACAGGGCTCTATGCAAATAAGCTTAGACCATTAAATTGACCACAAACAATCTAAAATATGTCTTGTAAAGGTAGTGCCACTTTGGAAATTACCCTTCTCATAATACACAATACACGAGCCTATACAAATACTGTACAGTCTTGGGTACTCTAGTTGGAGTTAAAATAAACATCTGTGATGATTAAACCTTGTTCGTGATAGTAGTTGACTCACCTGTAAGAGAACGAAAGAAAAGAGCTCTGAGTGCATCACTAGGTGACCGATCAACGATGCAAAGTTCATTTTCGTTACACTATAGCGATCTAGCACAAGCCAATGAGATCCGAATCGCAATGTCCATCTTTAGAGCTGAAAGGAAGCTGTAATATTGAAAAGATGGACGCACGGGTCGATAAATAACTGGGAAAGTATTGATGGGCTTTTTCCAAAAATGAAGTACGGCATCTGTATTAAATTTAGCTGTTGTAGGTGAATCTCCAAAGCAAATTAAGCTGGAATTTTAGATATGACTTGCTTTTTTTTTTTTTTTAAATCATGTTAAGACTGCACCACCGCCGTATTTTTTTTTATCTACAGGTTTACCATATTTTCTCTTATTTATCTCAATACGAATTTTGGGCCAGAATTAAATTCGTGCTAAAATTCTCTGCAACTTTCCTAATTTAAAGCAGGTATTACACTGACAATTAATTCACGGATTTATCCGCGGAGTCGGTTCGTGAATTAATTCACGTATGTAAAATCCCTTTTACTTGTCGGTGTAAAAGGGGTTTTACATTACCTTTACTATGAATTAATTCACGAAGAAATTCACGAAGTTATTTTTCCGTGAATTCGCGACTGATAACATAAAAAAGTTTTGATGTAACGGCGAGAATGTTTGTTTATTTTAACGGTAGTTGGTGGAAGCGGCAATAATCAGAAATTTCCCATCCCAGTTCACGAATATTCAGATCCGCGCAAACTAACAAACTTTCTGAAGAAATTCATGAATTAATTGTCGGTGAAATTCCGGCTTAAGCATTGTTGTATTATAGCTACGATAAAAAGATACAGGAATGTTGATAAGTAACCTAAATCTTAAGCGCAGGGAATGCAACTTTCATTTTTAGTTGTTTTACCTGCAAATAATATCTCACCATTACGTTGGGATGGGCGCCATCTATTTCCATGAACGTGCGGTACCTCAAAGGCTCGAAGTGACTATCATCCTGCAGGCCTTTAGTTAATTTTAGTCTTCAAGTCATGAGCTTTTCGGAAAAATATACCTTTCCGCTACCAACATTTTAAAGCTGAGAAAAGCACATTTTTCTGACAACCTCATGCCTTAAAGACTAAAGCAACCGCAACTCTAACTAATGTTCGAGGTGATAGTTTTCGCGTGACCGAGAACAAGGAGAATACACACTTCTATTGTACTTTTCAACTAATGAACGTCGTTTATATCATTATACATACATTATTTCCGAGACAGAATCATTAATTCATTTACACCCGTTATATTTTAGTAAAAGCCCATCTCATAATAATGCATTCTTTGACACGTTTTTGTTCAAGAAAAAAAAGTAATACGTTTTTGTGGTTTAATGCGGGTATTACAAACTGGAAAAAATAACACACAATATGACTATTTTTTAACAGAAGTCCAGTCACATTCATCCGTTTGAACGTTTTGTTTCAATGGGATGGTGCTGCACCACATGGTACTAAGAGAATAGCTAATTAATCCTCTTAAATATTTTCCGGTAGTCACTTGAAATGACGGAGACATACGGGGCTAGTCCCAGAAATGCCCGAGCTGACGCCCCCCTACTCGCCGGATTTGGCCTCCTCAGATTATTTTCTACTTTCAAACTTGAAAAAGTGGCTCGGCGGAAGGAGATTCGCCAATAATGAAACGGTGGAATCCGACGGTGATACCTACTTTGAAGTACTCCAAGCTTCATGCCCTCGACATACTAAAGAAGCCGCAGGATATCGCTTGAAAAAATTGGGCCAATTTCAAAGGAAACTATATCGAGAAATAATGTAATATTACAATTTTTTTTCTTCAAGTAGTAGGTCGGATGCTTTTGGGACTATCCCCTCACGTTGGCCGGCACGTTCAACAAATCTATCCCCATTAGATTATTATTGATGAGCATCTATAAAACGCCTCACTAATAAATCTGAACTCATCGATATTAATGAGCTGCGAAGGAAGATCATCACAATTTTTAGGACTAAAATAAGGAGTGACGTTCGGAGACCAACATAGAATTTAACGAGACGCATAGAGTTAGGCTTGAAAGTGGAGGCTGACCCCTTCGAGCACCCCTTATAATTTTCTTAACTCATTTGCGACATTTCTTGTTATTTCGAAGGCATCCTCTGCACAAACGGACCCAAGATCCCCATGGTCGAGCTCCAGGAACGAACGCCCCCCTATTTTATTTTGTTACCCGCTGCTCGAGCCGCCATTGTCCGTTGATCATATTGAGTGATAACAATTTGTCAGATTGTTCCTGAATGTACCAAAAGCAGTGCCAATCATATTTGTGCTGTCACGAGGTCCTTGATTTGAACGTACGTCGAAAAAATCAATCAATAGACACGTCGAAACCATTAGGAGAGCAAAATGAGCCTTTTTCACGAGCCGACAAAAAGCATTATCTCCCTGTTGACGCAGAGATAAGTTCTGCGTTGAAATAAGAAAAATCTGGGGTCGACAAAATATATCGTTCGTTCGGCAAATCACGGACCTGGTTTGGGGTACGTCCGGATGGACACAGATTCACCCTGACGTGCGAATTCCGTTGATGGATGGAATTGAGTTTTTCGGCTTTCCTCGAAGAGAAACGATGCGGAGGTCAAAGCTTTTAACATTTTTCACATTCAAGAAGATGGCAATTCATTATCTCAGAAAAGGATTTTCCGTTTTTGCAGTTACCAAACGTCCTGTCTAATAGCAAAACAACCTAACTTATTAACGAACCGGGGACGAAGTTAAATTTAACTCGTGAACGCGCGCCACTGTATAATCACGTTACGGGTTTTGTCGCCCCGGGCCATTGAGTTCGCGCTTGCACATATTGTCAACGGAACGATATTGCATTAACTTCTCTAATGGAAAATGTTCGAAGTTTTAGCTCATAAAAACAAACAAAATAAAGGCTCCATTGGCCGGGAACTCTATTCCGCTTCGGAATTGTTAGAAAGTAACAAATCGTTATTAGAGCGCGTATTTCTAAAACTGACCGGTGAATGTTCCGGCTTTGAGCTATTGGTTATCGCGACAAAATATGACCAATCTGATTTTTTCACTAGTGCGAAAATGGTAATTTTCTATTAAAAAAAAAATGTTGCATACAGAGGGTCGCATTAAAAAAAAAAGTAAATAAATCGCCACAAACCGTCTAATTGTTGTTTTACTTACAATCGCCATGGAAACTAATCTCGAATGAAACGTCATCGCTGATCGGTAGGAATCAAGTCGTGTCATATTTATGCGTTTCGGAATATGGAAAGTGCGTCATTAGTTGCGGAACATTTTACGTTTCCACGCGGCTCATGCACCTCATTTTCCGGCTTCTCCTCGGTGCATTCCCGTATTGTCAATGAAATCAGGAATATTTTTTACGTTCAACGTTCTTCCAGCAAATTAATCGTTCCCCTTCCTGTCCTGTGATCGATTTACCAATTTCCTAGCTGATCGGTAAAATAAATTTAAAAGAACAAACATCAAAGAGCTTTTAAAACGATACTCAACATTTCATACACCCCTAAAATTGCCTTATAACCTAACATCCACCGGGGCAAATTCAGGCCTAATTCGCGGATGTGATCCTGAATGGGATGCTCACCAGAAAGGGGAGAAGCGATTTGAATTCGCTCTTCTATTTTATTAAAAGTTAATAAAACTCCTGAAAGGGAATTTAGTGGGAGTTAACAGGTTATCGGAACTTGGGAAAATTGTGCTATTTGTGGGGATTATTGAACGAACATGAAAACCCTGCAATGCTGCAGTATGCTCAGTGAGTAATAAGTCATGATGAATTATGACATGGCGGATTCTAATCTAATTATACGTCTAATTTATTTTTAATAAAAATGCCACCGTGGTGCGAGAAATGAGACAGAAGGTGGATCATCGTAGTTCCCGGGGCTGACCTACCTTTTTTATTTAATTTGAGTTTACCTAATGCGAAAATAAGTACCTAGCGATTGCCATTAGTTCATTTCGTCTGATTATTGTGGATACCTGGACGAAACCGTGAAAAATCAGCATATTCTCTTATCGCTGCGCGCGCAGTTCATAGGTAATGAACCTACATATACAACGAAGGACGGAAAGTACGCATGGTATGAAATTTTTTTAACTTTGAATTTATCAGAAAGTTTTATTCTAGGTGAAAGTTTGTGCATTTCTGTGTTACAAAAATACAAATAAAATTATTTGTATTTTTTACACCTCTCCGAAACGAAGCTGGCATATTAAATAAATTTGCTCTATTTTCCCTACGAGGTACAATCACAAAAAATGCCGATAAAGTGGTTTACGGAATCGGAAGTTGGAACTTCGTTGCCGGGCTCATCTTTCAATTCTCAGCAACTTTTCGTAATGCGTGTTTCCTCTAAAATTAAATACACATAAAGGTGCTTTACTCATGAGCCGTTTTCGTGATTTTCGATTTTCCTCATGTGAAATGGGATATGAAAAGTTTGTCAACTGCATTTTGAGTTTGTATGAATGCACAAACTTTTACTAGGAATAAAATGTTCTTATAAATTCAAATTAAAAAAAAAATCCATATGATGCGTACTTTCTGCCGATCGCCGTACATAGAGAGTTTTCAGTGTCATTTTTAAGTCGTTGTCAAGGCAGTGTCGAGAAAGTCATGGAAAAAGTACTTTTTCGCAAATCGTGTCAACAAAGTACTTTTTGGCCAAAAAACTGATCTTAACCAAAACTGATGACCAAACGCATTGAGTTTGCATTGTGCCGGTGCATCACGAATATGTGATTACCGATATTTCATCAGCGAAAAATCAATCATCATATCTTTCAATGGGCTTTTTTCTACGGCGTGGTTGAGTTAGCTATCATTTATATCTGTTAAAATCGTTGCGTCCAAAGTGCTCAAAGCCAAATTCGATTTCTATTGCTTTATTTTGAAGTAAAGAAGGGGAAGTTTCGGTGAAAAAAAAAGGTGGACATGCTGTTAATGCAAGTTGAAATGCAGTTTAAATTGATCAAAAAAAATGTATCTGAACAGAACTCTTCTCAAAAAAAAAATTGCGAAGTGGGTTTCTTAAGACATATCAGAATTGATCCAGGAATTCCAAGGGCGTGCCCACGGGGCCGCTCAGTCCGAATTTCACGCAAAATTTTTGCACAGTTTTCATAATTGTTTGATACGCAGCAACCGAAAATACAACTGACGTTGCAATCAAAGAACCTCGAGATCGAAATTATATGTTTTATTAAAATCGGCAGTGGCGTTCCGCGGGGGAAGTTATAAGAAACTGTGAACTTTCCGAAAACATCCCGTATATCAGCAAATAATTTTGGCGAACGTCAAGGATAAAGTAGGCACCGAGGTAGATGGAAAGCAGCTGTAATAGCTGATTTTCATTTAATTCTCGAAGCTTACGGCTTACGACCTTCAGAGGTCTTGAAGCTACGTGAAACAAATAGCGCCTGAAATATTTAGGAAACTAATTCAGACCGAATTACAAATTAAAATCAAGAACATTTATTTCAGGGTAAAAGCCCCCTAAATTCGATTAAACATTTGAGTTAGTTAAGAACCAGGAAATATTTGCGAGAAGATTATGCAAAAGGGCGAGATTTTATTTGCTGCCCATGAATAATTCCCCGCTTAATCTCGACATTGAGGATTTATGAATCAAATTTATTAGTACCCTTAAGTCGACACGTATAATTTTTGTTTTCGGATGACAGACCTTTTTTAGTTGAGATATTGTCGTTGAATTGATATAAAAGACCTTCGGATATAAGTAAAATTTTCTGTGGCTCCAAAACAGCTCCTTCATCGGTAACATGTACACAGAAAGCCTTTCAGAATTTTCAATGGCTTTCGGACTTGCATGCACAATATAATAATAATTTAGCCCCAGATTTAGCCTTTCTGAAGTGTTTGATTTATGGTTCCTCGTGCTAGGTCACGCGCTGGCAATTTCTTGTTTACCATTAGAAATTGATTGCGTATCCAGACTTTGGTAGATTAGCCTTGTTTTTATCTCGAATTAGTTTCCCGCTTCTACGTCGAGATAAACTGTCGATTTCCACAGAAAAACTTCTCTAATTCTCACTTGAGATTTCCGCAGGCGGAAATCCTAAGTCGGCATAATTGTTCTTTCTTAACGTCCGGAAACTTTCAATAAATCAAACAACAATGAAAAACCGGCTGCAAAGCATAATGAAGCCATTAAAAGTAATTTAAACAATTAATTCTCGCTGGTAAACAAGATCTTAAGGAACCCAGACTTTTACCGACGTTCATAAATCAAATACGTGCCGCAAACTTTGGAGCAGGTTTAAACTCACTTTTCGAAGTTTATGATGTTTTTCAATGTAATGTAGTGAAAAGTTGACTGTGATTAAGTGGTTCGAGTTTAAATAGTTCTTTATAACATCGGATTAGTCTCGTAACTAAGTTGGGATGACCAGAAGAAAAGTTTGATTATGCAGCTAAGTTAAATAGTTTTTCAATTTTTAATCCGTTACTTGAAGTACAAACCAGCTAACATTCAGTTCATCGCAGGATTTACCATCGCGTCACCTAACGTTTAGATTGCCCACTTTCGATCATCGGACATGTGACTGTACCGCTACTCATTAACTCTGCCCATTACTTTCCGGCAAATGGACTGCTACGCGAAGTGCCATGGAATGGCCACCAGATTCACCGGATCCGACACCTCTCGATTCTCCCCGCGGAGCCATTCAAAATCAACGATGGGATACCCGTATAAAGTATTATCGAACTTCGAGCCGCAACATTATTGCGTGATTTGGTGAGGCGGGGCGCAGATCGTACAATACATAACATAGGAGTTGCTTTTAATCGATTAATTGCATTTAAATATAATTTATTCGAAACGATTTTGACGAGCTAAAGGAAAATGTGTCATTTGTCTCACACTTAGCTATCAATTGTGCCCAGGTGAGGTAAGATTGACTGGTGTCCGCAACTCTCGGGATGCAATTACCGAACTGAACTTTCGAAATACTATTGGTAAGTGTAGGTAGGCAGCATGGTAGGCGTTCAGTACCCCAGTACTCGCGGTGTTAAACCACCACAAAACGTATCAATTTCAGTTAGCAAGCGCATACCGTTCGCCAGCCGAACTCATTTTATGCGATCGTCCGTTAAGTAAGGGACAACCGCCCAGCGCAAGGGCCGCCTTCGGTATTCTTGGGTGGCAAGTTTTCTGCCATTGTTGACAGGACCGCCGTTTGAAAAGTCAGACTCGATCGTTGAGGCCTCATCAAAATCTATGTTGCTTCATTAATGTAAAACTTTAACACATTACAAAAGCGGACGAACGTCTCATTAATCTATAATAATTAGGTTGACTCGGGTTACTTCAACACTCAGAATATCTAAAAGAGTTTATAATTTTCTAATCTTTGAAATTAAAATAAAAGGAGCGAGGCGCATGGATCCAATTCATCTAAATGCGAAACCGCTTGCCGTCAAAATTGGATTAAAATTCTAATTACCTCCAGAGGAACTAATATCACGATATAAATTACCTCTTCGATGAAAAACCTAATTTTCCTGCCAGTCGATATTTCATTTGAATCGCGATTCCCATGAAAAACCGAAAACTCTCGCCTAGTCCGGCGACAAATCATTTGCCTGGGGTAAATGCGACAACACTTTCGAATTATTCTGTCTCTTTTTCTATTCTCTTATCCGTCTAGAAGAGCACATGGGTATCCGGGGAATATACCGTTCTCTCCATTGGTGTTTTCCTGGTTTGTCAGGAGTTTTGTGAGAAAGATAAAATAGTGTGCTTTTTCAAGCAAAATTCCTTTTCGAACGAGAAGATCAGGACACTGCAGTAAGTGTAATTTCTAGATTAAAACTGCTTCGAGAGCTGCATTTATAGATTGGTACGACATACCATAAGCGCAGCACAAGCTTTCTGTAAAATGCAATTTAAATATTTGATTTTGTGCTTTTCGGTATTGTCACACAGTTGTCCTATTCGGTTACAGAATTCCTTACGATTACCTGCTAAATGACATTTTCATAATGACAAATGACAAGTGACAAATGCACGCCGAAATAACGTTCACGACATTTTCATAATGACAAATGACAAGTGACAAATGCAGGCCGAAATAACGTTCACGACATTTTCATAATGACAAATGACAAGTGACAAATGCACGCCGAAATAACGTTCACGACATTTTCATAATGACAAATGACAAGTGACAAATGCAGGCCGAAATAACGTTCACGACATTTTCAAGAAACATGGCTTCGTTCGACCTACTAGGCGAGTCCGAAAATTAGGCGACGAAAAGGGACCCCGAACTAACCTGATACCGCTCCATCAGATAATTTTATTTTATTTGTATTTTCCTTCTTATTTTCAGGACCCGCATAGAATTTGTTGTTGCATTTAACAATTTTATTTAACCATTATTTTTAGGAAGGTATCACTGCTTTTCGAATGGTTTTGCGAAGTTTCCGAGCAGCAAGAACCGTTATTAAATTCTTATACGAACCATAAATATTTTAAATTGCCAAAAGTTTAACAGAACTTTAGTTTCTGGTAGGGTGGATGATCGATTTTATTAAATTGTTTGGTTTTTCATAATCTTGGTGCTTTTACCACCCCATTTTAATAAAATATTTCATTAATAAATATTTTTGGGGACTTCAGAGGAATTCAATTAAACATTGTTTCCATCAGCAATTTGCGGCACGTAGGTTTCGTTTTTCCTTTCGATTCAAGCAATGGGCGTTGTTTACGTTTGGCAGACCCAGTTGGTCTGATGGCGGGGTACCTGCCCTTAATGACGGCGAACCCTTCGAGCGTCCCGCAGTTGCTGATGATTCCAGCGTGGTGGTCATCACTTTTCCCGAAATAACAATGTGGCCCGGAACAACCAACACACCACACGAAAAGATAATATAATTGAATGCAATTTTCATGCTCCCCTTGGGAAATGATTTGTCGTCGAGTAGCATGAATATCCTCGTTTTTCCTAAATAAGGTTTAAATGAAAAAACGGACAGGAAAATGGAACCTCTTGTGATTTTTGCAGGATAAGGGAATTATTTGCATAGCGGAACTCTTCTGGCTCAATTTGGGAAGAGATAAAGTTTCGGATGAAGTAAATTTCGGGAGAATCAACTATATAAATTAGCCTCGCTTAAGAAGTTCCCCATCGAGCATATCCTGTTTAAATAATTTTGAAAACCATTCTATCTCGACTTTCGTCTGATTTAAAAGCACTGGGGCGTTACCGGGAGGCTTTATGTTCCCAAATAACTTCGAAAAAGCAATAAAAATTTGCCACATTTCCGTCGTCTGGAAAAACAAATAATTAAAATCCTTTTTGTTTCATGTGAAAGGATATATATGTATGTGTAAGCAACGAAACATCAAACAGTGAAAAGCCAATATTCAAAGGGTCTGTTATGAAAGGCTCAGCGTTCCCATGTCGAGCTATAAACTCAGGTTCCTACGTAATATAAAATGGCCACTTATTTATCAGCTTATAAACGTAGCTTTTCCCAATATCTGTAACGCAATATGGAACTAATATAGCTAGACCTTTTCAATAGTCAGCAATAGGGCACTCGAATTTCAAATTACATTTACAGGGTACAAGCATTGGCGTGTGCCTGCAAAATATACAAAAATTCTTTATTGCATACACGAACATATGAAACTTTACAAATCCATCGTTATTGGCAAATCCTGTCTATTTACATGTTAGGGTGTAGGTACCTATCAGTTCGTTTCGTTAGTTTTGGTCTTTGAATTTTCTCTTGCTTCGGAGCGACGCAAGAACGCGAAGATGACGCATGATCGAATAAGGACGGGATTGAGTGACTCAAACGTTGGAGGGAGAAACTTGAGGAAAAAATCATATATTTCAGTTCACGCTATCCATGCTTAAAAAGGCGTCAAAATATATGGCGAAATATCTAAAGGAATTTTGCGAACATAAAATAAAAATTTCTACATGGGTTTTATTGGGACCATAAAGATCTCGACTTAGGCATATGCGACAGTAATATTACGGCGATACACCGGCTTTACGAGGAAATAAAGAATTTCACCCTTGAATTACATTCCACAAAGTTTATGTATACAGAAGCATGTTTCACTGGGCAAAATATGCGGTAGAATAATTGTATTTTCTTCAGAGAACTCTAGGTGAGCTCAAGTTTGGTTTTTATTATTTGAGGCAGCAAGCGCTTGCCTCCTGCCTCTTTCAAAAAATCAAATAAAAATACTTTTAGCTATAAATCAATATTTGTTAAAGTTGTGAGCGCGCCGAGCCCAAATACCTCGAAGAGTGATCATCTCGAAGAATTTACGGTCAAACAAAGTAGCGACTGGAAAATACGTTAAAAATTGGTCGAAGTTGGGCCCCCGTTTGAGATTCTCGGGAAAAAGTCGGTTCTTAGGACTTATGGTGCCCATGGCTCTAGTTCACAGATTAATGACTGAAACAGATAAAAAGCTAGAGGTTTTTTCGGCAACTGCGGAATTTGGGTCAAATTTTTAAAACGTCCATTGTCATTCTGCGAAGCCAAAGGGCGCCTTATACCAATATAATTTCCTAAAGAACAGGTTTTCTATCATTATAACTTTAAATTAACACTTCCACACCAGTTCAAACTCGTGCCGAAAACTTTACTACGGTAATAAATTTCTGAAATAAAAACCCATTCGTTTTGAGGTATTTTCCTGTTAAGAACATTCCCCACCTGAACGGTTGAGTTATATCGCCCTTTCGTTTCACACCGTCTTTTCAGACCCACACAAAATGGTAAAAATAGTTCGAAAATGTAACCGAGTTTTGCATTATGCACCCGATTTTCGAGAAACATTGTGAGTGCATGCGACGAGGTAGAACATTTCTATTTGTGTTTCGAAAACAAACTTATTGAGTAAGCATTGTGTACATTGGAGGCAATTTACACACGTCAGAAATGGATATGAATTAAAAAAAAAAGCAAAAAAGATTTTCAAAGAAATTGCATTGTTTCGCAATTCCTAAATGTCGTTTAATCAATTTTGAGTCTCAGCAATAATGGTATTGTTGCGCTTAACCAACGACAGGTAACAAACAGCGACAAAAAGGGGTTGATCGTTGGCGCTCGACAAGTGATTTATTTCTTCTTCGTATGTCGAATATTCTCATATATTTCCTTATATGAAGGTTTGCACGTTTGTAAGAAAATTGCGGAATGTTTTAGTCGTAGAATCTTCAGCTATGTACATGAGGAGACCCTTGTTGAGAGTGAGCGATTCAAAAACGGGCACAGGTACAAAAACGCAGCGATTGCAATGACCGGTATTCAAGCGTTTAATAGTGAAATATTAGTGAATCATTATTGGCCGAACTGTAGTTGTGATTATTTGTCGAATTAACAAGTAGTGCCTACGCGAAAGTCACTATACTGGAGCAATTCGAACCCTGGAAATCGCAACAATCGGTGTCAGAAGCGGGATTGCAGTGGGCCATTTGCGGACCTGCTTGTAAGTGAATGCTTATTTACTGGAAATTGCTCGTATAATGCAAGTGACTAGAAGTCCGCATAAAGCAATGGAAGAAGTGAAATAAAGAATAATTGAATGACACTTTCCACGCCGATGAACCTTATGCAAGAGCAGAAGGAAGAATAGGAAGGACGCGCCCCAGCAGGAAGAATGACAGGAAATACGATAACAAGAAAGACAAGTTTCGAGGTTAGAGAGCAATAGTTGGAAAACGACATAAAAGAAAAAGCGGCACGATTCGGAAATGAAACAATATTCCAGGCTCAGTTGAAAATGAGACAGCAAAAATGAGGCGAATATCTAAAATGATTCTAGGCAGACATAGACAGACTGACTCAGCTAACATACTCCTCAGCCCCCGAGCATTTCCAGAACCAGTTGGCTGGTAGGGAGTTTGAGATAAGGATATGACACATGATATATGTCGTGTGAGGCCGACGATGAATGTACATGGGGACACCTGAAAAGTAACTGCTGTGGCACAGCACCAAATCAATCACCATCGTTTAGGAAATCGAGCAGTGATGAAAAAAAATCTAATTTGGATCAACGTAAGGGGTAACACTCACAGCACTGGGGCCAAATCCATACAAACCAGGATCGGTGTAATCAACAATTCCGGAGATAAAAATTATATTTAGAAGAATTTAGGGTCAAAAAATACAGTTCACTATCGATACAAGAACAGATGTAATGTAAGGCCCACACCGTGGGCATGTGGTGGGTGGTAGATGCACTCAGTGTAGACATTCACCTCCACGAGTGCATGCCACCATGGCCATTGCGGAACCGTTTCGGTTTCTTCATGTTCATCATGTAATGGTAAATATATTTCAAGGAATTTGACAGGTTCTAAATATATACTTTTGACACTGCTCACAGGTCAAAAGGATAGTTTCTTAGACACGCTGTGAATCATATTAGGAATAAATTCGAAAACGGACTACTCTGACCCCCCCTTACACATGGAGACACATAACTGTAATATGACATAAATCTAAACTTGTACACTATTCTGGTGCTGGTCAGAGGGGGGGGGGGGGAGGGGCTCAAGAAGGATTAATGACACGTTACTACCTTAGGAACATAATTATTACCCCCTAAATATAATTTACAATGTCTTTAATTACATGCCAGTTATAAATAACGCAATAATAACAATCTTTGAGTTAAAATCAACACAAACATTTTTGAGGTTATTTGAAACAAATGAGAGAAACATCTAGGAAAGGAAGCTTTGAATGTTTTCGTCCCGTCTTTCTCTAGGTCGTGCGATCTGCGACTTAAGACAAGGATAGATGCGTGAAGTGTCAGTCGTGTATTACGTATGTTGGCGTCTTTGTCCGGTTGTTGTTTCAACATTTTCGTACTTTAACTTGCTTCGGGTAATCCACTGACCTAAATAAGTGTCCCTTGGCGCTGGAGCATTTAATCATAGAATGTATGGAATGTAGCTCTGTTTGTGTCCTAAACATAAGATTCGAGGGCAAATTCTCAGGCGCACTAAAGCCTGAAGCTTATTCGCAGTTCATTACCGTGGTGTAGGATCATGCTGCTTTTGTACCATTTACGTTCGTAAAAAAATCATTAAATAATTGCAATAGAAATTAAATTAAATGTGAAATACATTTCACAACTAAAGTGCAATGTGGTGTGTTGCGGTATGATACGGGATGCACCGTTTGTTGTTTTTCAATTTCTTCTCCATGATTACCATGGCGGGCAAATCATCGGTGTGGTAACGAAAGAACAAAACAACACGATGCACGAATATAATAAATAGTAATTTCATTTTTAATGAAAATAAAATTAGGACTAAACAAACGAAAAACTTTCTATTAAAATCATACATGTTGAATATTCTGGTTGCCAGGCATTAAATCATAATGCAGTTCGTACAGAATGGGTAGCAGATAATTAGGAACTCATGGATAGTTTCATTATGACTCTTGAGAGTTAAAAAAAATATAAATTTGTTAGTGCGAGCTGGGTAAAAGCTTCAATTCATAACATTTTAACACATACCGTAATGATGTCTATTAAAGCTAGTGGACGCAGGAAGGGGGGGAGGCGAAATGACATATTATACGTAATGAAGCCGTAACTCTTTCGAATTCTAAAAAATTGAAATTTTCTGGTTCGTTCTTACTTAATCATTTTTATGGCCATTTTTATGCGATATAAAGTGTAAAGCATGACGCCACGACATTCTTCCGATGGCCATATAATGCAAAGTTTTTTTCGTCTCGTTTCCAATGTAATGTACCCTCATTATGTTACGACCATGAACATCTCCACTTTTTAGGTAATACACCCGGCATTACTAGATTTCAGTCTAATGGGCCTTGGAACAACAAACTCATGGAGAACTTACGAAGTAATTTATTTCACTGTGAAATAATGCACCTCAATCAAGTTTACGAAAATGAAGAACTCCGGTAACAAAATACGTGTCAACACGACAATTCGACCAAGAGAGAGTTTGCAAGTTTTGTAAAGTTCTTAAGTACTCAAACCCAGAGACAATACTCATGGGCGTACTACAGTTAAGAGGCAATTATCGGCTAATTTATTACCTATATCTTTAAAGCGTAACACTTACGTAGACAAATAGCAATTTTGATCTTTTATCGGAGTGTTGAAGTTATACTGATTTAATGAAACATGGATGTACTTAAACTTTTGATCTTAGAAAAAGGGTGAAAGTTACACAGGGCAAGCCCTTTTTGATAATAATAGATACTAAAATCTAGCCACGCCGGTATGTTACCAGAAAGTAGTGAAGTACATAGGCGGAACATAAGAGTACATTACATAACTACCAATTATCCCAAATAAGTCCTTTTTAAAGTTTTGTTAAATCGGTATAACTGTAACCTTCCGATAAAGGACCAACTTTGCTATTCATCCAAGTCTTACGGTTTAAAGATTTGATAGTAAATTAGCCGATAATTGCCCCTTAGCCTACGGTTTTAGTACTTAAGAACTCAGTAAAACGTAAAAACTCCAATTGGCCGAATTGTAGCGTTGAGGCGCCCTTCGTTAACCGAGTTTCTTCATTTTTGCAAACTTGCTTGAGGTGCATTGTTACTTAACGGTGGTTACACCCTGTACATACAGTGGTGGCCATAAGTATGGAATATTATTTTAATTTGATAAAATGTTTATTAAAAAGTATTAAACAAAAATTGCACAAATGCTTGAAGGACTTTATTTAATTTCCTATAATTATAACACAAAATTAAGATTTCTAATTGAAAAACTTTTTAGAAAAATAAAAATGAAAAATTACCCTTGGACGAGAGTATGGAATATTTTTTATATCATGGTGTGGAGAGTTGCCATCTTAAGTAAACTCAATATTTTCTGGCATACCCCTTAGCATCTAGGACGGCCTGACATCGACGCTGCATCGAATCAATTAGATTCTGGCACGTTGAGGAATGTTTTTCCAGTCTTCTTGTATGATTCTCCACAATTCTTCAGTATTTGACACGTGTCTTTGTCTAATTTTTCGTTTCAGATGGTCCCACGGATGTTCGATGGGATTTAAATCGGGAGATTGTGAAGGCCATTCTATAACATCTATCTGCTTTTCAATAAACCAATTTTTAATCGACCGCGAATAATATTTAGGATCATTGTCCTGTTGGAACCGCCATACCAGTGGCATTTCTTCCTCGGCAAACGGAAGCATGTGCTGTTCTAGGATGTTTTTGTATAAAAACCGATCCATTATTCCATCAATTTTGACTAATAGGCCAACTCTTAGATCTTGAAAAAGATCCCCACACCATTAACCTCTGACCGCCATGTTTAACAGTGGGCTGTTGGTACTTGGGATCAAAGCTCTTCCCTGTTGGTCGCCGAACTTAAGTTTGTCCATCCGAACCGAACAGTCTGATTTTGGTTTCGTCACTGAAAAGGACGGAATTCCATTTTTCGGGTGTCCAAAACAGATGTGAGGGTGCAAACTTAATTCTGGTCTTCCGGTATTTTTTGGAAATTAATGGTTTCTTCACTGCCCATCGTCCAAACAATCCAGTATCACATAGACGGCGCCTCACAGTACGATCACTAATTTCAGTGCCACTATTAGTTGTAATTTCTTCCTTTATTAAGCGCGATGATTTTTCGGGATCTTTGGAGGATATAATTTTAACACGTTGGTCTGTACGGGCTGTAGTTTTCCTGGGACGCCCTGTTCTCGGACGGTTTTTTACGGCGTTGAATACCCTAAACTTCCTCAAAATTTCCGATACACACCCCTGGCTCACATTAAATGCCTTTGCGATGTCCTTCTGATTGGCTCCGTCATTGGGACTATTCGTGACCGAAGGTCTTCCGAAAGATATATTTTTTTAAGCATTTCGGCTTCAAATTTTATCGAACTGTAACACTCGATACTGAATACTAAATGCAAAATAAATTTAAATCTGTGATATTCCATACTTTTGTCCATCTGAAAAAATTTGTTTATCGGTGGAATTTTCGATTGGAACATTCTATAAATGCTCTATGGTTTAAAATGTAGAATTGACCTATCCCAATTCAAATATACCAGAATGGAAGAAAAAAGTAAAGGCCCTTTGGCTAAATAAAGCTTCAAAAAATATCCCATACTTATGGCCACCACTGTACATACATACATGCATATATGCATATACGTATGTATATAGGTCAGTGGTTCAGCAAAAGCAGTGGTTTATGGTAACCCCCACTGGGGATATTGAACGTGTGGTTTGCAGGCAAATTCTCGGGCCACCTTGTATAAGTCGACGGTTAGATTGTCGTGTCGCATCGTTAATAAAGATTTTTTTTTCTGCAAAACGAAATCTCTGCATCCATTAACCAACATTTCCGTCCCAATCCAGCGAGGTTATTAAAATATTATAGGGCTATATTCCGAGCTTCCAGCACTAAATGTGCGGTATATTCTTATTACAAGCCCACTGTTAAACCCTTTAACAGGCTATAAAAACAATTTCTGGTCCATTTTTGCGTTTTACGATTATTAGTTTCACAAAGGTAATAAAAATATAATTAGTTTTAAAGAGATTCAGCCGCAAAGTAAGTCACTGGGGTACTTCTACTTTAATCAAGTTCACAAGGGAAAAGTGAAAATTCGCGATTATGGGGACTTGCGAACTAGGCAACCAACAATACGCCTAACGTTTTACAATCAGCCATTGAAGCCTGAAATAAGAAGAGTTATGATCTCACCGCCATTTGAGAAGAGAGAAGTTAGTTTAGCGCCCTTAACGGGTCAGGCTAAGTGCCTAAGAAGACCCTAGAGAGCTTTATAATTGCCTAATCCGTAGTCTCTTATGTATATTCAAAACGTTAGTTTAATGGCCTTTAGTGAGACTTTATGGCTTGAAATTATTTTAACCGGCTGAACTAACTTCGTGCCAGATGGGTCTTGTGGCCAAATTTTAGGATTATAATATTTTGTTTATTGAAACCGTTAGGGCTGCTTTATAGCCTCTTCGAATTTATGGGCAATCTAGATAAGACTAGATTATGTGCGGAAAACAACCCAACACAGCTTATTACAATAAAGGCAATAATCGATTTTAGAGAGTAGCGTGAATAGAAACAAACCCTATTCGCTCGGCTAGAGGAAGGAGGGTAAAGGGCAAAAATCAAATCAATCAATCATTAATCAGAAGAGGAGATACTATGATAAAGTGCATTCAACAAAAACTTGCATTTGGCCTCGACAATGCAATGCATGTCTCACAAATTGATTCATTACGGTCCTGGTACAAGAAAGGAGGAGAAGTTTCCGTCCTATTGGAATAAAGCGGGTAACATACAATATTTTCATTTCAAGAGGAGCCATTATTTCTTTCCCCAAAGAAAAGCAGGTCTGGACCAAAAACATACCAATTGTTGAAAATCGTGATTCAGCCATATGAAGAGAGATGAAATCGGTTGATCCATTTTCGAATTAGAGTCAAACACAAAAACCTGGAAACTTATCCGTTTTTAAGTTGGGTTATCTGGATGGTGATGAGGGATGGATTCCACAATTCAACACTAACTTCGAACATCCCCCTGGATATCTGATTGTTCGATACTTCGGTGGATGTGTTTTGGCCCCAGATCTAATTTAATCGATGTAATGTATGTTTTATTAATGAAACGAGGCAATGGAGGTACAGTTTATTGTGGAACCGACAAAGACTGAATATTGACTGAAGAGTATAAATTTCTATATTCTACTTCGAGCTTCAAAACCATTATTATAGGGCGTGATGAATGACTGTAAAGTGCGTTTCCTGGCTTTTTTCTAAAATTGTTGAATAACAGGTTAATTCAGGTTAGTTCAGGTCAGTGAATTGAGTGTTTCTGCGATGTTTTCAAAGTCCCTCATGAGAGTTATGGAAATTATAAAAACATTAAGAAAAAAACGTAAATACTGCTGAGATTTCAATTAGGAAAAACAAGAAAGCAATCAAATTTGACCGGAATTCGATAAGAGGCTTTATGGAGGACGTTAAAATTGGCGTGTTTGGAGTTTAGGTCAGATGGAGGCCCTCTAAAATTGACGAAAGCGGCAAAAATTCAAGACCATTCAAGCCATTATAGCAAAAATAATAGGGCAGATGCGAATCGCATGAAGGATTTGCAAAAAAATGTCCTCCTGATGTGATGAAGTGAATCAGTAGAGGCTTTGGCTCGGTGAATTTCTATGTTACAACGGTAATCTGGGGATATGGAACCCTCACAAGACATCACCTAAAGAAAGTTAATATTGAGAAGAAGTGGATAACCCTGAACATGTAGATTTTGTATCTTCAAAGTTTGCGGAGAAAAGAACGCCGGCAGAATTGAACCGCCACATCCGACTGGCAAAGAATAATATCCGAGGAGGTTTTATTAAATAATAAAAAATGTTGAGCATCGTCAGTAAAAATGATTGAAGAAATGAAGGAGAGCAAGAACAAGGAGGAGTAAATGGGAGAAGAATTATATGGAAGTTTCCAAAACCGCATTGACCCATGGTCTTTTTTCACCTCCCTCCTGAAGTAATGCTCACGTGGCTCGAAGAGGGATTGTCAGGGTAAAGAGAGAAAGAGAGGGAATTCACCCCAAACAGGAGCTGGTTGATGCCGTGGCGAAGCTGAAAAGCACTACGAGGAGCATGGTGCTAGGAGCAGAAGAAAAAGAGCTAGACGCCAGGAAGCTAGAAATCAAAAAGCTGGAGGAAGAAAACGGAAGGCTGAGGGAAGAAATTGCCCGGCTGGCGGTTGGCAGGACGAAGGAGGTCTCGGTATACTTTTCGCCGAATGAGAACAATGGTGAGTTTGAAGCAATAATAAATAGGTTGAACAGTTTCGTCGCTGGCCGAAACGGCAGGGGGGTCCTCATAGCTGCGGACCTGAATGCTAAATGCGCTATGTTCGGTTCTGACATCACGAACGCCTACGGAAGAATGTTGGAGGAGTTTGTGGGGGTCGAGGGAGTTGACGTCACTCAACAACGGGAAGGAGTGGACGTTCGGAAACAAGAACGGGAGACGTGACTACGGCAGGTGCTGTTGTGGCGCGTATGGTGGATAAGTGGCAGGTCGAGCGGGAGTGGACATAAGTTCATCACCTACAGCATCATTGGGGGGTGGACGCGAGACTCTGAGAAGAAAAGATGACAAAGGGACTAAGTGGTGGATCGTAACGGAGAGAGGAATGAGTAAGTTCAAAAGATACGTAGGGCGAGGGGAAGTGGAAGGGGTTCGAACGCATGGTAAATAGGATTATGTGCAGGAAGACTGAGAGACACCGTATGAGGAGGAGAGTGGAAGTGTAGAGTGCAGACATTGCGACTGGGCGCCACGAAGGGATGCCGATCTGGCGATACCGGTGCTATAAGAAGAGAGGGGGTGGTTTCAGAGGGTAGGCGGTCGCAAGCTCGAGTCCCACACTACCCGGCTTTGTTAGGCCGGGTGTCTTTTGAAGATTTCCACCTCCTTGAGAACAAAAAAAAAAAATTGTTTTAGTTGCTTGCGCTAGTAGACACATCCATGTGCGCGATCCGTTACGGAAGAGTGTATTTCTCCCTTCAGTAGTTCATCACATGAAAGTTCTTATAAACTCATTTTTTTTTTTTTTTAAGAGGAACGGCCGAAATATCCAAAATGCTCAAAAATATGACAATTGCACGCCTATAAATTCTTCGTACGATATTACTTTTTGGATACCACGACGTAGATTTATTATGATTCCATTACCAAAACTCCTCAGAACTCTATGCCCTGCGTGCATTTATGTTCACATTATGTTTTGTATAAATTTCCCTTTCGTCATGTAGTATATTTCCTGATTTGGGGAGATATACAGTGTTCCGACTACATTCCCGATTCACCAGTCAAAGCAAACAATTTCGATAGCCTAAAAAGCGGTATCGAACAGCGATTTTTCCATTCCCGAGGGAGAAACAACGCTCCAAGATTTCGGTTTTTGTATTGAACGCATTATCCTAAAGAGAAGGAAGAATTTTCGATAGGGGGGCTTAAATTTCCTTTTTATGCCCCACCGCATGTAATTTCAAATCGATCCTCTAATATGATGGGATCTAGGAGTTCCTATAACCCGAGACCCTCTAGAAAATATGTGTTTACATTACAATTACTAACGACACACCAAGTTTAGATAAAACAGGGTTGTTTTAGGGTAACTAATGCTAACGGTAAAAGACTAAAAGGGTTCTGGGATGACTCGAGCAACTTTTTGAATGAGGGTCTGCAAATTGCTTTAATGTTTTATATAAATCTGGGTGCTTATTGTCTAAAGTTGGAGAGCCCGAACAACTTAGGGACTATTTTAGTAAGTATTTTTAGGCATCAAATTATCCCCCCTACGTCAGCTGCCTTATTTATTGCCCTCTTGGCCACTAAATTTCTCTTAAATATTACATCTTAAATCCTATACTGTTGAAGTGGGCTAGAATACGATGATGATACATATCCCGAAACTTTTACCTTATATTTCCCCAGATGATTGACTGTGCAGGACAAAATGGCCTCCCTTCCTACTGGAACTGTTAAATTATTTATAGGAGCAGCAAATTCTGGCTCTTCCAGAAGGTGTACCGTGGACCATTCCTCTGAAAAATAAATGGATATTAGCAATTTTATATAGATTAAACCGTTTTAGCTTATTGCCTAAGTAAACAGCTGATGAAATATTAAAGGGGCCTTTATGGGCCAGATGCGAGCGGATGTCCACAAATTATTTTAAAATTTTACTTAAAACTCTCTGCGCTTTTTGAGGGTTTTGTGGGAAAATGCATTAGCGACGAGTTTTTTTTTTCAGAAGAAGTAAGTATGTATATTATATGAATTTGGTGGCTGAAGTGATGAACCATGTAAAAAACATATATGAAAAGACATCTATCGATGCAAATTGAGCATATAAAGGAAGTAAGGGGAAATAATCTTTCAGCTCAGTTATCAACAGTTTGAAGAAACTCGTAGCGTTTAGTCAAAATTCTTTAAGAAGAAAATAAATTAGATTATTAGAGAATTAAGTAGAAATAAATCTGAGCTGGAACAAAATTATAAAAACTGTTAAAAATATCCTTTAACAAATATGAATCTTTGTCAGTGTGTTAATCGAAAATTGCGCATCTTTGACCGTGGGATTATTAGCATTTTTTATTATGTTGCAATGTACTAAAGCTCCAAGAAATATCTCCACGATGATATGCTCCACCCTGTAAAACCCCTGCGCCTTCCAAACCACTCTGTCGCGCATCACGCTTTAAAAGTTTTGCATGTGCTTTAAAAGCCTTCTTAGATATTTAAATAATAGAACACCAGTTTTGCAGGAGCGTATCGTGAATTTAGGTAATCTGTTTCAAGAACAAATGTCACTTTTCACACATGTCACCTTCAAATGTCACTTACGCGGAAAATGACATTTGATCCTCTTTCTTACTTTCCTGCACTAGGAAAAGATAGTGTGACTTTTCACACATGTCACCTTCAAATGTCACTTACGCGGAAAATGACATTTGATCCTCTTTCTTACTTTCCTACACTAGAAAAAGATAGTGTGACTTTTCACACTCAAATGCGCGCAGGAAAGACGACTGTCTTGCTCCATTAGCGATAATCTAGAAACGATAAAGACACTTTCACCTGCGATTTGGACACGAATTTATTTATAGCCACAATACAATTGAGCCCTGAATATGCTATAATGACGTATTTTTGGACGACAAAGCAAACAAAAGAAACCGTAAACGTTTTGGGTAATGATAGGTTATTCGAACTAATGTTAGAAATTAATTAAAATACGTTAGACACTGGGGGCGGAAAATGAGGGCGGGAAGTAAAAGTACGTAATATGATATGTATTTTCTAACCTATAATGAGGATCCTAATGACCGTGTGTTTCCTAATTGCTTTTAATTCTCATTGTCATAAATAAATTGGTTTGACGCCCCACGTGGAAAAACAATAGAAACTAGACCACTAAACTCAGTCTCCATTCTCCATGCGAATAGTACGGAACATGGAAATCATTTTTTTGTTTGGAAAAGGATAGGTTATAGAATCTTAACTTCTCCCCTCCCAATTTCCCCTTTGAGCATGAAACTTTGGCACAAAATTTACAAGTCACATTGGGCAACAGTAAATTATTGAGTACACATACAGGGTGGTCATTTAAAGTTTTAAAGCAGGTATCATATTACCTTTCAGTACCACAGGAAAAAGTTGAATGTAAAAATTGTAGGGTAACTAAATGCGAATAACCCAAAATGATTTTTTGGGCTTACAGGGCGATTCAGTGTAACATGCCGAAAAATATAATTTTTCTAATGGAACATCCTAAATGTTGATATCCGCACGAATTTTTCTAATTCGGAAAGGCTAACAGCACAGCTAACGGCACAGCTAACAGAATGATCACATCGTATAGTACCTTATTGCAATGACTACTTCTTCCTCAGTTATGTTAGCTACCGTTGAAGTGTGCAACTAAAATGCCAAATTAATGCATGGTGTTCGGAAATGTCAGATGTTCAAGGTGCACGTGTCATGGGTCATTGCTGCACTCATCCATTACCAACTCGTCTTCATGCTTATTTTGCAACCTTGACACGGTACTACTTCCCTTTGACTTTCGTATAATTTTACATGTGGTGGCACGATTATTTCGCCACTGTACTGTTTTAAGTTTTGAAACGTCAATTACTATATACAGGATGAGGGTAATCCGTGAGTAAAACTGCCTCAAAAATCATAAACGGTAATGAATCGAATTCTCTATTATATTAGTGAGAATTTTTTTACTTCGATAAGGCTGCAGCAGATCAAATCGACGTATTCCATCAGGCAGAGTGGGGAGTTTCGAAAAAACATAAACGTTAAAATTAATTTCCTCCAAGTTTGAAACGTTTCCTCGTTAGAGCCATTTAAAACAATTGAGACATACGTTGGCCGGCACGTTCACCAGATCTTTCCCCATTAGACTATTATTTATGGGGAACTATGAAAGGCTTTATTCATAAATCTGTAGAGACGCTTTGAGATCAATACAGAATTTAAGAAGATGCATCGAGTTACGTTCGGAAGAGGAGGATTCGTCGAGCGTTTCTGCTTATTTTGCTAATTCGAGAGTGCTGCGTGCAAAAATGGCAATCGCGGAAAACTCATTTGGAAAACGTGAGAATCCAAAGCGGCGCCCATGGGCTGAAACAAGGCTAATGACGGTTGTGGAAAATCGAAACGTCGGATTTCAAATACGTTGTCGTCGCGTCGTAGCGAGAGCAAAGCTCGCAATGGCGAGGAAAAGTAGCTAATGAGTTAAATGGCCATAAATCTTTAAGCCTGCCGAGACCCCGCCAATTTTCGTGTCATCATATCAATATTTAACCTCTTATATTCACGTGCCTTATGAAACCAAACTTGGTCGCCACTCTGCAATAACCTTTCCCATGATATGGCAGCGCTAAGAAAATATTACCGCACATGCGAGTACATGCTCCTCTATATTATATTTACTTAGGAAATAACCTCCTGGGCAGTCTGCACTATAAATCGAATATGCTACAGGGTTAATAAAATATCCTCAGTTCCATGTTCCAAGAATACAAAATTATGACAAATTAAAATTTCTCATTGTCTAAATTGAATCGGATCCGGAGTTTGGAAATTTTATTCGGAATCGAAAAATGTTTTCCAGTTTCGAAAGCTGAGCCGGAATTCTGGAATCTAACGGCCGCGTGTTACTAACGGTGGCAACCGCGATAACAAAAAGCACTCCAGGCGAGATGCACCTGGAAATATATTTTCCCTTTATCTAGGATAGTAATTAAGCCTGGAATAGGCGATTTATATGCAGAGTAGGCGAAATGCAAGTCGATCTCGCTTTGATTTGTGGAACTCGCTTGGATTGTAATTGATATACAATTTCAACTATCACGCATCGGATTTGTTCGAATGGGTAAGCGATGTTTTATTTTGTGTGCGACATCTGATTGATGGTTTTGGCCTGTAAGTTAATCAGGAACTGAATTAAAACACCATTTTGGCGACAATTATATCGCCCGTTTTATAGAATTACGTCACGAACGGTAATATCGATGTCGGTGCATGATCTCTGGAATATCGTAGTGATGCTCGAGATCATTAGGAAGGGCCCGAAATTCCCTTTATGACTCAATTTACAAATTGCGCGAATCGCGTGTTCGCTCGCTAACGCTGCCGCAGTCGAAGATCATAGAGAATTCCAAACGTTTTAAATCTCCCGCGTCCCCGAAAGTAGATAATCAATTTTACTTTTCGTACCACACATTAAGCTCTACTGACCTGTCCTTAAGAGGCTCCATTTACTCAAGAAGGAAAAATTGCGCGAGGTTTAAAGGGTTATTTCCCTCCTTGTTGAACATCCGGAACTAGCGAGAGCACTCCTGTACCGTTTTGCCGTTGCTTTTGAGGTATCTACTAAAACCGGCACTACAACCTTTTAGCCCATCAGAAACAAAATGAATATGATACGCCACTCGGGCTGCTTCTTTCGGAACAGTTTTATTATGTTCAAGTAAAAAGCATATTTTCCGCTTTTATATTTCATAAAGTAGATAGAGGAAGAAGGGTCGGAGTTAAGGAAATATAAAATTTCATTGCGGTAATGAAATTATATTATCAGGCTAGGTTTTGTCGGTTGTTCGGTGGTTATTGCCACGGCTATAACCTTTTAATTATGTCCGAGTTTACTGGTGATTTATAATTTCATTTTTCGCGCGACACACATGTCTGATCCACGTTAAGGAAAGGGCCACGCATTTGTCCATGTGCAACCTCTGGCGCCAGCAAGGGACCACCATCTGGGTCACCTAAATAGTTGAAGAAGTCAGCCATTGGTGCAAGCCACACGAAAAAATTCGGCGAAGTGTCGAGCCACCTGGTGAACCAGCGGGTGGTCCCATATATTGAAAATGTTGAAATATCATCAATTCTATTAGGAGTTGGAATTAATCCGTAGCGTTTTACAAGAGATAGATAGTACGGTACTTCGTTGTTATCTACAATAATATGCTTATCGTGAAACAGCGGTCATTAGAGGTCATTTGCTTTGCGTATCCACTTTTTGAATAATAAATAACGACATTTTATAATTTATTGAATATGTCACAATTTGTGCCGAATAAAGGGTTTTTGCGGGGAATTTTACTTCACTGCTTTAATATGAACAAAAGTGCTGCTGAAGCTCATCGTATTTTGGTGGAAGTATGCGATAAACATGCTCTAGCTGAACAAACGTGTCGGAAGTGGTTTGCACGTTTTAAAGCTGGTGATTTCGACTTGGTTGACAAGGAGCGACCTGGTCAGCCAAAAAAATTTGAAGACGATGCTTTGGAGGCGTTGCTCAGCGAAGACCCATGTCAAACACTTCAAGAATTGTCTACATCATTGGGAGTTAACTTATCAACGGTAGGGAAACGTCTTAAAACTTTGGGTATGATCCAAAAGGAAGGACATTGGGTTCCATACGAATTGAAACCAAGGGACGTAGAGAGGCGTTTTTTGACGTGCGAACTGCTGCTTCAACGGGAAAAAAGAAAAGGTTTTTTGCGTCGGATTGTCACTGGTCACGAAAAATGGATCCATTACGACAATCTGAAGAGCAGGAAGTCATGGGTTAAGCCCGGTCAACATCAGTGGCAAAGCCGAATATCCATGGGTCTAAGCTTCTGCTCTGTATTTGGTGGGATCAGAGGGGTGTGATTTATTATGAACTGTTGAAACCATAACTGGAGACCGCTACCGACTACAACTGATGCGATTGAGCCGTGAATTGGAAGAAAAACGGCCGGAATACTCCAAAAGACACGACAAAGTCATTTTGCTGCGCGGCAATGCTCGTCCGCACGTCGCAAAACCGGTACAAACATACCTGGAAAGACTTAAATGGGAAATCCTGCCCCACCCGCCGTATTCCCCAGATGTTGCTCCATCTGATTATTATTTGTTTCGTTCGATGGCTCATAGTCTGTCTGAGCAGAAGTTCACTTCTTACGAAGATTGTCAAAAATGGGTCGATTCATAGATTGCATATAAGGACAACGCGTTCTTCCGACGCGGTATTCGTGCCCTGCCCGAAAGATGGTCAAAAGTAGTAGAAAGCGATGGGCAATACTTTAATTAATGTATTTTTTTGTTTTCACTTAAAATCAATAAATTTTTTTCTTAAAAAAAAAACGCTACGAATTAATTCCAACTCCTAATAAGTTTCCGATTATGTCTGAATTGTGTGCTCCTTACTACCGCAGCACCAGTTTGCACCTTTATCACCACCAAATACAATGCAACGTGTGTTAAAAGAAGATAAACGACTGTGGACGTGGATAATTTCATACCTACGATAATAGAGCCTCTTATTATCCAAGCCAGCAACGACAATAGCAATGATGATATTTACGATCTTCACACCAGCCATTCTAATCAAATCTAACGGATCAGTGAGAGTAAGTAAATAAAATAATAACATACAGAAGGGCGTGACATATCATAATGGGAACATTTCAGGGACTGACAATACTTCGCAAAGCAATAAAAAAATGCTATAGATCCATGGTTAAAACGACTCCGTCCTCGACATACAGGGTGGCGAAATTAAATTTTTTTCCTCATGTGGCATCCTCACTTATAGCTTGAGTGCATGCTATTTTTTTATCGAGAATGTATAAATTTATTACTACTCGTTGTGCTTTGGTAACTGTCCCTCAAGCATTATGGTAAACACACGGTGGTTCGTGCCACATTTTTTCAAATAAGTCGACAAAGATGGTCAGCGATACAGTGAAATGGAGAAGATGGAAAAAAATTACAATACACTGTGCCGTGTAACAATTCCTTGCTTCCACTAGGTGTTGCTTTTCTGGCCTCAAGCTTTCTTAAAGCTCTCCAACGTCCCACTAGTGTGGGAATAATTTTAAGAATTTTAATTCATTATCTAATTACAAGTTTTCAAGTTCTCTAATATTTAATAGATATCTTTAACGGTTTTCGAGATGTCGGCTAATATATCAAATAATCTAACATGCTGTTTTCGTACGAAATGACCTGGCCTGATGGCCCGAAAAATGTTAAATATCAACATCCTGCGGTTCAAGACATGCGATGCGTTTGCGAATTTATATTCAACTGAATTTTCTAAAGCAAAAATCTAACGTTTCATAGTATTAGCTTTTAACGTCGGAACACCTTGTATATTCGAAAAAAAAAACAACTCCGGCTGTTTTTGAGAAGGGATCCAACGAGCGAAGTAAATTTAAATGAATACCCTCGTGCCCAAATTCGATTCAAATATTTCAAAAAGTCTCAGAGCAAAACTGGGAAAGAATTGGTGGAACTTTGACACCCTGCGCACCAACAACTTTGCCTAAAGCGAATTAAGCCACATGGCAATATTCCTGCGGAAAGCACATATATTTTGCATATGAAGATGAAGTTTGGCAAATTAAACGGGAATCACCCAGGATACTCATGCGACTTCTATATTCTCATGGAGCTAAATCACGAGAGGCAAATATTGAAGTTTGACATTTTTTTTCACTGGACTTGGTAATGCTGAATGTGAGATCATATCTATCAGAGTTATCCGCTTGGAAACATCAGCATTGCATGCATGAAGGACAAATAGCCCAGTCATCCTGTCCAACACGAAACAACACTATAAGGCTGCTCGTGTTATCGATTCCGTTATCCGTGTTATAAATATGATGTCAAGAAAATAATGTCGAGAATTAATTCCGGTTTTTGAATAACATGACCTGTTTTCCTAAGTTCGTTACAGGGGCAATTTTGTTAATAATGCATAAGTCTTTAATAAGTAACATGTTTACGTGAGTAACAGTGGTTAGACTTTTTTTAGTCCTTATTGGAATTTTTCACAGAGACATGCAATATTCAGATTCGATTCAGGAAAAACACCTGCCAAAAGATAGAGAGATGTTAGATAAACCTGCCGAGAGAGGGGGGGGGGGGAGGGGGGAGGGATTTTTATTGGGTTCAAGGAACCACTGAGCTGGAATATACATTAACAAAAAATTGCTATATTGGACCAGTTAACCGTAGTTCCCAAGAAATGCCCTTTCACGTATCGGCTCTGAACATTGAATTATTTTGTGAATTTTTGCCGAAGATAGCTTTGGAACGCCATGATGGTCAAAAACAATTGAATATTCGTATGCGCGTCGCCCCGAAGATCTTCTCGCCGGGCGCATACCTTGAATTATTTCGGAATTTTTGTCGAAAATGCCTGTGGCAAGTCATGACGACACACGTCATTACGTCATGTAACAACTGCGCGCGGCACCAAGCGGTTCCGGACGAAACTGGAAACGATCGTCGAGTTACTATATCCCAATTCATGAATGAAATCTACAGTGGCTCGAGTCCAAATCGGTGGCGGATATAACATGTTGTTTTACGACGAGGTTTAACGACAAATGTGTTATCCAACACTGTTATTAAACAATTTGCTTTGTTTTTTTTTTTAATTATATTTGAAATTAAGGCCTCACGCACAAGTAAAAGCGGAAATGCGGCCTATTCCCGGTTAAAACTAACTAAAAATAATATTAATCGTTTACGGAGGGCTTGGATCAACATTAAATGATAATAATAACAATGCAGATGGAGAGACCGTAATAAATCTGTCCAAACAAAAACCTCTCTGAAACGGATACTTTAGTTCTTTCTAAAGATTTAAATTACTTTGCCTCCCAAATACGTTGGCAAGCTGGACTCTACGTTATCTATAGAGGAGACAGGTCAAACCTAACAAGAGGAACACCAGCTAGAGCTTAGAATTAGGTCAAAACTAATTTTAAATAAACCTTTTAAAATGAAACAACATTTACCTTCCATTATACAGTACACAAAACAAAATTTATTCGGAACATGATATATCCTTTTAACGGAAATTTAATTATTTTTTCCAAAATAGGGAATTAACTCTAAAGTTACTCAAATTTATTTTATTTACTCCATTTTGTTCTTTATTTAAATTACTCTAAAGCTACTCCGACACGCTGAAAAATGAAAACTTCAATACAAGACAAGTTTAGCTGAATCGCTCTGATCATTTACCCTCTAGCACCTGATACTCTTTTCTGTAGTTTTCTCTGGGACATGTATTGATGATATTAAGTATATTGAACGACGACGATCTTAGGAGCGATAGTGAAAAATCCATTTTCACCTGGCCACAGGACCATTATATCAACTGGGCAAATATGGAGTAGCTAGTAGTTATCGCGTTATTTTCGCTAAATCATTAAGAAATACGCTCATTCAGGTCAAAATTCGCCGTTCGAAAATCTATCAAGACATCGGTATATCAATACAGCGTTACATCGTGACGTAAACTGTTACAATTGAAAATGAAATAAAATGAAAATAAACGGAGAGCGCAGTCGCAAAGCACCCCCCCCCCCTTCAGTCGGAAATGGCCGAGTATTTGCGAATTATTCCGAACAATGAAGAATCATTAGATGATTTGTTTATTTTGAATAAACCCTACATTTCAATTACCAGTTCTAGTAAATCAGCTTATTTACACTTGGCAGAGTTTTTATGCATTAAGTTTCGTTAAATTGGATACCTGAACTAAATAGAGCATATTATTACTGTGATATTTGTTCAATAAAATCAAATAAACTGTGAGGTAATTTATTAAATTTCGTGATTATTACTTTAAACAAACCACCTACTCTAATTGCCGCAAATAATGTGTGGCCTCTAAACTCATTAAATATGTGTTTGAGTTTCACAAATTATTGCCAAATGAACCAGTTTATTTAGAGAGTTGTGTTCTCTAAGTAAGGCGTTGCTCTTTGCCTCAGTGATAAAATTCTCTAAAAAGAACCAAGTCGATGCTGGTAACTCATGCTCTAAATTCCCTAACTGAAAAAGGAGTGCAAAAGGTCGATAACTCGTAAAAAAAATTTTCTTAACAAATTTAAAGTTTTGAAAAATATTTCAAATTCGAATTATTGCAGCACTTTTCGGAACGACATTTTGAAACGAATCAAAAACAAAAACCTCGTGGAAACTCATTGACGAGGATATTAAATCTCTACAAACTTTTCCCATTTTACTCTTTCTCAAACTCTTATAGCTCTCAAAGCACACTGTGAATACCCGGTCTGTCACCAACACGTAGCCGGATTGTTGCTACTAAATGCAAAAAGACATCAAAACGTGATTGAGGTCAAAGATAAATGTCAATTGTGGAAGAAGTTTTATGTTATTTTCGGTTACGTGGCTTAATTAAATACAAGGTGACCACATAAAGTTAATTTTTTCCATGGGTCACCCAATACATTTTAAAATTTTTAGCTAGCTCTTGCTCAATGCTTTGCGCCATATGCGGGATTTATGCTGGTAGTTTAAGAAATGGTTTAAATGATGAAAATCTACCATTGTTGGTTTAACATTTCACTCATAAAATAGCGAAATATTGTCATTCTAAACTGTTCAAGAATTGCAAATTGCCGACCGGGACTAACGCTTATATTATTGTATATTGTATGTTTCCGTATAAACATATATAGTATGTGTATATTGTGTATATTTATATTGGTATATGTACAAAAATATTGAGATTCAAAGTTTTTCTAATGGTAAGACCGGTTTGCAGTCGTTCAATATTCAGTTTTTCTCAGGTGTTTCGTAAATATTACAGTTAGGTATAGGGCGTGCACAAAAGTTGAATTTAAACACACTATAGCGATATAAAGAAGTGTCATTTGATGAATTGAGGAATGATTGAAGAGGAATAGGGAGGGAGGGGGAGGGGGGAGTATGATTGAAGAAATCGAAAAATTATATGTTTTTCAAGTCGTGATCACCTTGTATGTGAAGGTAAGTCGCGACAAGAGTTTAAGGTTTCTAGTAAGTAAAGGACTACATTCCGCTTAGGACATTTCTTGTGTACATGGAATATTGAGTCTTAGAATAGTAAATTTCCAATGTTTAAACCATCACATCCCCTAAACTGATAGTGTAAACCTCACATACATTTATATTTTCTCGAAGCACAAATGACGAAGCGAACTGTGCAACTTATGCCGAATCCTGGAAAATCGGAGGTTTAGGGAAGTAATTACTATTCCTACATATAAAGTGAAATTTATAGTGCCAGTACTACTGCGTCAGTGCAGCATTATAAGTTTAGCTTGCGAAATTTGAAAGGATTTTTAAGTGAAATTTAAATTATTTATCTAATTTATAAATCAAATTGGGTATGCTACCCCACTGGTATTGCATTATGATACACATGACAAATGCCTAATTTGCCAATTAGGCCATTGCGGAGTTATGGTAACTGCGGATGTTATTAAGTAGAAATTCTTAAGGTGGGTGAAGGACGGGGCGTAATGTTTTCCTTTCATTCCTGGATAGTTTCTTAAACTCGGAAATATGCTATTATTCTCTACTGTTTTAATCACGAATTTCTTGAATATACATTTTTTCCATTAATCATAAGCTTGGGTAGTAGCCCCCGTTTAGGTAAGTATGACCAAAGCAAATATTCTTATTACACGTATATTGGTGTGTGCTTCAGCTGATGCATTACTCTATTACCAAAAATTTCTGCCTATCTCCCGTTAAAAAAAAGTCCGTTTACAGTGATACAGAAAATGTTTCTCCATATCATTTTAAAAAAATTACCGTTTTGTGGCGCCATCCTGTATATAGCTACGTCCCCATGTTACGGTTTAGGGTCCTTGAAATGATCAATTTTTTCGTGAAAACACTAATTCATCTTTTAAGTTTACACAATTGCTTTTTGTAGAATGAGCGCTTTTCTCATTCACACTGCGTATAAATCTGCAGGCTGCTCGCAAAAGGCACAAATTCCAAGAGAATCTGTTGAGATTGCATAAGCGGACTGAATATAGGTATCAGGTAAAAATCGAGTTTTAAATGTGCAAATTTTAGATTTCTTCGTCACGTAGCAAGGGCTGCGAACATCCTGTCGATTCGGCGTTAGTTTCTGGTTGTGTTGTAAATTCTGCTTTAAGAATTTTCTGAAAATCACACATACGTCTTGCGTCCCGGACACCATCTCGGCCCTCCTCTCGATTTTCGCAGTCCGCACATTTTAGGATATTTGGCTCTAAGGGCCACGAAGCAAACGCCAAAAATACAACAATCTTCCGATTGCTGCGTCATGTATTACATAATGTGAAATCCGCGAACAACCGGCAATTTAAATGTTTCCAAGTTGAAATCCATATAATTCGTTATGAAGGGTGTAATTAATTTCAAATTACTTCAATTTAAATACAATAGTACGCATTACAAGTTGGTGGTTGTGGAAGTTTCAATGTGTCAGAGCCGGAGATGCCGCTGGTACAAATAAAGCCGAACATCGAAAATCTCTGCCGGCATAAATATTTTTCTTATTTATGTCTTTAAGGGAATTTAATATCCCTTGCCCTGTCAAAAAAATAGCATTACCGACCTAAAACAAAATTTAATATAAAAAGCGTCTGCAGACAAGAGGCGAAACTAATTTGTCTTCGTCTTAGACAGGACACTTTTTGCCGGCTCTGGAGGATGTGACACTGTATTTTTTCCACGTTAAATATTCACAAATAATACTTTCTGGAGAAAATGTAAACAGATGAAGAAAATCGCCGTAATCGCTATAGCGCACTGCCTAACCCACGGGGATGATTATCAACCGAGGGGAAGGTAAAGAAAACGGCAGTTAGACATTTAATATCTCAGTAAATTTTCCGAAGAATTTTAAAGGATAAATATTAACGGATATAAGTGAAATCGAATGGGCTTTAAACCTTCAAACGAATAGCTAGTAATTGAGAGCTATTTGGTTTGTATATGTGTTTGCTTAATCCGAGATGCGGGTTCAGTTGCACAATTTACGATACTGGTAGCTTATTCAATTCGCTATTCGCCGTTTTTCCAAGCGAATTGTTACATATCGGAAATATTGTCCATAAATCCTCCTTTCGAGGAAAACACTTTTTTAAACTATTCCAACCAATGTCGAAGTCAGTGTCGACCTTCGCTAGGGATTCAATTGATAAATCGTCTTATTTGACTCGATATCGAGTGTTCGGTGTCGCGTAACAGTTTCATTAATTTCACTGCCTTAGTTGAGACCTATTCCAGAATGCGGAAATAGATAGCCTAGTCGACACTAAGGAAATATTGTCTTACAGCTTCTAGGATTTAAATGGATTAAAAATCGTTCTGAGTTCGTTCGGGCTGCAGCTTACTGGGGGATTGCAGACTTCTTTCGCTTTATCGATTAAGTCGGGATGTAGTCATTCTTACAGGTAAAACACTGGATGTGTACGCAGGGTGTCCCAGTAAAAATAGTGCAAATCGGTATTGAAAACGGAAATGACTTACGGAAAATTCGAAATTCTTCCTCTGCCCCCGCGTTAAATTTTCATATTTCTAATCTTCGAAGAATCATCTTGATGAAGTAATTTGAGGCCGAAGTCTGGAGCCACAAGGTGACAGAGCGGGCAAAAGGGACCAAATTGAGAGGCCGCAAGAAAATTGGGCAATAATCTCGAAAACACAAATCAAGCATTTAGAAACAATTCTAAATTCGAATATTCTATATGATCCCAATTATTTGCAACCATGAAAATGCGCTTCTTCTAGGCAAAAATAAGACAGCATAAACGCAGAAGTGGGCGCCGTGACTCCTTTATAAATATATACAAGGTGTCCCAAGCGCCACGGAATACGATTGCTAACTCCTAAAAGGTGGAAGCTCCTGGGTCGGTTCAATTGGAGAAAATGCGTCAAATTTGGGGCTTAGTTAATATTCGAAAACAGTGTTGTCGACTTTGTCTTATTTTCCGAGATATTGGAGAAAATCTGAATAATAGCAAAATTTATGTTGCATAATAAATCGAAACCGAAGATTTTTCGAAAAAATGTTTCGTG
Source organism: Euwallacea fornicatus (assembly GCF_040115645.1). Taxonomy (NCBI): domain Eukaryota; kingdom Metazoa; phylum Arthropoda; class Insecta; order Coleoptera; family Curculionidae; genus Euwallacea; species Euwallacea fornicatus. The sequence continues at coordinate 798,016 of NC_089569.1, forward strand.
CAAAAACTTTACATTTTAGCGCACTCTTGACTTGTGCGATATTCTAAATGTTATAGTCCAGTTTTCGACATAATGACCTCAACTTTGTTTTTTTAATAAGGTCCTCGATGAATTTTGGCATATTTTAAAAGTGGTTATTATGGGCGTTTCAACGTTGTGTCACTCGCTAACACTTCCTAACGTTCTAGATGAAAAGAAACCGTCATCAGAGTTTTTTTGGAAATATTAACGGAACCGTTACTTTGAAAAAAAAAAATTTTGGTCTTTGATTTATTACGAAACTCAAATTTTGGCATTTTTTAGATTTTTCCCAATATCTAGGAAAATAAGAAAGAGTTGACAACACCGTTTTCAAATATTAGGTAAGCCCGAAGTTTGACACATTCTTTCCGATTTAGCCGACCTTGTAGCTGGCACAGTTTAGGAGATAGCAATGATATTCTATGGCATTTGAGACAGTCCGTATATGTATTACATACGCATATCTTGCGTACGCGCTAAAAATTGCAAATTTGAGCTATTTACTGAATGTTAAGCTGCCTAGTTAAAGTTGAGGTGGCCCGCCTTGTGACGTCACACCGTTGCGCGAGCATGACAATTTTGATTTTTTCGGTCGTTTCTCTTCACCTTCGTGGAATTCCTCGTCTGCCTGCCACTGTCTTTCTGCGGGCTGCATTTCCTTTCCGTCGATGTCCTTACGACCTGTTTCGGTACATGTTATTCCACTTTATTGCATTGAAAGCCGAAGCGAAATAATTCTTTTCTGGATAAACAGTAATACAGAGATGAAATCCCTATTGAAACAGTTAACCGCCATAATCCGAATGGACTTTGCTTTCGCAAAGTCCATTCGGATTGCCTCCTACTTTGTGTCAAACAGCTCTTGCTCTTTATATCGCGTTTGCTCATATCTACAATATGGACGTGCTTTGGCTTTAGATAATTAATCCTTTTCGTGCAAGGGGTATTCCAATTATCATCATACGTCACAAACAGCATAATGCGTGATTATATCCACTACCTGCCGATTTAGCACTAACAATAATCAGCGTGTCCATTTATGTTCAGTAATAAATTATCGGACTTGCTATTGAAATCTCGCCAAGAACAATCAGAAAACAGCAGTTATGTTGTAGAGGAATATGTGTATTGTTTACTGCGTGGTTAGATATGTCGTAAATTATATTTGCTTCATTGGCCAAATGGGGAATTTATACGGCATTAGAGTAGTATGAACAACATGAAGATCAAACAACAAGTTCCCGAAGGGCGTGGCTTGAATAGAATATCAAACAACAAGGGGAGAAAATAATGCGCAACGTACGAGCGTAATATACAGTGTCCGAGATAAGGACGACTAGCATAGTGTTTCGTAAACGGTAACAGACATAAATTTGTGCGTCCAAGGGACTAATTCCACTTAACTGATTTTTTTTTTTTTTTTTTTTTTAATTCTAACCGTCTTTTTTTGTTTTTTAAGCACCTCTCTTAACCTCTTCGATTTTCATCGATTATCATTTTCCAAATCTTGATTTAAAGAATTCGAATAAAAAAATTAAAAAAAGTCGCCCTTCTAAAACCCTATATATTTCTGCATTTTGGGATTCCTCTCGAAGTTCCTAATGCGTGTGAATAAACGCTCTTACTTGAGTTCAGGCATAAATCTCATAAAAATATCGAGGAGGGAACAGAAAATGGTTTGCAAGTGAAATGAAATCTCTGCGAAACCACCTACAACACAACAATATATTTCATTACGAGTCTGGAAAATGGTATATTCCCTCGCTTGCGCGGTAGTTTCATACAAGTTCGGAAAAATGCATTCTGGACGGGTAATGAAGGATTCTTATTATTATTATTATTAGACTGAAAACCATAAGCAGTAATTGCAATCGAGTTACTCTAATGCAGGAGTTGAAATTTTCCATGGATAAACAACTTTGTGAAAAATACCTGCAGCTTTGGTTTATCGTGCTGTTTATATTTATAACAGTAATCGAGTCTATAAAGCAGAAAGTTTAATTGAATTACGTTCTCCGATGAATAAACAGGAATATTATTGTGCTAGTTTGAACCGTGTGTAGTAACTTTACATCTCCAACTGGAAAATACTAGGTTTCAGCGTCGTGTAATGAAAAATACGTTTTCCAACTTATCCGTAAAATTGTTGCTAACTCAATGCTTTTGTGAGTTAACTAAACGCTTACTCTCATTTTAATAAAGCTAATGAAGGTAATAGTCTATCAGAATCAGATAGGGACTCGGGACCAGAGACGAAGTCGGATAATTTCAGGATCACTTTTCCAAATTAAACTGAACATTTAAAATCAAAATTTACATTTTCGAGATTCGGGGCAGTAACGGTCGTCAAAAAATGCAGACCAGAGAATTGCTAATCAGTGATAATACGGATTGAGTTGTACTGTTAATTATCCATTATAACAAAATCAATATTGCGAGATATGCTTGAGTATATGAGTGCAGTTAATAATGAACAATATGGACATTTGTGCCAGCAACAAATCATCATAATTAGTATATCAATCATAGCTTGGTAGTAATTAGAATATATCGCCTAGTTTTGTTGAATTACAGAGGTCATTGGAATGAACATTATTCAATCAATCTACATAACAGGGTTTTCCGTATGTTTGAAAGCACATGTTGTGCATTTGTTTTAGTTAGAAAAACCTTTAATTATCGAAATTGAAGTGTTGCACACTACGTGACGAAATACAATCAGATAAAAATGTCAAAAATCCTGCATTTGCAAACAGCGCTTTGGAAATGGCAAAATTTGAAACAACTAAATGAAGAAAATGGTCAAATGGTGCTCCCTTTACCCCCGCGAGTGCAACTCCGTTGGTCTTAGACGCGAGGGCCTCTGCTAGCTCCCCGTGAATAATACTCCAACGGGGCTGGATCTGGCGAACGCTCAGGCCAACGACGTAGATCTCCTCTGCTTCAAATCGCAACCGGGCAATATTCCAGATAAACAATCAGCTGCTATCCCGGCGTTGTGGGGCGGAGCACCATATTCAGGTAACCGAAGGTTAGTTTAAGTTAGGACGGTTAGCGTCTTCCGCCGCGCAAAGGGAACGATTTTTGAACTACGAATTTCGCATCTTGTTACTTGCCATAAAAAGCGGGAAGAACAAGAATAATGGTAAGGAAATAATGGAAAGGAAGGATAATGGAAAAATAATGGAAATTAATAGCATTGCTGGAAAGCCGAAGTAGGATGGGGCAAGTGTTTCCTGACCTGAGCTTATGCATTATACTTCCTTTCAATACTAAAAAAAAGTAGTCTAGTTTACAAAGCAGCATAAGAAAGAGACCAGAAATACGAAAACCCTTTAAACTTTTCAGGACGGTAATGGGGTTAATGTGGGAACGAAACTTCTGGTCTATTCCCGAGGGGAGTTTTGTTTTATTCTTGTTAAAACTTGGAGCGATGATGTGCCGTCTATTACCGGCATGCGATGCTGCCAACATTTACGTGTTAATTAAGACTTGGTTTTTAAACACAAGTTGAAAGCTTTGAAATAACGTTTTGATAGTTTAATAGACCCCAATTTCGGCCTATTGCTTTGTATCACTAGCGCGAAATTTATCGATCTCCGTCGTGTTTATGTTGCGTTTATCTTTCTGCGTCTGTAATGATAAATTATCGTCTCATATGTCGCAACTGAATTTGTTCACTAAACAACAAATTGTTATGGAATATCAGGCGACGCAAAATTAATGTTTGCTTTGAAGCTGCAGCTAGTTATAAATAATTTGTTTTATGGACGTTTTAATCGCTATAAGCTTTTTTGACATGCGAGTATTCTGTATATTCGGAAATATTCAAATTGTTAATATTTCAATAACCATTCAAAAACAAATAAATCCATTTAATTGCGATGGTTTAAAATTGTTAATATTTGACGATGAAACGGGCGGAGCTGACATCCATCGGGGGAAAACCTTGAAACAGAGAATTAGTTAATATTCTCAAAAGTGACTGAAGAGCACTACTGGAAGAACTTATTACGGACTTCAAAGATTACCCTGAGTAAACTTTGGCCATATTTTAAACGCTTGGGAACTAATTCAGCGTTCTTGCCGTATTTTGCAAGAAGTTTAGAAAATGCTATATTAAGAGGAAAAAATTCAGTTACCTTCGCTAATTAGCGACAAAGTAATCCGTTAGAGAACTTCCTCACTTTCCAACTAAAGCGAGTCTTAAGCACGTCGGAACATTAATGGAGTTAAGAAGAAGCTCCGAATAAAAAATAACATCCACATTGTTCTTAACTAAATGCAATTTTTCTAACATGCTCCGAAGGCATCGGGTTTGAGCAATTTTTTCGAGGGCAAAGAATTGCGCCTTCGAGAGCTTAAATATGGTCGTAAAATTCTCTGCGATACAGGCACGTATACCTTAAGGTTCCAGTTTAAACCAACTGAGACTGAAACATCGAACCTTTAATAGCTAATAAAGATTCCGGACAGATAGTCTGCCCTGACAATAATGGCTGATTCATGATTTGTCCCTTTTGGGTCTTATACATTTATTATGGTGCGTAGGTACTGGGGAGAATTTGGGTTTTATTTATCGACATAGTTTATAGTAGTCTTTAAATTACGAAAAGGAAAAGACGAGAATGTATGTTTTAGTTCAAGTCAGCCCGCTTAGAATACAGGGCATGGCGAAGCCTTTTTCGACCGTGGAGGGCGCATAATTTTGCATCTCTTAGTAAGTGATTTACAAAGGCATGCCGAGATAAGGTCCAGTCCGAACGGGCGAAGACTTGGTTAAATGGTGACGAATGCGACTTTCGATGGGCGCCAAAAAAAAAAACAATCTATGGACGTCAAGTCTGGAGAACGGGCCGGCCGCCGGTGTTCCGAGTGGGGACACCGTCCGTCCTCCAGGAAATCGGCGTGATAGATAGTTTTTATTCGAAATTCTGGAAGTTTAGTTCAGGCACAAGGTGGTTTCCGCCATAATCCTAAAATGACATAACAAATTATTCCGCTGAAATAATTTACGTTAACTTTTAAATAAAACCTGAAGGCACGTTTACATGCCCAATTTGTGATTGCAGATTGGGAGCTACGGAGATCCTCTTATGTTTTCCACTTACATTTAGCGTTTCGGGTTTACGAGGGTAACATCGTAAACCACTAGCGCAGGATTTTTTCGGAATTGAAAATAAATTAGCTTTCTAGAACAGGTTTCTTGCAGTCTTAACTTCCCAACTTGTGTGTGGGCCGTTACAGTTTTTGTGTAGCATTCAGGATTTCTCTGTAGTACGACCAGAGGTTGTCCGCGTTATCAACGTTAGATTCGTGCGAGTTTCAGCCAATTTTTACCTGCTCCTGGAATATCACCCGTGCATCCCTTATTCTATCAAGTAATTGTTAAATTACACAATGAGGAAGATTAATGCGAAAATATTATCATTTCCGCGTTCCACTTCTCACTGATAAGCGGTCGCCCTCTGACATAATAATCATGACGTTTGACTGTAGAAACGCAAATTAATGACGACACGCCTTTCTGACCTTTATAATATCTTAAAAGGCGGAAAAGCACGTTCTTCTAAAATATGGTCCTCATAAGGAACGTCAGGTTTTGATTTGGTGTGTATTTAGTGAACGAACGGTAGATTATTTATTGAGTGACGCAGTTGATCGTTCATTAATGCAATTTTACAATTTTAAATTATTCAGTCACAAATAAAACTCTGAGAGGTTTCCAAAATAGCAGTTATGTTGTAGGTAGTTAAAATGACGAAGGAAGGAGAACGCGATTGGACTCTGGCACCCCGGACATCCAAGTTCGAAAGGTGGACCCCGACCGTCCAAATTCAATACGTGGACACCGGTCGTTCTGGTCCGACTTCAGCACTCCGGCCGTTCGGGTCTGAAAGGGAGACTCTGCCCATCCAGAGCCGAGAAGGAGACGTCGGTTGTCCGGGTCCGACCGGCAGACCCTCGCTCACCACGTCTGACCATGATGGACCAGCTGCGCAGCAGAGGAGCAAATTCGGTTAAATCCGACTGACCGCGTCCAAAAGAGTGACCCTCCTCGTTGAGGCTAGAAAGGGCCCATTCAGACTCATTATGAACATCGTTATTAAAGAGCGTTAGTTAAATTATTACTTTTTTCCTATTTTAACACGTAAGCCTTTTAGTTTTCATCCCTTTTGTTCCCATCTAAAACCCATTTAACCGATACTATAGAAATGCATTTCAAATTACGTCTTCTTTTTCTTTGAATCTCAATCTGACTGCTAATAACGAAACGGACAAGAGCCTTTTTCTACATCCTATTTTTCATTCCTTGATTGCAATGAATTCCGGGCATGCCCTTTTTGCAGCCGGAAACAAAGAACTTTTAATACTTTTAATCTTTTAACCCAGTGAGCGACAGAACAAGCAAAGGCAGACGGGCAAAGGGAAAATTGCTGTAATTTAGTAATTAGGACCTCAGTGGCTTTAGTGCAAGGTATGCAGATATTCCTGTGCTTTGAAAATGGCATGTCGGGGTAGCTTTTTTGATGACGGAATTGGACATTTCACGTGTGTGCTGATAACAGGGACCGAATTTACGATCCTTACAAAATAGACTTTCCTCAAGATGCAAGCTTGCTGCAATTTCGATGATTCTAGCCATTTAAGTGAATTAAGAGTAATTGCGAGAGATCTGCTGTGGCTATTTACAGCTCAATAGAAATGAGACCCTCATCGACGCAATAATTTTTCGACGAATTCCAGTAACTTTTGAGCTATTTTCTCATTTATTTCAATAAAACTTCACAACCAACAACGACTACGATCATGTGTGATAGATAAGGACATAAGACCAACTGATTCCCGTTTGACAAGTAAACGACAAGTCATGCAGTTTGACGACTAAACGACGTGACATGTCTTAGCAATTCATGCTTCATGCATCGTTCGCGAGATGGCTCGTTGGTGCTCTTTGGATTATTCGCCATGAACAGTAAGTGTCGAGGCCGGCGTGCTGCGGGGATTTGATTTTGACGCTTAGAAATAAATATACTGGGTGTTCACGAAAATAGGGCTTCAATGGCGGTTTTAGGCGTATTAAGTAATGTGGGTGTTTGTGTGAGCGAATTCAGTTAATTTTCAATTACGGTATTGGTTTCGCATGAGATAAATGCTTTTTTTAACAGAGACAGGCGCGGCGAACGTGCGCAAAACTTAAAAAACGGCGTCAGCAACGGCAAGAGGGCTCGATTTACTGAGGACGCTAATGGCGGGCGTATGCAATATTAAAAACAAAGAATAATAGTGGAAAACTATCTAGTTTTCCACCATTGTAATATTTATAAGCGCACGTAGGGAGCATGAAAATTGCAGTTTCATTAGTATGTGCATTGTAGCACTCATGCGCAGTTCAATGTTGAAAATTAAATGATATTGAATTCAAGATGCAGGCTTCCCACAATTTCGATGATCCTAACCATTTAAGTGAATAAAGAGTGATTGAGATTGCTCTAAAATGAAATTTATTTATAGTTTAATAGGAGTGAGGCTCCTATAAACGCAATAATTTTTATTTAAATGCTAATGAATCGCGTTAATGGTTTTTGTTTTTAAATTAAATACGGCTTGTTTGTGAAAGTACGCGCCTATTTTCCAGATAAATCAAATCGCTTTTAAAATTTTGGGACATATATGGAATACCGGTACGTAAATACATTCCGTCGAATTATAGGAGTGACCGGCCCAGAGATTTTCAAATGTGTTCCATTATTATAGTGCTTTGTTAATTGATTTCGACGTAAATGATTTCGAGTGGATTTCAGAATTACGTTTTTTTTTTTTTTATTTTTTTTTTATCGAAAACTGTTACCCCTAAATCACAATAGTGGAGGCTACTTGTCTTGCTGGTATTTAAATGAAAATTTAACGGTTCACCTCCATACAGTCGATTCGTTTTTAAATTTACTCTAAATAGGTCATCGCAATTTTACATATTGCCACCGCATACTACTAAATTAAGGGATAATATAGAGGACTGATGGCGAATTCGACCGCCCGCACCAGTGCGCCCTCAATATACCGAGTTTCCCGTTTGCAAGGCAAAACTTTTTAGTTATAACCGCCCGTTGTTCGATCTTGAACCGAAGATGTGAATAGAAATTTACATGTTTTTTACTCAATTATCGGCCATAATTTCTATTCTCTCTGGGACACCAGAAGTTGCGGGGGCTCATTCGAACAAGAATCGGAAGTCTTGTGTAAAGTCTACTTGATGACGGGGGGAGGGCGTAGAAGTGACGTGGGGTATTTGAACATGGAAAATTCGAGTCGAAACTCGGAGGGTCGAGGGACCCCGGGGGCCTACAAAAACCTATTGCTGGGCTTTGAAATCAGTCCAACAGGGGAAACGTGAAAAGCTCCCAAACATTGCGAAATTTTTGCATTTACACGGCTCGCTTTACTTGGAAAGGACCACTTTCCGCAAGAGGTTCCGGAAGCTTTTGTGCCGGAAAATTGACTATCTATCATCAGAGTTTATGCCAGAATTGAATCGTAACGTTTCTGAGAGATTTCTGAGTTCGGTGAGTTCATCGCTGTTCATTTCGAAAATATTCGAATATTTTCGTTCATGCATCACTTTATGTGTCATTAGGTGTCAGTGTCAGTTTGATTTTATTTTTATATTTATCCGCTTCTCGCCCTCTACCCGACCAAGATGTCTGGCCCTAAAGCGAAAAAAACTTGAAAATCTTGAAGTATTGGGTGTTGTGTCGCCTTTCGGCGAGAAGTTTCACGTAATAAAGGCTTGGAGCGTGAGAGAAAGATAAAATGTCTTTAGTTTCTGGTGTTTTGTCTGTAATATTATTTGTTGAACCCACAAAATTTGTTGCTTGAGCCAAAATATCGAAAGCTCATGTGTTACATGTACGCTTCATTGCTCGAAATACAACTCGGACTATGCCATGTTCCTTTCAAAATATGCAGTTCTATGCGCTGATTTAACGAGAATGCTTTTTAGAAACACAAAATACAACTTGGCGATTATAAATAATTTTCAAACGGGGCTCGACTTTTCAATCAGGTAAGTTTTGAGCCATATCACCAATTATTTCAACAAAAATATTTCAATACAGTCCTGAACATGAAAACGTTTACCTACATGTCACAGGCGAAGGCCGACGGTTATTTGACAAGTAAACGTTAGGATTTGACAGTACATATTTCATGCGTCATTTCCCAGATGGCACCCAGCGACTCGCAGTCGTAGCGTGCGTTCAACGTGTTCATTCTTGAACAAAAGCATCAAACTTGACGTTGAGTGTAGGTTGTAGACAATGTAATTATTCTTATTTTTGGAACCGTGGCAATTTGATTTTGACTTTTACATATACAGAGCTAGTTATATTTTCGTTTTATCTCTCGTTTTTTCAGGTCTTCAAATGGTTATAGAATTTTTATTTACCCTTCCACTTCGTGAAAGTGGAAATGGTCTTCTCTCCGGCGGCGACACCGACAAAGTTATGGCGTCCCCTTTATAATAAGGATTGGGACAACTTTGTTTATAGAGGCAAAGAAAACATGATGTGAATGCAAAAACGACTGCCGAATTAAGTGTACTGTCGACTTTTATGCACTAGAGTTTTTAAAAAACTCCTGTGTCTCAAAATAGAAAATTTTGAATAAAAATGTTTTGTATCATATGGCATCAATTTTAACTGTAAAAAAGGTTCTCTAGATAAATTAAGTTAACATTTTGAAGAAAGGCAAATAAAACGAGTTTGATCATTTTCGGTTTTATCTAGATAAAATCCTATTCAAAGTAGTTCAAACCAAAGAGTTAAAAAAGGGCAAGTCTCTGGTTGTCTTCGATGCCGATTCTAATTAATAAAAAACGCAGAACTGTATTACTACTATAGAAACTTAATCGCTTTCCCCTTTTTTTGTAATGAAGCACATTTTTTATTTAGCAATTAAACGGTGTTTCTGCAACCTAAAAAAAAGTGGTTTTCTTGGAACTTTGGAGGTGTTTAAAACGGCTTAATGTTCCATAAAAGTTTTCATTGAGAATTTGCTCTCTATTAGCCTGTAATACAAGGATTTCTGAAAATATTGAAGAGCTTTTTATTTGTGAAAAAACTCAGAGAAATCTTTATAAAGCTCTTATATAGCACTTTTAATGCTAGCGTTAAAAAGGTTCATAAATACTGCCCCGTAAACGTTTATGTCACTTTATTTAAGGACCTATGGTGCGCAGTAGAACTGCGTCGTTAAACGGCTTGGATCTTGTGTGACTGTTATTGCGATTTTAATAGTCATTTGAGATGGGTCACTTTCGACTTATTGTAACACTCTGGCGTTATCTGTATAATATCTGAGAGATATGTGTATAGCATGTGACCTTAGAATCAAGTTCAATCTAAAGATTCTATGTGCAAGTATGGTGATTATAACGGAATATTATGGTCTCAGTTCTGAAAACTAGTTCCGTTTCTTTGAAATAAAAATCTCCATAGAACATAAAAGGAGGTTTTCGCCATTGCAAAGCTGAATAATATTGAGAAATCTCGAAGAGATCATTAATTTATCTTCAAAGAAAGTGCTTTCGACGAGAAGTGTTCAATCCGGCAATATAAATTTGTCAGAGTTTCGAGGAAGTATTTAAATCAGGTGGTAACTTTGATATAAATGAATCGATTTGACAATTTTTCAGATATTGTGTTCTTAAGCAAAGTTTTTAATTATGGCCCGTTTGTTTCGTGAGATTTGATGTTGAAACGCAGGATAAAATGGCTTCTCGCAGCATAATTGTTAAGCTGTGAACGAACTATAGTATTGTACTCGCATACAATGATCATTATCCCCTCAGAAAAAGATTTACCTTACGATCGGTCTGAAAATAAGCTCTTTTAGTTCAATTTTTCGACATCAAAGCGACGTTTTTCCAACAATACCTTTTATGATTTTCCATTTTGTTTTTTGATCCCTGTCCGTGAAATACAGCTTTTAAACTTTTTACATCTTTTGTTACTTTGGAAACGAATAAATTATCAGCCACAGCTAGTCGTAAAAAACACGATGCGTAACTCGACAGAAACAGTAATTTCCGATGCAAAACCAGAAAAATGTTTTTTTTTTTTTTAGGGCGAGCTGCCTGACCTAAAGTGCAACCCGAAAAACACAGTGAACCCGAGAAAATGTGCTGCGGCCAAAGGCGTTTTTCACGTGTCTCTATCACAAACGCGTGACGATGGCGATTCCATTACTTAACTAACTTGCCTGGTTGCAAAGTTTTCACAATACAGGGTTCGCCTTTAGAAGCCGACACAATTCGTACGGCGAAAATTACAAATACAATGTACTTTTTTATTTTGTGGAAAAAATCTGACATTGCATAAGTATTTCCAACCTCACATGGCTTCCGGTCAAACCGGAAACTGACCCTTACTTCGTGCTTTTTAATGGAAGATGGCAGTTTTTCTAATGGAAATGTTTTTTTTTGTCGTAAATAGACATAAGTTTCATAATGCAACATAGTGCTGATTCTTGACATATTTTAATATTTACGATTTTCTTGACACTTGTCTATTCAATATAAAAGTCGATTTATGGCTCGGTTAGGTATTTGGAATTAAATGATCAAATACATTTAAAATTACTGGAAAATTCAGAAATTTTGATAAATTATTACAGAATTGAGAAAAATATTTGAAAAAGCTTTTGGAAAAAATGACTGAAATTTAGACATTCTAATTTAAAAACACGTCCTCAAATAGTATCCTGGAGTTGTTTTTGCATCATTAAATTTGTGGAAAGAAATTACAAGTACGATATATACCGTAAGTATTGAAAATTAAAACTTTTTGACTAAATCGAAAAAACGATTAAGTGCTTTATACTACGTCGATAATAGATAGATCAGCGCACCTTTACACCACCACTTCGCTTGTCGCCCATTTTGATTGTTTGTTTTGTTTTTTTACAATGTCAATGTTTTTTCACACGCAAAACTGCAAACTCGTAATTGACCAGACGCGGATTGTGCCGGCTAACGAAGGCGCACCCTGTAGAGGACGTCAAAAATGGCACGAATGACAATGTATCAGATATATTTTTAAGAAAAGCAACACCTGCGGAACAGGCTATACAAACAGTTTCCAGATATGCACAATGACAAAAGCAACAACCCCGGCCGGAAATAAATCATGTGTAAACAATAGCGAGGAAACTCCGACCGTTCATATCATTGTAACAAATGCAAATCCGGATTTCCGATACGACAATCATTATTTATACAATAAAAATGCATAGAACAAGCTTCACAAAAGTGTCATTTTAGGCAACAATAAATTTTACGAGTGACATATTAAACTGAATTTTAGATAGGAAGCAGCAGTGGAAATTTGTAAATAATAAATTGATTTTCAAGCGAAAATTTGCGCGTAATTTACAAGTTCTGATAAAATAAAACAAATGTGAATTGAAAGTTTATTCTATTGACTTGTCACACACAGGGCTGAGGCCCTGGCATAAACATGGTGTTTGATGAAGAGGACCTACGTGGGGCCATTCAAGATTCCGCAAACGGTCAGGGGTATAGATCATAAATTTGCTGACACAATATATTGTGGTGTTAAACCTTGACAGGGTGCATTATGGGCTGAGTGTGTCGAATTTATTGCCCTCCACGCAAGGAGACAACAAAACTACTCATACTATTAAAGTGCTCGTTTTAGAAATGTAATTCAAAGCTCTTCGTACTTGATGTAGAGAATAACTGAATATATCAAACTTTAATTAAACTGTGTGTTGGGTATCGATAAAAGTGATTGATTTGCTCTATGTATATTTATTTTTATGGCCAAATCTTTTATTAAAAAGCGCACGGAAGCGCCATGCAATGGTCAAGGTTGGGCAGAATCTTGTGCAGAATTTACTTTCGCGTTCAGCTTTAAGGAAGCTTTTTAGATTCCTGTGATATTAGGGAAGTGCAAAAGTCGCCACTCACCCAACGTTAAACATCTCGAAAATTATCGACGATTGCGAAAAGAAACATTTAAATTGTCATTCACACGCGTTTTTTTGCGAACAGCGTGCAGTAAGCCGATTGCTTTGCCTCGTTCAGTTCCCGAGATACTGACCGACAATCGTATCGATTTACGCGACTGCGAAAGACCTCCAAAAGCTCTTTCGGATCAGTCCAGGCGGCACAATTTTTTTCTTGCCTGGAGTCCTGGTGTGCCCCAGGTGGCCAACAGGGACCATTCGGTTTTCAACTTTATCGCGAAGACTCAAGGCGGCCCAAAACCAGCGGAAAAGGTCTCAAATACTACAACCGGAAATCCAAAAAACTGGCAACTCCACCGTGCCAGGGGCATTCGGAACCTCAAGAGGTGACGGAGGAGGTGAGGAGGCGGGCCTCGTTGCGAGTCGCAGAGCAGTGCTGCAATATTAACGAGGAAAGATGGGGGAACGCCTGGGTACTTCTCTGACCGCAACCACTGGGAGAAAGGCGCTGAGAAGAGGCGCAGGAAGAGAAGAGAACCGTCAGTGCGCGATAATAGCTTCTCAAAAGAATTAGAAACTTAGGAGCTACGAAGGATCTGCAATAATGCTGAAGATCTCTGGAGAAATAATAAAACATCTAGAACTCTTCTGGGAAGATGGAGAAAGCAGGTGAATGAAAAAAAGTCGGAGGTGGTCATTTCGGATCACTCGCAACTGCACGGTGGAAGAGGGAGGAGGTATGTTGCTCCGCCGCCTCTTTGGACTTACCAAGTAGCATACCGTTCGTGAAAAAATTTAAATACATGTAAATTCAGGCTCCTGAACATATAGCCGAGGCTACGGAGAATGAGGGCAAAGTGGTCGGGCGAGACCACGCCGAGTGAAATCGATCATGATAAGACGAGAGTCTCAGTGCTGGTGGCTGTCCCTGCCCTGCTGTCTGCGGCATCAGTGTTGTAGGAAGTACTAGAGAACAAAAACTGTGAGGCCCTACTAAAAACAAATGCTTGTAGGACGGTCGCTAATGATCTCGTGCTGGCGCAAACCGAAATCCCACTAATCAGGCTGGATTTGAGGACAATTGTGTGGGGAAACGGGGAGGGGAGTAAGACCTAACTAGGGAGGAAATGCTGAAGGGAAAAATATTGGAGTGATATAACGGGGAAAAAAAAGACAAAATTTTACTGTCAAGACAGAATAAATGGGCGGAACAGAACGGACGCAGATCAATTATGCACTGACGCCCAAACGTACAAGACAGGGACTCTTCGGTAAAATCTGCGCAGAATTAAAAAAGTGTCAGCCACTGGCGGTTCTGTCAGGACAGTACCCTAGAGTATGTACCGCTGCTGAGCTCCGAATGGAAAATGAGGCGGGAGGGAGTGAGAGCGAGTGACTTGAAACTGGGGCGCGAAACGGTGGGAAAAGAGTCAGAAAGTGCGAGATGATTTGGGTGGCGTTCAAAATTACAATGGAGGAGGTTATGTGATGAAAAGAGAAGGGAAGTGAGTAGGAAGAGAAGATAGATGAGAGTGCGAATGTTATGTATCGAAGTAATGTCGGCAGGGCAACTGCGGGTCAGGGACAAGAAGGGGGGGGAGTATTTTTTGTGGGGAAATGGAGTCATTCTAAAACTCGCACTCTCTGTCCGTTGGCACCGGACATCTACTAAGGACTTTTTCGAAGATTTCTACATCCTTAGGCGAAAAATGGGTCAATACCGGTCAGTTGAAGCCTCCAACTGTGCAAATAATAAAGAAATCAAATATATATTTATAAGTCCATAAATAACTTCCGAAACTGCTTGTACTTTATCTCGGTCGTTTTCAAATGTACACAATATCAGCACATTGTGTCCTGTACGTTAAACTAAGCCGTTAAATGGCTCGTAACATTGCCAATAACACATCCCAGTCCACAATAAACTGTTGGCATCAACGCTCATTTTTTGTACGTCTTCTAAAGTTCGCTCAATTTACCAAGATATGATTGGCACTCTTTTTTGTTCAGGTTTATCTTTTGCCCCAATAAAGCATAATAGAGGGTTCCAACAAAAGGTAATGAGCCTCCCGGTTGATTCATAATGTATTTCCAACTCTACTCGAGGCACTTCGATATGAAATAGCTCAATTTTCGTCACTTTGAAACCAATATTGGTTATAAATATAAATGTATTATTTCCATGGAGACAATTAATCAGAGGGGGTTGTTCGTAGCCGTTATAGCGCCCCTCGGAAAACAAATAAGATTTAATATTTTATTTCTCAAAGAGATCCACCCCTGATAGCTATCGACTGAAACGGTATTTCTCAGCTTTATGATCTGCGTGACATTCAAATTTTTTCGTTTTGTTTTGCTTGTAAAAATATAAGGGTTTTCCTTTTAGATTGTGTTTGCGAGAGACTAAATCCTTTTATTGGCAGTTCGAAATAAAAGGAGATTTATTCTCCCTTGCGCTGGAAACCGCCATGCCAAACAAAAAGGGACATAAACTAGCACCATGGATTTTTAACTGTACGAAGTCTAAACGTTGCTGTATTATTTAGCCTCGTTTGTTAGTGGGCATAAATAATTCATAAACAGGCAACAAACAAGTCCTCCCTATATTTCCGGCGCGAATGTGGCAAGCTGGTGGGGTAATTTCGATGGGCGCTTGCAATAAACTGCTCCACAAAGGTCGGGGATGCGGTCAAATCTTGACAAACAACAAATAACATGTTAGTAAATCAATTTTTTCGCAACACTTTTAAGGAAATAACAAATGACATGGATAAAAAAAAATTAAGTTTTTATCGTTTACTTCGCATTTTCTCTATAAATCTAATCAAAACGTTGATATCGGACGCCATACTACTCGGATGGTTCCTGTTGCTTCACTTGGTTTGGCAAAGGTGTGCGAACATTTTTCTAACGGTTTGGAGCAAGCCAAGTTCAACAGAACAAAACAGAGCTGGAGGCATGTTGCCGGCTGGATCAAATCAAAAGAACGTCGCTCAATTGCTCCGCCTATCTCGAAGTGTCCATATCCACACCGTTAACGGGGTTTCAACAAACTGGAAGCGTCGCAGAGAGATGGCGCAGAGGGCGGCCGAAGGAAACCACGGCTGCGCGAGATGAAGTCGTTACGATTTCTGCGCGAAGGGACTGCGCCCTGTTGCCGTGCAAGCATCTGGTCGGCAGTTTCAATTTCTACTGAAACGATTCATAGCAGGCTTAAAGCGGTAAGCTCAGCTTCGAGGCGCCTTTTAAGAAGAGTTTTCCTTACCCAAGAAAATAAATATACAAGACTAGAGTGGGAAAGAGGGAACATCAATTGGGGTAAATAGTGGCTTTCTGCATTTTTCACGGACGAGTGCAGATTTGGCCGTTACTTTGATGGTCGGCGGGTTCGTATCTGAACAAACCCCGGAATACGCAAGAAATTTAAGAACTGTACGAGAAGCGCACCCTTTTAAGGGGAGCACAATAATGGTCTGGGACGGAATTTACTATGGTGGAAATAAGTGAGTTGTACGTGTGTGAAAGAAACGTGTTTATGCCGACTAAATGAAACGCAAATCTATAAATATGACATCATCAGCGACATCATGTCAAACTTTCAACCCGTTGCAGAAGGAAAGAATTTTCGATTGTTGGACGATAATGCCCGACCACATCGTGCAGCAATCGTTATGGATGCAATTGAAAATGTAGGCATCGAACGTGCTTCAGCCAAGATCGCCTGACCTTGACCCTATTGAACGTGAGTCGGACATCTTGCGAAGAAGCTTGAAGACCTCGGCCGCGCTCCCGAAATAGGCCGCAGCTTCGATACCTGTTTTTCCACAGTTATGGGAAAATTTACTCCAAGACATGAAAAACCATTTCCTTGGAAAATATGCCAAGACCGTGTGAACGAGTTATACACCTAGGGGAGACTATGCGACATGCCGAATTTTCGAGATATAATTTTTGTGTTATTTTCGGTTTTGCGAAAATTCTCTATTTTTTTGTTTTTTTTTTTTAATGAATTAAAAAATTTCATCAACAATATTTTTTTAACTTATTTTTGAAAGGGATTACGAATAAAAATTCCTGTTGCCGGCTGTAAACAACATCAAACGTATTCCAACATCTTGAACTTTTGTGGAGCAGTTTGTTTAAAAATAGAGTTTCCTCCTCCGTAAGAGCTAGTTAAACCATTTATGAGTTGAGTTTAGGGAAAAACCAAATATTCGTACAGCGCGTTTGTAAATAAAAGCCCCCTCCCCTTTATTTTTCTAATCCTTCAAGATAGGAATTTGAAATTTAGGGTAGCTGCTCTACACATATTTTAGTTACCTTGAAACGTTACAGCGCTGTTAAGCCTTTATTATATTATAGGGGTTGGTTCCTGGGGTGTGGTCTTTTTTCAAAGTTTATTTGTTCGTGAGTTTAGTTCTTTCTTTGCTCGTCACGAATTTCTGACGATGGTCCGAAGATGGTTGGTGGCATACTAAGCGTGGACACGGCATGTATGGTTTTTAATGCAGGGCACCTCTTCCATGATTGTATCCGCGAAGTTGACGAACTTATCTTTAATTTCGTTCTATTGATCTTTATCCCGGTTTTACTTCGGTCAAACGTATAATGTCCGTGCGGCTCATTGTTTACTTGCGTCCAATAGGCCTAAGTGCCTAGACGGACGAATGCATCATAATTATGAGAGCTTTCGGTGGCGATGTTCCTCGTAGTATATACAGGGTCTTTACGCCAGAACGTGTACTTCTCTTAGCTTTTTTTAATTTAAAGGTTTAAAAAACACACAAATAGATATAAAATACAAAAGATGCGTGGAATTTTCTTAAGAATATTATGGCAATAAAAAATGGATAATCCAATTTTTCAGGACGTAGCGGAAACTTGTGTTTTTTAATATAAGACGCTCTATATATTATTTTTTTGCCCGGATGAGGCTTTTTATTTTGATTTCAAAAGTATATCCTTTAGGAGCCTTGAACGTGACAATGGTGTTCTTGAAATCTTTAGACCTCCCCGGTTTCACGTGTACTTGTACAAACACTGACCGGCAGGAAAATGGCTTATATACATATTCATTTATTTAACTCAACAGTGATAAATGGTTTAAAGATATGGGCTGTTTAAACATTTTGAAGCATTAGCGGAGAAATACTAAATTACTTCATGATTTGCAACTATGTAGATAACCGATCTAATTTTTTACATGAAATATTTTGCTCGGATTTCTTTGCCGGCCATTATTATTCAGTGGATTTAACACGAAAGAATGAGGCCGTTTGTAATAAATCGTAAATAAGTAAAAGGGAAATAATCCTCCTGGTTGTCCCATTGATCGGGTCTATTCTCTTTATTTATACGCTTGAGTTACTCCCCTCTTCACATTTACACTTAAATGCGAAATAATAATCAAACCGATTGACGGTTTCGACATCCTGTATCTCGGCAATAGGTTAAAATTTCAAAATTTTCCGCTGGAAAATTCGTTTCATTTTAGCCCCTGCCTCGAATTTCCAGAGGCCCAGAATGGCAAGAGGCATTGTCCATAATTATTAAAGGTGCGCAACAAACTTGTAAGAACTTTTTCCAGCCATCTTTAAAAATTTACCGAATTCATGGATAATTAGCACTTTCCCACTTTGATTTGAAAGTGAAACTTTCCTCTTATGAAGATACGTACTGGTCGACATTTATTAATTTTAAGTGTATAGAGCGAGTGGTGATACGTTCACCTGAAATTAAAAAAATTCATTGACAATAACGCTAAGCCTAAATTTCATAATGCTGAAATCGCATGCAGCATACGTCGCACAAGCGCGATGGGCGCTCCTAACGCATCAGGAACTCAACTAAAATTTAATCATTAAAAATTCGACAACTCAGTTGTACCTCAGTGATGAATTGTTGAGAAATTTCTGTTATTTTATCTTTAAAAAATACATATTACATCGCTCCTCGAAAGTTCCTCTAAGTGCTACAGCC
This sequence comes from Euwallacea fornicatus, assembly GCF_040115645.1. Taxonomy (NCBI): domain Eukaryota; kingdom Metazoa; phylum Arthropoda; class Insecta; order Coleoptera; family Curculionidae; genus Euwallacea; species Euwallacea fornicatus. The sequence continues at coordinate 817,003 of NC_089569.1, forward strand.
CGATCGACCCGGAATACCCCAGCCGCGAGCTTTCCTTATACAGGGTGTTTCAGAACTATGGAATCACCTTTCTGATGATCATACATTACGACGATGGAATATATTTGAGCATTAAATCCCATATTCAGAAGGCATTACGGCCTCATTTGTGCTTGGATTTCCGGGGCTTCGGCTAAAATTTTTGGATACCGGTTTCGAACGTAGCAGTAACTCTTGGAATTCGATCTTGCTCTGTTTCCACTGGCGTTTCATCAACCAGAGACTTTAAGTTTCCCCGCGCAAAGAAATCAAACGGTGTCAGATCGGGCGGCCACCGAACTGGGCCACCTCTGCCGATCCGATGTTGTCTGAATTGACGATCCAACTACTGACGGGCTTGAAGAGAAGAGTGTCAAGCCGCACCATCGGGTTGCAGCCACATTTGCTATCGTACGATCGATTAATGGGCCGTTTTGAAGAAGTTCTGGTTCGAAAATAAGTAAAATAACTCAAGTAAAACACATTTATACACGCAACTGCCTTAAGGCATCGCAAGGCTGTGGCGTCTTAGAGAGACGTTTCCGGACATTATACTCGAATGTCTTCTAGTGTTGTACTGGAGCGATCTCCAGAAGTTTGATCCCACGGTTATGAATCATCCTGCAGAAATGAGATATAAGAAGCACGAACATTTGAGCAACCGAGATGAGAACGGTACCACCAGAAAGAAAATTCAATTTCGTCTGCTTGAACGGCTCTGTAACGTTACGAGGGCGAGCACCTCTCAGGAACTCTCTAAATAAAATACTCCGGTTTCCGTGATTGGCCACAACCGGAGTTGATAACTTCCTTAAACTTAAGTGGTGCCATCGAATCTGAAAATCTGTGGTAAATTTCCCCGTCATATTTGTCCATGTAACTTCTAAATTAATTACTAGTAGTAACAGACACGTGTTCGAACGTGCTAGACATCGCCCCGCAGGTGAAAATTAAATATCAACATTACGTAGTGACGTGTATTTAATTTATACACGTTAATGTTTGTCGGTCTGATTGGCCGAACAATTATTCTAATTCAGGCTTCCAGATAAATCCTGAACTACGACCGGCCGCAATTACATGACAGAAACCCATTAAATAAGCAATAACCCACATTTGCTCTATCAACCGCTTGATATAATTCATGACGACCTGTCTTTGTTCGCCACAAAATTGAAAATTCAATTTAGGAGAGACGATTTGCCGTGCTGAAGCACTAAAGATAGACCTGTGTTATTCTAAGATTACCTGCGAAGTTACAGAGGCACGATTTCATTATGATACATACCGGAAAAAACACGAGTGAAATTTAGGAGGATTATCCCTCGCAGTCAGATGTATCAATTTCCAGAAATGTAGGTCATCATTTACGCGCTACTTGCCATGGAAATTGCAACATCTACAAGTAATGCGCGTGCTTTAGTAAAACTTGTAAATATATTGACAACACTATACGCAACAAACTATGTAGCTTGCAAGTGCACCGAAGACCAGAGAGTCTTTAAAATTCGAATAATATGTACAAATAACCGATTTATGAAGTCACGCCCGCAGAGACTCGTCTGAGCGTGCTTTTAAGCAAATGGTCGATTTCCTCTTGAGATAGTGTATCTCAGACAACTCGAACTACAGTTCGCAACTCTGCTAAGGCACGTTATGGATTCTCCAGTGTAGTTCCTGTTATGTCCGATACGTAGTCTATGGGGTAAAAATCAGGAGGGCGCGGAGGCCAAGGAGGCGCATTAACATTGTGACGTTATAAAGGGGCAATAGTCATACGAGTAATGTGTGCATTATTTTACCGGAAAAACCCTTTTATAATACGTTAAGTGTATGGTACAGCTATCGGTTCTAACACTTCCTGTATGTGACGCCCGGCGTTATATGTAAAATCTGATCAATTGTGCGACCGCTACAATTAAATGCGTATACCATTTTTGATTGCATTTGATATATATTAATTCTAGGTGTTGCGATTTTTATTATGTAAAATATGCTGCTTGACACAGAAAAGAGAACACCCCGTAAAAGTGGTTTTATTCAAATAATTTTTGATATGAATGTTTGCATATGGGAACAAAAAACGATTAAATTTTCAGCTATATTTATCGATGTGTTTACGAGTTGTCAGAAATTTCAGGTTTTCTTTTTATTATAAAAATTGCAGTAAAATGTCAATGATGCGACTGCAAAATATCATTTATTGGTGCCCAGACGTAGAATGCAACGAAATTTTCATCATTTGAGTGAGTGTGAGACGGGGCGAATGGTGGGCCTACGAGAGCCTGGCCGGTCATTTAGGGAAATCGCCACTAGTGTAACCACCACAGTGAGATGTTGTCAGGCACGGTTCCAAGAACACCAAACAGGCAGAGCGAGAGGTACTGGGCGATCTCGACGAACTACAGAGGGTCAAGATTGCCGCCTTCGAATTAGGGCCTTAAGAAATAGGTTCGTCTCGTCGAGGACGCTGATGAATCAGTGGTTAGCTGAGTGTGGAAGGCCCATTGGGATTCGAGCCCTTCAGCGCCGGATAAGAAGTTTTGGACTGATTTCCTACTGTCCCCATCATGTTTGACCCCTAACCTTAAATCATCGTCAAAATCGAATGCAGCGGTACAGAGAACGGATACGTCGAAATCTGGAATGAGATAATATCGTGTTTACTGAGGAATCCAGATTCTGTTTGGGCAGGTACGACGGTCGGGCTAGAGTAAGAAGAAGACAGGGTGAAAGACGGAAGTTTAAAATACAAAAGCATGTTCCTCAGATTATTGGGGTAAGTTTGGGGCGCTATTGCATATGGTAGTAAGTCACCTTTTCTTTTCATTAAAGATAGTATGACGGCTCAACGATACATCCAAGAAGACCTGAAACCTCATCTCGTACCTCATCCGGGAACTCTTGTTAATTCAGCTTTCCAGTAAGATAACACGTGACCAACGTGGCTAGAGTGACTTTTTTCGACAAAATGCTATCAATTTGCTACCTTGGCTGCTTCGATCTTCAGACCTCTCACCGATTGAACACGTGTGGAATATTGTAGGTAGACGGTTGCGTAATTTACCCCACCCCCCACACCATAGCGGTCCTATGTCATGCTATCAAGTTAGCATGGAATGGGATCCCCCAAGAGGACATCAGTCACCTCGTTAGATCCAAGCCTAGACATGTACAGGAATGTATAAGACATGGCAGCGGACCGACAAATTATTAATCTGTTTTGATTTTTAGTAATTAAATTTGCTCAATTTTTTAAAGAGGTATTCGTTTTAGCGTAAGAAACATGCGCACCAAAAATGATTTAAATAAAACCATTTTTACGGGGTGTTCCGCGTTCTATGTTCACGTGGTGTATATGTAAACTGCCACGTTCGAGGCAAAATATACGTTACAAGAAATACTGCGACGTGGAGTCGTCCAGCATGAGAAAACAAAATCGTGAAATTTCTGGAAATCAAAAGGGAAATTATTTGCACCTGAAAAGCACGACGTGTTTCAGTTGCACAAATGCGACTGAAACAACGTCGAGAAATGTATAATTATTAGAACTAGCTCGACCTGAAACATAGCCGCAGTCTAACGTCGACATAACTAGAAATTGGATTCTCCAATTGATTGCGCAAGAGAGTCGGTAAATAGTCGCGCCAACGTTGCGCCCTGACGTCAGATTGACGAATCGACGTCGATACGACGTGGAAATGACATTTCGAAGGGAAGTGCCATCTTTTAGACTTTCTACCGATCATTTCGAACCGGTCTGGATGATTTATACAAAATAACAGAACGATTAAAAAATATATGTATAAACGGAAACCGCCAGAAAGGGTCACATTCGTAACGCGTAAATGAAATGTATAAACGAGGCATTTAAAAATCGGAATTTAAAGTAAAATTTACAATCGTGCTGATGTATCACCAAGGAAAGGCAGAATAAAACTCGCAATAAATCCTCAAAAATAACACAAACAAAAACGGGATTACTTTATGTATTCATATTTCAAACTAGGGCCTTGAATTTTTGGTGTATCCGGCTTCCGGACTGAATAAATATGTACTTAAGCGAATGTTGAAATTTAGGAAGATTTGTTGTTTCGATTCAATTTACCTGTAGTATTATACAATTCGTAGAATATTGAAATTCAATGTTTGGGTAACATTTGGCGTTTGGTTTTGATTTTTGAGGGGCTACGATTGAAAAAGTATTACGTGCTTAATCTTATGTAAAAGCTCGAATAGTTTTACGGAAATTTGCAGCCAAACTTCTTAAAATTATCCTTCACGGCTGATGGGAGAAGTTTCGGGTATCCGCCCAAAGGCTGACCACAAAAGACCCCTTTCCCCTTCCTTTTCATCCTTTCCAGGCCACACGTGCCCGTGCATAAGCCTGGACGGCCTCACGGGTGCGCATTACCTTGTACGCAGGCATACCTTGTGAAGCCACTAAGCAGAAACACGTATCGCTGGGTTGCTTAGCATTCTTTCAGTCGCTATATCTGAACATTTTCGCGCTACGCTCGCGTGTGCTGATCTCCGGGTATCGTCATCATCGTGTGTGTCTACTTACTTTTTGCGCAGATATGATTGAAGTAGCCGGCAAGGAGCAACAGGTCAGTGTGCTGCCCAGCGTCCTTCTTTGAGCGTTAGTTGAACGCTCATTCGTCTTGCGCACTTGTAACTAACAGTTCCCGCAATATCAATTAAATATATTTTTTTAATAGTTATAACGTGAACTCTCTGGATTTGGGAGAAAACTGCTCATTTTATGTTTGCAAAAATGACAAAAATAAGATCGACTTGAAAATTTCCCATACAAAATATATTCAATTCATAATTAATCATTAAATGAAACATAGTAATCATTTTGCGACTTCGTACTGACTTTCGTGCGTTAATTCTAACAAGGATACCCGACTGTTCTAATTATTACCACACCCTGTACAGGGTGTTGCAAAAGGGTTGCGTCAAATTTAAGGAGATTGTAGGGGTCGTTGCCGAGAATATTTTGCGCACAGAGGTCCCTAGTCAAAAATGGACAGTTTTTACTCCAAAGTTACTTCCTTTTAAAAGCATAATGTTACCTTGCTGACACCAAAAGCTTGCGATATTTAATTGATTTTATTAAAGATGATGTAAAAAAATATAATACAGATTCAAACCCAATCTGGTTACATAAATTTGTTCCCTGAATCATTGAATCGCGCATCCGTCGTAAGAGGTGCGGGTCTTGATGTGCAAAAAGGGAGGCTGCCATCACTTTTCTAAACAATTGGGTCATCTTGGGTTACTACAAAAGTTTGATGCACCAACGACTTGATACAACTCCAGGGAAAAAAGTTCAACAGGCTTAAATCGGGACTTCGCGCTGGCCACTTGGTAAGCCCGTCTGTTCCAATCCGTCGCCCATCAAAATCTTGGCTCAGATAAACCTGCACGGTGCCGGCAACGCACGGGCAGGTGCACTGTTCAGTTAGAACCACCTTCTATCCCGTATACCCTAAAGGTTCGGAAATCACTCAGCGTAAAGGCGCTCGGGTTCTCTAGCGTTGCATCTAGTTTCGTCACAAATCAGGTGCAGATTTGCGCACTCTTCAAACGTAAACGGAACCATTTTCACGGGACAAACAGGGAAAAAATTGTGCCCAACGAAACGAATGTGAAGCACTCTATTTGCTGCGATTACGAGGAACATCAATTTTCAACAACATTGAGTTTAAGAACGTAACTGATGAACTTGCATCAGGAGATCAAAAAAAAAATTTTTTTTCGTTTTTATTCTCATCGCTTAAGTTTAATGTCGAAGTCTTTGGAGCAAACATGGCTTCCGGGTCCTTTTTGCTGGGTGTTCGCGGCGAAAAGTGTTCACCGCAATGCCGCCTTAAATTTGGCATGGACTCGACACTCCTTGTATATCCTCTTGAGAGGGCCGCCTAGTTTTAGGCTCTCTGGGCATCAACAGTGCTAAGAGCTTGGAGAGAGTGGTCTAACGAAGGGTCAGTAAATCGTCATCGTGGTAGTGGCCGTCCGGGAATGACGTGAAGACCGGCGACTTCGTCGTTCAGCGACAGGCGCCCCGTTTGAACCAATTCCGTCTCTTGGTGCTAACTGGGTAGCCACCCTAAATCGAAGGGTCTCCCTTAGTACAATTTCGAAGTTTTGGACTAATTTCATATCGTCCTATGCGTCGGCTTCCATTATCACGAAAACACAGGGTGGCCCGACTGGAGTGGTGTCGTCTGAGAGGTGGATGAGTGGAGAAGAATCGCGTTCAGTTATGAGAGCCGATTTTGTTCATGGCGATCTGATGGACGGTTACGTGTTAGAAGGCGCAGAGGAGAGCGACTAAATTTGGATTTTTTGGAAAGGCGCCATTCTGGTTTAACACCAGGTGTCATGGTTTGGGGTGCCATCCAGTATGGCAGTCGGTCTCCTCTAGTTTTCATTTATGATAGATTAAATGCTCAGAGGTACATTAATAGTGTCTTAGAACTGGTTCTTGTACCATACATACACGACCATCCTGGAAGCACATTTCAACAGGATAATGCGCGACCACATGTAGCCAACGATACTTTGAGGTATTTGGAAGCTGAAAATTTGGATACTTTGCCTTGGCCAGCTCGGTCTCCAGATTTGTCTCCAATAGAGCATGTAATGGGTCGGAGACTTCAACGTTTAGCTCGCCCTCCGGAGACCATAGATGAACTCCGCGAGCAGGTGCAGATTGCCTGGGATACAATACCACAAGAAGATATTTGTTGAACGATATGCAGGGGTTCTTTCCTTGAGGTTGGAGATACCGCCCGCGAGTTATTGTACGAGAGTGCTTATACGCGAGCACAACCTTTGAGATTTATCGGTTCGATGAACCGATGCTATTCTCTTGATTGCGACGTATGAAGATCAACCGGAGGCCTATTGGCTAGGCAAACGCGTGGAATCTCCCGACAACCATGAAATTAGGACAACCCGTCAAATTATTTATTAACTGATTCGTAAATAGTTGTTACTAAGCTTAATTGAGGCAAACACGAGATTGATTGATTGCGAGGCCGAGTGTTAGCACGAGTTGTGATTTTGTGGGGCATTCGAGGTGTTGAACCGTCAGCGACACTGGTCAGAGTAGTGACTATGACAACGAGAAGAAATGAATGATGATAAATCCCATCCTCTCCCAGTCCTTAAGTACTGGGAGATGATGGCCGGCCGACATAGGAGTACTATTGCTCGGGATGACTTTCCCTTGAAGAAGGCCCGTTGTGCCCAGAACGACGGCCAATGAGCAGGTTGCCCCGTGACCGGAATATTGCCGTCGTTCCGAACGAAACGCGACGGTACCCCCAATTTCGCCCACCGCCTAAGGTAACGATGGGGAGTTCCCCAAGAACCACGTCCGATGCACATTTATAACTTGATTACCTCGCAATATAGTTTCTTTGGAAAAACACAAAGCCGAGGACTTTTGACGAATAAACCATTTGTGTCAACTATGATGGGTCGTGACATCTGGGAAGCGAGCAAATACGAGATGTGCAGGGGCGTAGCTTTGGGGTTTACATCAACTACCAATGTATCAAGTTTTGGCCCCTCAAGTCTTAACAATATTGACAATTTAATTTCAAGCACGCCGCGTCGCTTACAGGAATGTATTAATTTAAGGGGAGATACCATCCATTATTGAATTGTTATTACATTTTTTTACTTGTTCACAATAATTTTCTTTTGGTATTTTGATCGTTTTTGTCTATTACCCGACCCGAATGCCAGAATTTCACACGTGTACCATGAGTTCTTCTTGGTGTTGCGGTTTTTTTTTTAAAGTCAGCGTACATAGACCCATGTCGTCGAACTTATTTTTGTTTTGCCCCGATCCCAATACATATATCGCTGGTATGAATGCCGGAGCAGTGCGAAAGCTCAATGGAGGGTTTTCGGATGAAGCCCGGAATAACTGTATCCGAAAGCCCAGGAAATAAGCTTCATTTGGAGGGATTTTATAAATTGTTCACCGTCGAATCCCGAAAAGACTAGAGAGTATTTGGGTGTTGTTCGGTCAGGAGATACGGCCGAGTAAATGGTATTTTCGATTGAATTAACATATAAATCGTTAGCTGGGAACCGAGCACATTTTTCTCTTCTCAAATAATATATTAATGTAATACTGCGTTATTTGAGGTCGCGTAACTACAGCCCGAGGGATAATATACGACTTTCATAATTATTTCGAAAGCCATTTTCGGCTAAAAGCAACAAATCACCGAAACACAATTATGTGGCGTGAAATTTAACACGGGACAAACGTTAATAATTCTTTCAGGATGCAACTTTCAGCTCGACCATATTTACTTATGCACAACGCAGGGCAGTTATGAAGCGCGTTGCAGGATTTCATTGGTTCAAACTAAGTCCAGTTTATAAAGCCGCTTAATTATTTCCCTTGATTAGGAATATCCGTGCGCACTAATATTTAAACTATAATACGAACTGTTGTTATTGTGGAGGTGAGTTCAAACAGAATCCCTAAAATATGTAAATTCGAATCGGTGCACGTTTGCTTATTTATCGAATAATAGAGAGAGCCAGTGGACCGTAAACCATCCTATGGCCACAATCATGCTAACTGTTTGCTTCAGTGGTAGATCGGGTTAAATAAACCGCATCTAAATTGAGAGAAACAAGATTGCTGCTTTGTTGTTGGCATTGTTAATAATACACACATGTAATTATTCTTATACAGGGTCGGTCGAAACTTGTGCCCTCAGGGTCGCGACGGTCCACTGTGTCGAACTTTTCATTTTTTTAAACAGGGTGTTTGGTTTACCGACACACATCCGAAAGATGGCTAAAGGTCGTCCATCAAGATGGCCGCCACACCGTTGATTAATATTTGTTATTAACACAAAAATGTTCACTCTGAAAAAACATTAAAAAATACGACATTAATTATCGAACAACCCAATATGAGGTGCCACGCATTTCCAGATATCGACATTTTCCCGAATTTTGCCAAATTCGCTGTTTACTTCCGTGCAAGTTACAATAAAAATTTAATGGAACGTCCGTTGTGACTCCATCGGTTTTCGCATAAACTTGAGCATGTATTTTCTCGATATCAAACGTGTAGTGGTATCTGCATAAGAAGAAAAAATGCGATGCTTTAAAGTTCCAAATTTCTCTAATATCAAACCTCGACTCTGTAGGTATGGTAAATAAAGAGAAAGATGCAAATGGAAGGGTCGCTCAAATATCTTTAAAAACCGCTTTGACCATTGCTCTTTCGAATGACGTATTGAAAGGAGCAGCCTGGATGCTTCATAAGGTGTTTAATTAAAAAAGAAAAAAAGTCAGAAAAAGAGCAAAGGGCAATTCAACAAATTGAACAAAAACTCAATAAGTAATAATTATTTATGTAAATTATACTATTTACTTATAACTAATTATTATTCTCAAAATGGGAACCACCCTATTCTGCTACAACATCGACATCTTCGTCTTATCTCTGCGGTGGTTACGCCTAGCCTCATTTCAGCCTCCATTAATTTTGCTGCTCCATTAATTCTTTGAATGAGATGGTCTCGACCATGAATTTCCTCATTGTACACCAGTTCTTTCATTCGTCCCCAGATATGATAGTCAACTGGGGCGAGATCTGGAGATCTGGCAGGCCATAATATCGGTCCATTTCGTCCCGTCCATCTTTCAGGAAATTGATTATTCAAAAACTCTTTTATTGTTCTCTGATAATGGACCGGACATCCGTCGTTTTGAAATGCGATTTTCAATGATCGAAGAAGTTTTTAAAGATACTCGAACGACTCTTCCGTTTGCGTCTTTCTCTTTATTTACTTACAAAGTCGAGGTTTGATATTAGAGAAATTCATTTTTGGAATTTTAAAGCATCACATTTTCTTTTTCATATGCAGATACTACTGCATGTTTGCCATCGACAAAATACATATTCAAGTTTATGCGAAAACCGATAGAGTCACAACAAGTGTTCTATTAAAGTTTTGTTGTAGCTTACGCGGAAGTAAACAGCGCATTTGGTAAAATTTGGAAAAACGGCAATATTTGGAAATGCGGGACACTTTGTATAATAGTATATATGGTCAAATACGTTCACGATCATTTTCCCTACCACCCTCTTTCGGATGCGTATCGGCAAACCAAACCCCCTGTACATGCTCTATGTGGTCCACACAGGGACATACAGTTGTGGGGAAAAGTATGAAAATTAGAATAATTAGACTCTTTTTTTTTTAAATAACTTTCGTCGAACATTCAGTACTTTGTTGCACAACCCTTTGCCTTAATGACGGCTGCATGTCGTCGTGGCAGAGAATCGACCGGAGGAGTAAAATGTTTCGTAGAGATCTTTTTTCATTCTTTATTCATTAAATTCATTAACGCCGATAATCTTGTTAACTCATCGGTATAAATGCTCCCAGAGACTCACTCTGGGGTTTAGATCTGGTGACTGCGACGGCCTATTCGTTAGTGGGTTATTATTTTCATTTAATCAATTTTTAACTAAGTGGGATTTGCGCTTGTGGTCATTAATCTTGCTGAAAATCCCATAGTAACGACATTTTTTCTTCAGCACAAGGCGACATACTATTTTTCAACGAGCCTCTCGACAGACTAACCCATCCACAATACTTTAATTTGAATTAGCAGCCCAGTACCAGATCCATAAGGACTGTCCCACACCATCGCGCTAGCCTCTCCGTGTTTCACAATGGACATATCTTTTACATTTTTGATTTTCTCCCAAATTTTTTGCTATCGCTTCCAGATACCTGGAACTTACCATCATCACTGAAAAGGAGAGTATTCCATTTGGTCGCTGACCGGGGAAGATGTTCACGTGCAAATTGAAATCGTGCTTTTTCATTATTTTTTAAAATTAAAAGGTTTTTTACTGAAAGTCTTCCAAATAATTCCTGGGCGTTTAGAAATCGTCTGAAAGTTCGTGATAATGCCAAAATGCCCATATCACTCTTGCCTTGTTAAGCTCTATTATTTAACTTCTTAAGTCTGATGAAAAATGCTTTTTATTTCCTGTAACACTCTAAGGTATTCACCACAGATGGGTCTATTCAAGTCAAAGTAAAAGAAAATACAACCCGTTTTGCTTTTAGTTTCCATACTTTTTGTTGGGCAAATTTTGGTCTTATACCCAAAAAAAACCTAAATAACCAACAACAAACGAATATTTCTAAGAAATAGCTCGTTTGTCCATAATATATAAAATATTAAGAGGTTTAAAGTAATAGCGCTGTTGTCATATAGCTTAAGAAATAAGAAGTTTCCATACATTTCGCCGGTGCTCTATGTACGGCGTAATCACTTTATCCTGATAACATTGCATTTGCAATAAATTTTTTGTTTTTAAAGATATCGGTAAGCGCCAAAGGCTGTTTTCTAGGGCTCCTCCGCAAGTTTTTTGCAAATTTAAAATGAATTCCCGTAACTCCCCAATTTCGACATTTATCGGCGTAACTTGCATTTTTTGAAAGGGAACACCCCGTATATTTTCTCGTTTTCGTGTTGTAAGGAACATTTTAAACATATTATATGTGTAACACTTAGGAGGTCTATGTCTTGGCGCTAGCTTAGTATGCCAATTTAAAAATTGACAATAGTTGTCATATAAAAGGGCATCTACCTCAAACGGCCTTATTAGAGTTAAGGTTTCGCCTTTCGTAAATAAGAGCAATAATATTAAACACGGTCCTGCAATAATTTTTCTTTACAATACCTCAAACTTATTCTTTTATTGCGCATCTTTTATATAAGTAATGAAAATTAAAAAATGATTAACAATTAGTGTGTTGTTGGAAGAAATGGTAAATGTGACCACCCTGTTGCCCAACGTATTTTTGATAAATTTTGATGGTATGTCTCAGAGCATCGATGAGGACTTCTGATTTTTGTCTTAATCCATGGACAACGCTTGTTATTCCTGATTTTTAATAATTCTTGAATGTCACTGCATGGAGTTTCGTAAATTATATTTTTCATATATGGCCAAAAGAAAAAAATCCAACATCGTTAAATTTTAATTTTAATTTGAAATTAAAACTTAATTGTAGTTTTAATTAAAAACCATTTAAATTAAAGGCCACCTGCATAATGCATAAACTATTTTTAACTTTTGAATTGGCATACTATGTCTTTGCTAAGAGATAGACACGCTGAGTGCTATATAAAATATATTTGCAGTTTTCCCTAGAATATCAAAATGAAAAAATATACAGGATGTGTCATTAAAAAAATACCAGTTACGTCAATAAATGTCACAATTTGACAGGTGTAGGAGTGCATTCAAAAATAGGTATTTCCCCCTGTTTAAACAATTTCGACATTTTCGACGTACCGTTTTTTGGTTTCACAGAGTGATGTGAATTATACAGGGTGTCCTCGAATTACGTGGCCAAAATAATACCGCAGATTATTTGAGTGAAAATAAGTCGATTTAACTAAACTTCCCTCAGTCCAAAAGTTGATAATTATGGAGCTACAGGGTGTTAAAGTTGAAAAAAAAATCACATTTTCTTTAATATCTTTCGATTTCTTTGAGTTAATTTCACGAAATTTCATATTTGAGGGTGTTTTAGGATACGAAATTCAAATTTATTAACGATTTAGTTGTTTCTTCTATTTTGGCCACGTAATTCGAGGACACCCTGTATATTTGTTCTGGATTGAAGTGCTTGGAAAAGCAATTTCTAGAGACCATCGCTTGACAGATATTCACAATTGCACAACTTTGATATTAATCCGACACTGCATTCCAGAAACTAAAGGAGATTTTGTAAATATGTTTGTGCAGCTATTTTTAACTGGAAATAGCGCGTAAATGCACGCACCAGCCCTTACTGAGGAATGTACATTGTCCCTTTATAATGAAATATCTTATTTAACGATTGTTACGGCGATAGTTAGCCTCCGGCCAATATTAAAAAAATTATGGGGATTTAAACGTTTTTTCGTATCCATCGACACGCCGTAGGACGGATTGCCCCGCCTTTTCCAAAAGGCGTTTTCAACGATTTCCCAGTCAGAGCTGGAAGTCACCTCGCCATTCCACGCGCCGACCCGTGGAAACCCGACCGAACCGCGGAAAGGTTCCGAATTCTGCCAATCTGCGCGCAACTTCACGGGCATGGTCTGCCGGCATGTAATATGCTATATATTACTCATGCATATGCAAAAAAATGTATAGCGCACAAACTGTACCCCATTAATACACGCCACGTGAGAATCTGACAGAACGAAATCCAGACGAAGTAGAACATATCAAAAAATGCCATACGAATAGTACTTTATGTAGGAAGGTTTATGTTATATGGAAGGCCGGAAACCATGTATAGAGATAGATCATAATATATAGAAAGTAAAACTTTTTATCCTTCTGGGTCAGTAAATTATAACACATTGATTTATCGCTGGGTTTAGCATGACATAAACTGATTTATTACTTGCGAGCCAGTAAATTTAAAAAGGGCGGACGAACTTTCTCAGTCCGATACTGAAGTTCTTGTATTAATGTGCGCCTATATACACAACATGGGAATAAGTTCACTGAAAAAATAATAAAATTCACGCGTAATCTAAATCCAAATTAAAAGTTACAGCATCTATTTAAATTTTAAAAAGAATTCTACGGTTCGAATTTTTCAAGAGACTGTTGGAAAAATAGGGCCCGGCAAAATTAAAAATTAAAATTCATTACGCCGGTAGACAAAGAATAAAAATTAAGCCCAGAACAAATTGGATTAAGTTTAGTTGCAGTGCGGTGTCTGTTTTTCGGTCTTGGAACTGTTGTTCAGGCACCAATATGATTAATTATGATCCATGAAGGAGAATCGTTATCTCTCGCTACGTGTTAACGTTCCGCACGTAGAACGTAGTAATTTACCTAACGAGTGCGGAAAGCGATGCGTTACCGGCTAACCCGAACTCAGCTGCATCCACCGAAGTTGTTACGTAGAATAACGAAAAGCGAAAAATAGTTTCCCACTGCACCGTTGCAAACACTTCAAGGAGAAATTGATTAATTTAGCTTTTTACACATAACGAAAAAGCATTTTTCGTTCCGCACTTGTTGGAAAAATACCAGTTATCGATTGGTACGTTTTTCGTCCCTCTCCTCCGCGATGGCGACAAAAACACACGGACGGGGAGAGATTGAGTTCTCCAGTAGATGCGTTCCCCGAAGTGCGTTTTACGACCAATGCGAAGAGCGCGACTGTAATTATCATTTATACACAGAAGAGGCAGAGGAAATTACTTAAGTAGCTTAGATTTCCCTTGAGCAGCTTGGATAAGTTTCCGTTCCGGCGACTAACCTGAACTAACCCAAATTGAAACTCGCCCCGGCCACCTTCCCCATCAACGCCGCGATTCTAATAGGTCTCATCCCAAACGAGGTTAAAATTTTAACGGGCGAAATGCTATTTTCTGTCATAAAAAAAAGCTCTGGATACGTTTTTATTCGCGTCGGATGGGACGGCACACAAAGGAAAAGCTGGTGTGTGATATTTCAGATAAAGGTGACGAAATCACCCCAAGACAAATAATAACGTGGCCTCCATAAAACACGCCACCAGAGAAAATCCTCAATCTGTAATGTCAGTCACGTAGAATATATGCAACTGTGGAACACTCAGAAGATCTTTTGTATATGATGAAAACAGAATGTCAACTGGAAATTTCAAATGCGTTCGGGGTCTTCTTTTGTGCTCGCGATACGTGTTTGGCACTGATTCTGCAGCGCATATAACTTTCACTGGAACTAGGAACAAAAAAACTTCTTTTTTTTTTTTTTTTGTTTTTTTAAGTTTTGGAGTCATTGCAGCCAGGCCATTGAAGGGTAAATTGAGTAATCTGCCCACTTCTTTGACTCTATTAAAGAAGCTAAATTCTTCGCCGGCCTCCCGGCATGAAAACGGACAAAGGGGCGGTCATCAACAACTCCTGTCACGTCGGGTGTTTTCGACTGGGACATCACGCTCGAAGGGCCTTGTAAATTATATAAGGCGACCGAATAAAAGGAGTATAAAACACTTCTTTTTTGCCGCATTAGTTTATCATGCCTCCCTATAATATCCTTCCTGCGGAGTGTGACCGTGCGAGCCTAAAGTATTTTTTTGTCTCCCTGCGCTAAAATATTTTGCAGAGCCTTTCAGAAAAAGACAATAGATCCTATAACGCCCTTTGTTTATCTTGGACCGTCTAGGGCAGCAAAACATGGCAAAATTTGATTTAGAACCTACTTGAAAAAATAAGTCACGTGCAAGTTTTCCCACTATAAATTCCGATTTCTTGTACATGTGGTGTAAGAAAATGTCAGAAGCGCTCCATCAGGGCTGCCATTCATTTAGGCTGCGCTCGATAAATATCGGCCATCCCAAGTATACCGTGTGACTCACATATCAAGTTGAGGGTAGGGCTAGACAGGAGTCGATAACGTATTCCAGGGCTCAGATTAACCATGCTATAAAACTATACGGTGCGGCTCTAAATTGTCTCTCCCTACCTTCTTCGCAAATGATACACTTTTAGAAGTTCAAAAGCAGCATTAAACGGTACAAAACATTTCCTTTGCCGTTTGTCATTTTTTTTTTAAGTTGCTTACGTCATCAGCAACGCAAAATGGCCGATTTGTTTAAATTGAGACTTGGGTCAAGTGACACCTTAAATTAAAGGTATTCAAAAACTACATTCAATGATGTATTTCGATCCCAAATCTGTCGATTAGTTTTCGAGAAAAACATCTATACAGTTGGTAAAAAAGTTTTTTCTAAAAAAAAAACAATGAACAGGGGGATAAAAATAACCATACGTCCTCGGAGGGATGATGAGTTGCTTCATCTCCTCCTTAGTGATAATTGGGGCTTTAACAGCTTACTTAAATTTCAGCTTTCCGGGTATGCTTATGGCTTCTCGGACATAAAAGTTTTCAAATTTTTTTTCTCCTGATAATTTAATTATTTCACTCTACCGCTCTGGATCTACCCTACGCTCTATGTTGTCTCAATATGCTGCTACTGCGTCCCTAATCCTGTGATCCCCCATATCGACCTGAAGATACTTTAGAAACTACCTCGTGCAGCGTGATGGTACCAACAAATGACGTAATTTTTTTTTTGACAAATGCAGCAACAATTTGTTAATTATAATACTAATTCAAAGTTTCCAATGGGCAATTTTAATTAATTTACACAACAATCCTTGTAGAAATACGCAGATTGGAACCGGTTTGGAACCATAAGTGCGTTTGTCTTGATCCTAGTGAGGTTAATTGTTTCGTTGGTTTCCCGCATTTGCCAGTACTCCATACATCCCTCGAGTACCTCTGTTCAGCATCTTAAAAGGGCATAAATTACAGTGAGTGGCGCTCCCACATTAATTTATCTCACAATCACCCTCCGTTTCGGGGGTAACTTGGGCATTTGTCCTTTAGTACTTTTGAAGCCGAAACTAATTCTAAATTATTGTTTTTAAATTAAACATTACAATTTTAAGAAAGATATGCGCGAAAGAAATATTTAGAATCATGAATTGCCCCGCACCCCTCAAATTATATGGAAGGAGAGAAATCGTCAAACAGACACTAACGCAAATCTCTGAACGGGGGACATATACAGGGTGTTTTCTAAGTACGGTCGGTAATTTTAAGACACAATTCTTTGTGGTTTTTAAAGCAAAAGGTTCCTGTGAACATGTGGCTGGAAACATATGGATTCTGAGAGGAAGGGTGTTGAAATAATATATACAGGGTATTACAAAAAAGTATACCAATTTGTCAACCACAAATTTTCTGCGGAAAAATAATGGGGCTTTTATAATCCCATTTTCCATTTTGGAGCCCCACGTTCGTTATACAGGGTATCAAAGTTGTAACTTTCAAAATGTTTTTTATTTATAATAAGTCAAAAATAAATTTCTCGAAGAATTAATTCTATATTTGTCAACATTTTTAGCTTAAGAAGTCTCATATTATATAAAAAAGAAATCTAATATTTATTGACGGCTAATAAAAGGGGGCTAAAGTACCCCCCCCCCCCCTTGTTTGCTTCTATGCCCATGGCTTCCAATAAGGCATCATTTTAAACACCATACATTATTCACAATTTTTTGCCATCTAAAAATTATTTATGGAGCTCTTTATTTGAGAACAAATTGAAATTAAAACTAAATTTGCACGTAAACAAAATGTTTTTATTATAAAAATTGATTCCAGTTCAGTCTACTCCTTTCAAAATTTAACAACAATCGCTGTTCGACATACATGTTCAAGACATAAACAGTAATTACATAATCAATAAATAAAAATAAAAAAGCTTATTATTTGAAATCAATTTGAAACAGTTAACACTATATATTTAAAATTTTTGAGTTATACATTGATATAAAGTCAATTTTTATGCATTGCCAGGGGCGTAGTTTGGCGGGAATCGCTCGATGTTTTCGTCATAACGTATTGAACGCCAATTTTGTTATAAAACATTAGAGGAGTCTGAAAATAATAAAAATTTTAAAACATCCGTAGGTATCCTACATTGGTTACATACGTCATTGGGGGCAGATCAAAATTGACTTTATACTAAAAATGCATCTCTTTATGAAGATATAAAAAGTGCAAAACTTTAAAAATCCAGCATTGACTGTTACAAACTTATTTCAAATATATATATTTTTTTATTTCAACACCCTGTATCTCGGAATCTAACCGTTTCCCACTACGTGCATATCGAAACTTTTTTTCTTTAAATACTAGAAGGAACTGTGTCGCGAAGTTACGGAGCGTACTACGAGGAAACACTCTGTATACTGACATGGACCTGTTTGGTCCAAATATCATTTATTGCAGGATTTTTGCTCCTTCGCTGATTCGACTCGCTACCTGCAATGGGCAACGGAAGCACTAGCAACCAATCATTGAGTGCTGTTCATTTACTCCTTTTCGCATTAAATCTACGGTTTCTCAGGAAAGCGGTGCCGTAATATAACGGCCGCAATAAATCGTTGCGTGTATGTTCTACATTCATATAGTTCCTTGGGTAGCACCAGGCAGGATCGTAATTGACGTTGACTAGAATATTGACGCCATAATACGCTTAATGTATACGGCCCCGCTTACGTACGGACCCGTAACTTAAATCGTGTTATAAATTCCACATACATTTTTCATGAAATGAAATACCTCGCGGAATGCACACAACATTGTAAATTCTGTAAATGTAGTAAAGGAGAGCATGAAAAAATTGATTTCGAGGAATGAGTAATTCCATACACGTTTTTCATGAAATGAAATAGCCCACAGAATGCACACAAAATTGTGAATCCTGTAAATGTATAGTAAAGGAGGGCATGGAAAAACTGATTTGAAGGAGTGAGTAAACTCTAATTTTCTTCTTTCTGGATGAATAATTGTTCTAATTCGCAAAAAAAGTTTTTGTGCTTATTCAGATATGAGCGCCATCGCCATGACGTGGCTCAGAGATAAGCGAGATTTAGCGCTGGTAAAATAAATTTAAAATAACACGCAGATCCGTCCCACCATCGCTGGTGGATTTTCCCCTGAAACCCAATAACGTTTCCTGAAAAAATTTAAAAAGTACTTTTTAAATGAAATTCTCCAGTTGTATTTCCTACTATAGAACATAGCAAAATCATGTTTCATTTGGCTCGACTGAACGGTGAACACACCTGACGCTGTTGCGATATTTCCTGGAAACTCGTTTACTCCACCTGTCGCCCATTCAGATTTCTGAGCCAAAACGCCGGACTATGGATGACCTCCTGTAGCCTTCTCACTTCAACAGCCGCCTTATCATCACCACTCTTGCGCAATACCTCGGGAATTGGAGGGCAACTGCAATTGCCCAGGACCCTAATCGTGCAGCAGGTTAAGCGTGAAGAAGTGACCATTAAAATCACGGGGGATGATGTGGTCATCAGTGAGGGCAGACATAAGGCGAAAGCGGATGGACATAAGTGTATTGCCAGGTGTTTTGTGAGGAGGTTCGAGGATAGTACCAGAAGGGCCCGACCTAACACGACAACAAAAAGGAAATGGAAAATATTATATCATTTCTCAACCCTCTGAGATTAACACACTCTTCCCAGCGGTCTTCTATGGCGTATGTCTCTTGTTTGTAGTAAGAACCTTCGAATGTTTCAAAGTAGGCAACCAACCTCACTTCGTCATTATCGGAAAATCTCTTTCCACCGAGCCATTTTTTCAAGTTTGGAAATAGGAAATAATATGAGGGGGCTAAATTTGGCCAATAGCGATGACGGAAGCGAGGATTGGTTGGTGAAACAAGACTTGCTTTTTTCATCACGTGCTTCTCAGAAAACTGACGTCATCGCCGTTCTTGCAGATGAAACGAATTCTTCTTCCTTTGGCGCCGATTCTCCCCTTTGAGTCCACGGTTTCGACTGCTCTTTCGTCTCAAGTGTGAAGTGATGCGTTTCATCCACGATTAGGAGTCAATGCAAAAACTTGACTTTATCATTACCAAACTTTGCCAAACACTCCTTTGGAACATCCTAACGGCGCTGGTTTTGTTCACCTCGCGATAGCTTTCTCATGTCGATTTGCTCGATAAAAGTGCTATGTCCAAAAATTTTCGGAAATGCCTGTCATGTCTGCTAAATCACGCAGTCTCGGCCGACCGTCTTCCGGTATAGTTTTAAGGATGTTCACCAAAATTTCTAGAGCGGTCAGATCTGGAGTGTTGTGGGGCCGACCAGTGCGGAGTTCGTCTTGGCAGCTTGTACGACCGCATTTAAACTCTGTCACACGTCATTTTACAGTTGTTAGCGGAGGACCGGACTCCCTCGGGATAGAATCTAACTCGGCTTTGACAAAAATTGGATGGACCAAGTCCTTTTAAATAGAACCATCGAATCACCCATCTGCGACCACTTCTTTTTCGATGTTTACAAAACTTCTAAATGCGTTCGCTGAAAACGGGGGACAACTGAAGCTTGAGCTTTGGTGCATAAACTGAATTGCCCAAACCGGGGAAAGGACGCGGCGTGTTGTGTCCGGGCCAAGTTTGCGTATTACGTTAACTTAAATACTCCAGTGTAACACTTAGTAAATGAATTACTTATCGTCCTTTGCAAAATTATAACACCAATTTTTGACTTCCGTAGTTTCGGTTTTATTCGCAACTCGAAGCTTTTATAGCCGCTTGTTGCGCAAAAATACCATTTATATTCCTAAGGGGAAATTACTGGCCTAATTTCGATTTTAAATGGCTTGTTAGGCGCGGATTCATAATGCTTAAGTCTTTGTAATGTTGGTTATTACGCTTTATGGTCTTCCACTATATTCCTCGAAAAATAATTAGGAACACCTTTTTATAACGTAAACGTCGAGAATTCAATTTTTAGGCGAGTCGAAGGTGAGGAATTTCGAGTTATTTAATGTCCTTTACGTAATGGACAGCTGGATTAATTAATTCTGATTATCATGCAAAAAACAGTTAAGCTCCAGAACGAAGCGTTGTTCGAAACATTAATCTTTTCCCTTAATGTTTCTTTTTGGGGGAAATGAATATCAAATCGACGCACGAACTGCCTATTATTACATCATTTGTTCCCTTACCGACTCAAAAACCGTTCGACTAAATGATTTTCTTCCAGCTGGGTTTTAATCCATTTCTCCATAATTAATATTTGAAAATTTTATGGAGGGCGGGGATTGGACGTGGCGAAGATCCGCTCGGGCATGCGCCAAAGGCCGGATCATTGTGGGGCTCCCCGAATAATTTCTTTTAAATGGTCTATTAAAATTCATGCGAAATAATTTACGACGACTTTTTAAAGCTTCAACTTTCCAGTCATTAAGCAACTTCATAATAAAATTCAATGTAAAAAGGAAAAGTTTAATGTCTCTCCGATTTAGTTACGGGATTCGCCTTTTTTTAATGCGGGAATAAGGGCTATTAAAGTTAACCCTTTTAATCAGTGCCGGCGTAGTTGATATGCAAAAAGCACCTGCTCTCCAATCCTCCATCAAATGCTCTAAATGAAAGAACTTGATACAAGGAAGAGGTTCTATTAAATTGATGAATTAAAAGGACAACAAAATCTAGGTGAATTCCAATCTAAATAGCGTCCATTCGGATTTTAATTACAAAACTTTCGAGCTTACGTTAAAAGCTACACTGGTCCACAACACTTAATTGGTTTTCCTACTTTGCTTTCCGTAATTTGTTTATGTTACATGCTGTTTTAATTGCAATTCGCTAGTAAATAATTCAGAGAGAATTAAAAATAATGTACGAGTCTTATTCCATTTTTAATTTTTATGACGTATTTATTTCAATAAATGTCGTGCCAGAGATGAGGCATGTTTATGGGCATAGAGCATATTTCGAGGCAGTTGGCAAAACATAGAGGGAATGGGGACGGAAAGGGCAGGAGTTTAAACAAAGGGTGGGTCATAGTCAGTGAAAATGCACGATATTCTATCTGAAGACATGTGAAGCTGAGTATAGAGTTAGATCCTTCGGCATACACTGTGACCGGCGCAGGGAGGGCCACTGCGGGAATCTTGGCTGTAGTAAGAGATACAGGTTTGGTTAAATGGGAGAAAAGTTGTGTAATTAACGGTCTAAGAAAATGGCGTTTAGAAATTTCCAAAACACTTTTGGTTTTTAAGATATTTAAAAAAAAAAAGATTTTTCGATTTTACATTCTTTTCTGGCGCGTTTCTGGCACCTAGACCAAAACCGATCACTCTTCTCCAGAGCAACTCGTAATTAACTCGTAATTAACTCGTCCTTTAACGTGGCATTGCCAGTTTTTCAATCCGAAGCTTCGTCTTTGCGGAACCATCGTCGACTTCATTTTTTTAAATAAGACTCGGATGTTCTGATATCAGATTCTGAAACTTCTATTTAGTCTAAATTCAACGATGTAAACACTTTATGATTTAACTGCGTTTTAGTCTTTTCCTTTGACTTCGATTAAGAACATTTCTATTACGGATCTGTACATAGCGTTTAATTTTTAACCATAAACAGGGAACTATGTATATCAATTAACAATTTACGTCATTTAGGTATTTAATAATAATCTAGGATAAATAATAGCTGGTAAATGTAATAAATTGCGGAATACAAAAATTACTGAATGGTAATTTGCAAGCAAATCGGCTTTGTAGTTATTTAATTGATTGTATTCAAAGATAGGCAAAACACTTCAGCATCTTCGAAGCAAACTGTGTAGTTAAGTGGAATGATCGCAGAGCAGCTTTACTTGCAAATTAAGCAATTTTGTTACCTATTTCATGTTCGCTGTGCATACTTCTGTATAAACGCTACAAACTGCTAAACTTAGTTTGTTTTTATACTCAATTTTCAGTCCAGAGACATGTCCGGCAGACTGTAGGACTAACGATGTGTGAAATAGCTCATAAAAGCAGGTCATCCTTGGTTTTCACGAAAAGCTAATATGACCGCTCAAGAGTACATCCAAGAAGTCATAGAGCAACATTTTTTGCCCTGTCTCAAACCAATGCGCAATCCAGTTTTTGAGCAACATAATACACGACCACATGTGGCTCCAGTTACTATGGATTTCTGCCGATGAAATAAAATGAATTTGCTATTTTAGCCTCCCCGATCTCCAGACCTATCATCAATCGAACATCTCTCGGGTATTGTGGATAGAGCGAGTGAACTCGAGTATCTTTGCAAGAAAGCCTATTATGAGAAAGGAGCTTTTAATGAGGCCGGAATGACTTGAATGATCTAAATGAAATTAACGAATAGTTTAAACGTTAATTAAGTAAAAATAATACATTTTTTAAAATGTCCACAAATAAAGCGAATAAACGAGTTTCACTTTGTCACTGGTTACGCAATGGATCCAAATACTCCCATTTCGCAATTGGGTTAAAAATGGTACCAGTAACAGCAACAGGTGCTGTAGTTCTACAGGCTCAGGACACAACTTGAATAAGATCAAATTTGCGCTTTCTTCTCTACTTTACAGCAAGATTAGAAAAAATCAGAATTGAAATTTATTAGGAAAAGCTACTTTGCGATTATGTGCGGTGCGACAAACACAATGCATTTCCCAACTAGTTATGTAAATAAATAATTTAAAATCTCAGGATGGTGGTTATACTCGGCCACCTGTCCTACTTGTCCTATTCTGTCTAATGAACCATATATGTATGTACCATTATTAACCTCTGTAAGGCGCGATCCTGAGCCGAAATGAGCTGAAGCGAGATGCGCTCTTAAAATTTTATTAAACGTTGCGTTTATACTTGAAAGAAAATGGCGTTTATTAATAAATCAGTTATATAAGATGTGCATTTGAAACTTGTCCCACCTAGATTGTCCTGATTGTAACATATTTACAAAAATCCTCAAGCGTTCATCAATCAAGACAAAATCCATAAATGTATAATTACTGGAACCCAGTCTGCCTAAGGTAAAGTCAGGATCTGACGTCGGCCGGACTAGAAATTCGATTCTTTATTTAGTAGAAGAAAGCCGGCACCTGGTCGTGACAACGTTGCCCGCCGACGTCGGCAGAAGCCACGTCGCTCCGACGTGAAAATGCTATTTGGGACGTCAATAATATGTTTAAGGAAGAATAATATCATTAAACCTAATTCTTCGGAGGCGAAAGGCTGAGTTCCGGACACTTAGAGCAAGTTTAAACGGACCGACAGCATAAATTTATGCCTAATCTTAACTTCCGTTTAAGCCTTCTGACTTCTAACCGGACCTAGATCTGTTTATCCAGAAATTCCTGTCTTTCTATTTTCTGGTCGGCAGTTACCACCAGTGTCTACGCTGCAACTTTCAATCCCTGCAACTTTCCATATAAGGTTTCCTCATGTACGACATGTCCCCTTTTAACCCCGAAAGTGAACGTTAACGAAACTTCGCCGGGATTTAAGCCCTTAATGCGATTAAAAATGATTATCTCGAAGACGAAGTTGACCCAACTTAGAAATGTTAATTTAATTTGCACTTAAACTTCACAGCAGATGCAGGGTTTCTCTTTTTTTTAATAGCGCCCTGTCTTTGTTATCCTCGGCGTTGAGTGTTTGTCTGCATTTAAGTGCAGGCTTCAAGAAGTTGAATCATGGAAGGAGTATTTTTCCTGGAATTTTTAGGGCTTAATTGCACGATTATGGGTTCGTAACCCAAAGGCCAAGTGTTACTCTCGAAAGTGTTTGTTGGAAGAAATTGAGTTTAACGGTAAAGAAAGGATATTGCTTAGTTGCCTAGTTGTATATTGCCTCCCTTTGATGATGCGATTGAAATGTAATTCGGACATTGCCGGATTATTGTGGATCAGGCCGAATGTTGAAATTTAGATGACTACAACGTAACACTTAATGAAACATTGCGTGCTATTGTTAGGTTCAACACGTGAGATGAGGAATTAATCGTAGTGTGTGGTTTAACAAGTAGGTACCTCATCAAGGTGCCTCCACCTAGCGGTACAAATTTTACCTTCATACTATTTCTGCAGATACATCGCGATTCGGCAAAACTTGTAACATATAAAATTTACAACTCGACAAAAACACCCCACTTAGTTTTGGCTAATTTCGGCTTTTTTTCGTTGTAAACTTGTCAGTGTCTCGACACGTCAGATTTGAAGTTCCAACATGAACATGCGCACGGATATTTTAAGCTTTTCCTTCGAGAGCGCCTGTTATTTGACAGATGCAGGTGTGTTATAGAACACTCACTTGTCACCTGTCATTTTGTTTTACGTCATGGTGGAGTGGCCGTTA
This sequence comes from Euwallacea fornicatus, assembly GCF_040115645.1. Classification (NCBI taxonomy): domain Eukaryota; kingdom Metazoa; phylum Arthropoda; class Insecta; order Coleoptera; family Curculionidae; genus Euwallacea; species Euwallacea fornicatus. The sequence continues at coordinate 841,820 of NC_089569.1, forward strand.
TCGAATATGAATTTTTGATATATGCTACTGGCATGCGCCCAACAATACTCTCGCGAGTGCCGACGGTCATTTTTTTTTTTAGAAAATTCTAAATATTGAAAACCACAAAATTTATGTATGGAACATTGCACATAAAAAATACTCGTAATGTTCCGCAGGAGCGAAATGTAATATAATGGAGAGGGGTTCAATTTAAAATAAGCGAATCGAAATTCATTTCCGTTGTAACTGAAAGTGGTATTTTCGAGAAAATATTTTCAATCAACAAATCACCTCTACTTTAGTATTACACCTAAATTCCGGCCTTTTATTATTCACAGTTTTAAACAAACAGATACAGGTCCGCATTCGTGGGACACCCTGTGTAACACTGGTATTTATTGCAGCTAGGGGAAGTTCTTGCACACGAATTATTTCTTTGAAAAGTAATAACGAATAACTGTATACAGGGCGTTATGAATAAACTGAGTTAAATGGGGATGGTTGCTGGATATCTGCAAGTTCGGAAAAAATTCACAGAATATCATCCGACACGCGGTTGTCAGAGAAAGTTTCGAGTGAGGAGATCATGTTCCGATGGGCTCCGTACATGCTTTAAACTTTATACCAGCCTGCATCTTCTACTCTTTCCATAATCTCAATGAAACTTGCTTTGTTTGGGACACCCTGCAGTTTAATGCCAGTAGGGGCATTAGCCCACGGAGCGCTTGTTTTTGTTTGTCTTCTCCTTAATTACGTCTTAAAGGAGTCGTATAGCTTGTTTTTGGGACATCCTGTATAAACAAAAATTAATTGAACAGAATATTTACTTCCTAGGAGAAATATTTCGAGTTTTTTTGTCGCTTCTGCATAAACTGGCGCGATAAATGCGAATTTGGAGGAAATCAAAATTTACAAGCCCTTTGCGCCTGTTTTATTGATTGCAGCTGATTAATAATAAAATGAATGTTTAAATAAATACAGAATGAAATTGAGTAAGGTCGCTTACTTCATCAGCAATTTTTTCATAATTAAATTTGACTAATAAATTGATTATTATGTAGAGAACACATTGTGAGTACATATTCGGGAATATCATTACCGCATACTTACAAGTACAAGTAATAAAAAATAAATCGAAATGCTAAAATACTTCAAAGCTCTTAGATGATGTATTATTGGAGTCTCTTTAAGTTACCATTAAAACAGCTATTATTATCACTTCTTATCTGTTCTTTATCAGATGATAGACCGAATATAAATCATGATGCCATAATATTCACATTATTGCCCGAAACATATTAAAAACAGATTGAAAGTGTCACCATGTCATGGACTGTGGTTCTTCTCTTTGGGCTTCTATCGCCAAGCTTTGCAGTAAGTTGCTACATTTCGCTTGTTGGCCTTAATCTTGAGACAGCACTACAATTGTAGGCAGATGATCTTATAGTGGAGACCCAAGGTGGAAAGGTGCAAGGTACTACTTTCACCTCTCCAAATGGAAGAGAATTTTACACCTGGAGACACATTCCCTACGCTAAGCCACCTTTTGGGGATCTCCGGTTTCAGGTACTTATATTGGAAGTACAGTAATAATATTGTATGTGTCTTATGAATTTTTCATAGCGTTTAGACCTGCCGGAATTGAATCTTCCTAACATTTTCTCCCTAATGCTCATAATATATGCATCAGAAGGGCCGTTATAGGCACGCTGAAAAGTTGATAAACAAGACTGTTTTCACTTCGATCTGATAAATAAACAAACCGATTTTCGTGAGCATGGATCATAATCGACGTTTTATGCCTAGCGCGCATAAAGCGATCATTACGATTCATCCGTGGTTCCTAGGAAAAAAATATTATATACACTTCAGTATCGGCACGTCTATATACCGTGCCACATTCATAACATCCCTTAATGTCTAAAAACGTCTATTACTTCATGTTAGTTCAGGTTAATTCATTTAGATAACAATATTGGAGTGTCAGGGCTTGTAAAGCCCTTATACAGAGTGTTTCGGAAAGACACCGACAATGAGCTTGGAGATGAAGAGCTCATAAAAACAAATGTTTACATTGAACAAAGTTAGGTCCGAAATCGCTTCGTTTCCAAGATGCAGTGTTTAATTTCTTACATACAGGGCGTTTCAAATTAGACCCTCTTCCACTCGGGAACTAGAGGAGATACGAAGAGGCATTTGTATCAAATCGGGGCAAAATTGCGTAATTTAGGGCTTGACCCAATACTTTTTTCAAAATTTGAATGTTAGGATTACTCGGGAAAATATCCGGAAAATACTAAAAATTAGAGATTTCGTTTTTATTTTTTTAAATGCTATTTGACAAAAATGTTCAAAACCGCAAGCACATTTTCTTGCCGCTTTTTCTCAGCTACACGATGACGTCTTCGGGTTTGCCATCCGACTATTTTTCTGTTGAAAAATCCAGTGTCGCGCCCATAGGAAGAAATAAAGTTGATGACGGTAGCTGAAAAACGTAACGTCGGATGGCGAATCTGAAAGCTTCTGTGCAGCTGAGATAAGGTGGCAATGGAAATGTGCTTCTGGTTTTGGCTTTCTTGTTCAATAACGCTAAAGATATAAAATCAAAATCTCCGATTTTTCGTTTTGTTCGGATATCTTCGGAAACACTCGCCAAGTCAAGGCTTGAAAACGGAACTTAGTTAAGTGCTGAGTTACGAAATTTTGCTCCCATTTGAACTCTTTCGTACCTCCTCCAGTTTCCGAGGTCCTAATGGTGAGGAGTGAATTTGAAATGCCCTGTATATATATTTAATTTTCTTGTTAATATTTCAACGACGGTTCGGGATAAGGGCATGGAATTAGGGACACGTTGTGGTCAAATTAATGTGCACGTTCTGGAGTAGGCCGAACATTTACACCTGCACCAGTAGTGTCCCTGCGGCTATTCGAATGTTCGAAATTCGACAAATACGAATATATATTTTTGATATTCCATTACGTCTTAATACAAAGGCCTCGTAGTGTTTCGTTCTTCAAGTAGTCGTTTTCAAGATAAAACATAATTTCTCATTTTTGTTCCTATCAAAAAACCGTAATAGATTTTCAAGGTCAATTTGTTTAAATTCTTTACGATCAATCAATCTAATTTTCTTTTATTAGAAATGGTGGATATGATGATAAACACGTGTAAAACATGACTTATCGCGAGAGAACGCTCTTCTTCCAAAGAATGATTTCGATAAATTCCGAGCCATTAATGCACCTAAAATTGTTGGATCCCCGTACCGCTGCCACTGTGTATATGCCAACTCAAGAATATCCACATTTATCCGGGCATAGCGAGGGCTTAATTTCACGTCCTCATCCGAAACCATTTTTGAGATATAAAAAAAAAATAATCAGAGATTAAACACCCCGTGTCTTGGAAACAAAGTGATTTCGAACTGAATTTTCTCTGATCTAAATATTGGTTTTTGTGAGCTTTACATGTCCTGAAAGTTTGTCCATATGTTTATGAAACACCCTGTATACAAAGGCTTTGTTCTTCACTTATAATATATTGTTCTGCTCAGCCACCAGTTAAACCCGATTCCTGGACCGACATTCTGGATGGATCTAAAGATTCTCCGGCGTGCCTTTTTGTTGGATCATATGAAGGTGATCCTATTCCAACGTACGGATATAGCGAAGATTGTTTGTACATTAATGTATACTCTCCAATTCCAGCAAATTCAAGTGTAAGTAAATAAGGAAAATTATAAAGAAAATTGTGAAGTGCCCACTTAATCTTCCCGTGACATTCAGTGGATAAGTGCAAAACAGTGTTATTTAGTATCAATTGTTTACATAATTTCGATAAAAGACCATATTGTTGGATTTTTTGAAAAAATTTGGATAATGTTTAATGAATTTATTCGGAAACGAATTTTCAAAATTTTTGACAACTTTGACAATTTCGGTATCCAACGCGTGACAGTTTCTGTAATTGCGACTGCTGAATACATGAGCTGGTCGTGAGAAAATGCGAATAGGTCTTCATTACCATGAACCCCCTTCATCAGAGGTCTGCTCATTCCTCTGTTCGCTTGCCCTCAAGATTATGCAATACTCGTCATTTCGATTATTTACTCGAGAATTATGGTAAATCGAGCTTTTTTTCTGAGACTTGCACAAACCACTGCAACACCTGTGATAGATGCAGAAAAATGTATGAGAGGAAAAAATTTCTCAATTCATCAAGGAACAAACATTTCGGTGAGTGCACGTCTATCACAGAAAGTTGGGGTCGCGAAATGGAACTGTTGTCGGAAATATCATTCCGAATGTTTTTAAATTGACCAATTAATGCGGACTCACATAGCAAATGTGAGCTTTTATTTTCAACTAAATATTCTGAGAACTGGACGTGCTTTTCTGAAAAAAAAAACAAAAAAAAAATTCTGAAACTTAAAGCAGTATGTGTTTTTGGTAACATGTGATTTTCTGCCACTCGCTAAAGGGACACAGATTATAAGTGAAAGAGTTTGTATATGAAAAATACCCGCTAAAATTGTAGGGAAAAGTAACGCATTATGCCTTAAAGATACCCGGTTTTATCTATTCTAGGCCAGACTTCCCGTCATGTTCTGGATCTATGGTGGAGGCTTCATAGTTGGAACTGGAGACTTCTCGTTCACCGACCCCACCGCCCTACTAGAGGAAAACGTCATAGTGGTAACATTCAACTACAGACTCGGTAAGCTTTACATCACGCTCTATTCTCTTTCATAAATCACTACTTGTCTCAGATATATTTGGGTTCCTATCAACCGAAGACAGCGTCGTGCCCGGAAATGCTGCACTGAAGGACCAACGGGCTGCCTTGATATGGACTAAAGAGAATATAGCCTTCTTCGGTGGAGACCCTATGGACGTTACAATTTTCGGCGAAAGTGCTGGGGCCATATCTGTTGGCTATCACATTATCAGCCCAATGTCTAGAAGTATTGTCACTACTACCGACAGACTCGCCAGATGACCTAAACTGGACTTAATGTTTCAGACCTGTTTCAGGGCGCCATAATGCAAAGTGGTACCGCTTTGGTGAATTACCAGCAAGCGAACCCTCGAGCTATTGCACTAGAAGTAGCGAGGCAAGTAGATCCGACAATCACGGACGAAAGTTCTTCAGAAACAATTAAGGAAGTCTTGCAGGTAGCTGATGCTCAGCTACTGATTAATGTTAGCTTGGCAATGCACTCCTATACAGCCCCCGTATGTCAAGTGCTAGCTCTTTTAACTTTAAGTCACCCCATCTCCATTTCAGTTCATTCCGATTATTGAAGTAGAAGAGCACAACCCAACTCCGTTCATAAGTCGGCCTTTGTATGAGGAAATTGCGATTGGAAATGTGACGAATGTGCCCATTATCATAGGGACCAACTCAGAAGAGCAATTGACTGCGGTAAAGAGTAAGTTGCAGGGTAAAAATGGGTCAAGGCAATTGACCGTTACTCTTTTAGCTATGGAGGATGTTGATAATTTGGCCCAATATTACGATGCCAATCCAATTCTTTTGTTACCTAACATGAATCTAAAAGACGACGTTTCGAATGACACAGTGACGAAATTGATAAAAGAAGCCTATGCTGAAAACGACACTTTTCAACATGATCCTGGTTCTTTGATTAGAGTAACGGAAAGAGGGGTTTTATTAACTCGTGCAGTTTATTAATAAGTAAAAATTGTAGCTACTTAGCGACAGTACATTTGTGCGAGCTGCACTTAAGCACGCAGTTCTCCAATCTGAGCGCAGCAACGTTTACTTTTACGAATTCTCGTTTGTGGGAACGCGCAGTGCCGAAAGACTCAAAATCCCTGGTAAAATCGTTGATTTTTGAAAATAATTAAAAAAAAAAGTTTTATTGTAGGATGCGGGGAAGTAGGTCATGCCGATGAAGTGGGGTACCTATTCAATATTTCCACGAAACCCATTGAAACCGAAGCTGACTATCTTACTAGGAGCAGGCTGGTTAAACTATGGACGAATTTTGCTAAGACCAAGTAAATACATACGGAGTGTTCATTAATGTCATCTCAGAGCGGGATATCTCTGGTCATTTCATGAAGGAAAGTTCATACGAACATACGTCCACAATGACCTAAACTTTTAGCTGCACAATCTTTAAATTTTCTCTTATCAAATCGTTATTTTTAAATTTCTCAGAAAGCATTTTGGATGTCGCTTTCAATTTTGGCGCATGTCAGCAGGACATAGAACCCCATATTCTAATAACAGAATAATCTAATGCTCAACCAGATGCATCCTTACACGCACGTCTTCCGTTATTATTTGCGAAAAAAGTGGTACGCCACTGTCATTTTTTCGTGGGAATATTTTTCCTGATTAGCTGGATCGGTGCCACATGGGAAGGGTCTCTTTTAATAAACTATAAAATAAACAATATTTAATATCGAATAACAACTTATAGTAAACCCTTAAAATAAGCAAATTAAGACGATTTTTATTGTTTTTATTCTTTAAAATGTCAATGGCGTACCACCTGTTTGATTGGAGCACATGCATGCAGGGACACTACTGGTTGAGCAATAGAATTACTTTTCTCATTAAATACGAGGTTTTATATCCTATTAACGTGCACGAGATCTGAAAGTGGCATCTGAGTGCTTTCTGACAAATATATAAGTAACGATTTGAAAAGGAAAAATTTGAACATCCTGGAGCTAAAAGCTCGTGCCGTTGCGGGTATACGGTCATATGAACTTTCCTTCATGAACCGACCTGAGGACTCACACCCTGAAATATTAGCACGACATTAAGGAATATCTTGTATAAATATATGCCCGTTTCTGGAGCTCAACTATGGCGGTGTCCATAATTATAAAAGATACGAGGTCGGTTAAATTCAGGCGAAGTTGAGCGAAATTGTTCCAGTTTAACGGACTTTGTATATCCTACGGCTGCCGGGATCCTCATCGTGGAGCTCTCAAAATGGACATCCTGTATGATTAATGGTGGTCATATTTTTACACACTGTATAATTTTAGAAATCCTACGCCTGGTGATGATTCCGCTGAGTTGCTGCAAAACGTAATATGGGAGCCGTTGGATAAAGATAACTTGCAATATCTTGATATAGGAGAAAACTTGGAGCTGAAGTATCATAGAGAGGCTGAGACTACGGCATTTTGGGACTCGCTTTGGGAGGATTATTCCTTCCATCCTTATAACACGTATTGAGCGTATTTGCCAGCAGACATCTGTTATAGTGAATTTCAACAAAAATTAATATTCTTTGTCGTATTATCGAATTTCGATTCAGGTGATTGCATTAAAGCGTCTTAGCGTTATAGAATATCTTCCAGAAGTGTCTAAATGTCCATGTCTGATAGGGTATCTCCTAGGGCCCACGTCACATGGGGGACCTCGGCCCTTCGGGCCCAACCGAGAAGCCCCTGGCGCACAGATCTAACGTTGGCTAATAGTTAAGTCGTGATAATTATACAATAATAACGTGAAATAGCTTTCAAAGTTAAATTTATACTAAAAGTCAAATAGCATCATATCTGATTGGATCGAGGGTCGAGTGGTTCGAATCGATCCAAAAAGGTGCAGTTAACTGAGAACGGGAAGAAGCTGGTCAACTTCGTCCTTGTGCATATACTTCACTACCTATAATTTAATTCCATCCGTCAAGGTAATTTTGAACATAATCCAATCTAAAGGCAATTTAATCTAACCCAGCCTTTATGTAAATAATTTTCTCGTTAAAATGCAAATTTTAAAACTGGAAACAAGGAATTAACTCGAAATATCTGCGCGGGATCCAGACCGATATTGTTTCCAAACATAATTTCGCGACCTTACCGAACTTCACAATTTAGTTTCTATTTTGAGTTAATTTAGGTCCCTCTGATGATTCCCTAATAGCACAGAGAAGAACTTTTGCTGAAAGTTCAAGTTTATGAAAAAAATTCCGTGCAGTTTAAATGGGGGGGAAATGAACATTCTGAAACCGTTCAGGCGGACGATAATATTACGATTCACTAACCAGTGTTAGGAACATAAACTTCGTGAACAAATTCAGAACGATTTCCGGTTTGAAGGAACGGATGCCACGACGACGAATTGCAAAATATTCGCGAGAAAAATCTGAGTAGATTAAGACGACTTTATGCCTCATTCCGGCCTCGCCTCTAACTCGAGCACCCTGGAGACCAGTTTCGATTCTGTTGAATCTTGTCAATTCGTCTCACCTCGAGTTGATTGAGCGTAGGCAGAAATGGGCAACTTCAACGGGAAGTATGTCGAGCTTACAGGAGAGCTTTCTACCGGCGCCACCAGCCGCCCCCTTTCTGGTGCTTTCAACCAAATCTTGCATCGACGGTCCTGCTAAATGTGTCAAATTAACAACAAATTATTCACACGGTACACAAGCGTACAGTCTTGTTCGCCATGGCACAAGTAAGACATGCAATTTCCTTATGCACCTGAAAAGAAATGAAATTACCAATGTAAATTAAGTCAGAAAATTCGAAAGAGTTTAGGAGTAGTTTGGGAAGATTTATTGAACGATTCAATTTCGTTCTGTTTTTAATTTTTGGAAATCACGCCAGACGTACCAGCAGGGAGTTGCTGGGTCAGAAGCTCAACCCAGACAGATGATGTTATGGACCCAATCTGTACTAAGTTCAGATTCGGCAGCATTGAGGCCTCACTAACGCTAACAGTTTCTAATTACTTGTAGAAAACAGAATTACATTTTGCCTAAATGGTTCGTGCAGCCGCAGAATTAAATACATTCGAATTAAATATCGAATAACTTTTGACGTAACAAAAAAAGGAATAAAATTCAGAATGCCTCGGTCTGTACATTTACAATGGAGGGAAATAAAAGCTTTTACGTTCTCGATACGTATTTAAAACTGCCGATAGCGTTTGATTAGTATTTTACAGCCAAATAAACTACAAAACTAAATTAAGCACTGATGAGTAAATGCTTTATAGTCGAGGTATTAAACTCGGGAAACCCGGTTTTACAATAATTAAATTGCACTTTTATGCAACTTCATTTAGCGGTTTGATGTCTATGAGTTCGGCTGCAACGCTAAAATAAAACCAAAATTCACAAAAATAACATAATAATCAAAATATTAGTTTTTGTAATAATTTGCAATAAAAAATATTTATATGTACCTTTATGTAAATAAAAATTTATGCAACTGTTTTGTGTTTTAAACAAGATTTAATTAAACATTTTGTGATTAATTAATTTATTGATTTAATTAAATTGAACGTTGTAGTATACCTGCGTCTATACAAACAGTTTTGGCTAAAATTACAGTGGCATTATCAACAGTTTTTGTATCAAAAAACGCCTTCAAAACCGGTGCAATATCATTTTAAGCTGTTAAGGAACAACGTTCCATTCCCGAACGCCTTTAGGAGACAAATTCCCATTTTCTTACGGTTTAGAAAAAAAAACGTCCCTCAGAGGAACACGCAGTTCGGAAAATGGTAATTTTAATTGTGAAATAGAATAAAATTGCTGCAAAAACGCGGTGTTATGTGTCAGTGTCAAAAGTGCTTATAGACAATCAGACAGTTGACGTTGACATGCGAGCAGCCATGACGGGTCAACTGCCATTAGACGACGCGGAGTTTGCGCCAATCGATCGCCCATCTATTCCGCCTCCCAGTCTCAGTGCAGGAAAATACTATTTGTCGCACGCAAATGCGTGTGGGAAAATGTCAATTAAGCACGGTAATAGAAAAAAATATTCTACATATACTTCCCACGTGTAACAGATGTATTGATCACCTATGAAGAGCCCTCCAGGCCGAATAAAACTGGTGTTTTATTTTAGACGAGTGGGCTTTACAGTGAGTTTAGTCCGGATTAAAATTTGGCGTCGTTTTTCCTCTCCCAAATTTTTAAAAATAGACAAATATCGACACAACAACGTTCATAATTACGTATTTTGAGTATTAAAAATTATATCGAAAATAGTGGAGGTTCGGCTGGCAAGAAGTAACGTGCAGCGTACTCTCGCTGAAGATTTGCGTCTTCCTGCCTGTAAAGTCCAACTTACTCGAGAATAAATTTACGGATCGTGTACAGGAAGAAAGTTTCTCAATTGGGTCACTGAACAACAAAAAGTGAACAGTAATTTTTAACCATTTAACGCTTTTGGACTCTTTTTCACTCGGTTTTTTTGTAGTATAAAATTGTGCGGACAATCCACGATTACCCGAACTTTGAAACAAGAGATTGGGCACTGTATCACTGAAATCCAGCCGCATTTATACCAAAAAGTAATTGAAAATTTTGTCAAAAAAATACTAATGCGTCGGCAAAGCCGAGGAGAGTGTTCATCAGATACGTAGTTTGTAAATACAGTGGTGGCCAAAAGTATGGAATATCCTAAACGTATCATAATTTCACGTCAAAATACGCATTATTAAAAAATAAACGTGTTATATAAAAACCCAAATCCATTATCAATAACATTATCAACGAAAAATATTGAATTTATTTCTACGCACATGAAAAAATAAAAAATAATGAATCAATATGTGCAAAAGAATGAAATACTGTGCAGATTCTATTAAAAAGGAATCAGAACATTAAATAAATTAATATTTAGTGGCACGTCCTGGTGAAGTTACAACCGGACATCGACGTTGTACTGAGTCGACCAGATATTTCCTGAGAGAAAAGTGCATTTTCAGCCCCTATCTGTGCAGGACTTTCCACAATTCATCTCGATTGGACACATTCTTGTCTCTAATTTTTCGATTTAGGTGTTCCCAGATATGTTCAATCGGATTTAAATCTGGCGATTACGGCGGCCACTCTGAGGCAGTAATTCGATGTTCTGTCAGCCAATTTTTAACTAGGCGGAATTCACGTTCTGGGTAGTTTTCGTGCCGAGAACGCCATATCATAAGGAATTTTCTCGCCTGCAAATGGTAGCACATGTTGCTAGTAAGTGTTTTTATGTAGGAACAGATCCGTAATAGTCCAATAGTCCAACGCCGGATCGTGAAAACCATCCCCACACCATTATACTACCATCACCATGTTTAGTTGTTGTTTTTTAATATTCTGGATTTATCCAGAATAATAAAAAGCTTTAGCTTTGCCTCTGCCGGCCGCTGAGCATAAATTTTCCTCTCCGACTAAAAAATTTTAATTTCAATTTTAGCACACAAAAAACAGAACCTCACTTTGAAGGAGATCAATAAGGAATGTTACCCAGAAAATTTTATTCTTGTCTTCCTGTTCTTCTAAGAAATCAATGGTTTCTTTAGTGCAATTCTTCCTCCCAAGCCCGTTTTACACAACCGACGTCTTACAGTTTGACCGCTTACAGCGGTGTTTTTACAAATTTCCTTGTGAATACCCCCGATGGCTTTGGAGGATTTCCAGTTGATATTTTTTTGTCCGTTCATCATTAGTAACGTTTGTTGTCTTTGGACGTCCGGGTTTTTAATAATTTTTTAGATCTCCGAACGTCTTAATTTCCTAAGGATTTTCGAAACAGGTCCTTGAACTTACTTTCAAAATCTTTGCAATTTCTCTTTGGTTGCAACCCCGTCGGGACGTTTAAACAATTACATTTGGACAATCTTCGGAAAAATACCTTTTCTTTGCGATAGCTGGTGCAAAATTCACTACGCAATCAAGCGGACTAACTAATAAAGCCCCTACAGGTAACGAAAGTAGATTGATTTCGAGGCTTTTGGCCAACAAAAAAATTGATTTAATAATATTTTTGGAAACAACATTCCTATGGCAAATACCGTATGATAAATTCAATCATATCTACCTTACTTTATCCATAAATTTTGAGGGCAAAAGCGTGAAAGATCAACAAAAAAACATTTTTGTTGAAATTATTCCACACTTTCTTCGACAACTGTAATTTTGACATATCAACTTTATAGTTAAATGATAATTTCAGTTTTTTTAGATTTTTTTAAAAATTATTTTAAATACATTTTTTTTTTAATTAAATTTTTTTTTTAATTTTTTTAAATTAATTTTTTTTTTAATTTAATATTGTGCTCTTGTTGTGGCACCGTTCGTTAATTTTTAACGAAATATTAAATCTTTCACTCAACATCACGCCTCCATTGTATATCCGTTCCGGACACATTCCATGCAATTTGAGACTACACAACTGATAGAACTGGAACTATGTAGACGGTCAGATGTGAATCACGCATATGTGCATGACACACATTTATCCGTTTCGTATAAATTATTCGTCCGTTTCACGCACGCAACTAGATGCTTTATTCACGGGTACCTACAGGTCAATTTCTCGTTTTAATAATTTACGGAACGTTTACGGAAAGGAAATGATAATTAACTCATTATTAACTGCTTACGTGGCAAACGCGCACAACACACGATTTTTAAGTGGCGTGGGGGACAAACCGACATATTCATAGATAATCACGGGAAATTAATTGACTGCAGGCACATTTTTAAAGTGATTAAATTTATATAACTGACCAATCAAAAATTTACAAGAGGGAATAAAAATCATTCATTGTCGTTTTCGGCCTAATTGAATCAGTAAAAATGATTCAGCGAGATTAGCCGGCGGGAACGTGGCTTAACACGTGCCAAAATGTCATTACCTCCCTTGATTGCCGGCCGAATTCTGCTTTGCATCGTTCATTTAAATGCAATCAGCATGCGGTAAAGTAGGGTTTTTCGCACTTTTTATGTAAACAATTAAAATAAGCAACGTTTGGAACGTTAAAATAAAATTTAAGGTCAACTTGTTTTCCCCTAAACAAGCTCATCTGATTTCCGAAATCGAAACGCGTTCAGATCGGTTCTCGAAGTTCCATAAGCGATGCGGCCCAAATTGGGGCTAGGTGTATGGATGTCTTGAAAGCTATAAGAGCTCGAAAAACAGCTAAATCAAAAGTAATTAAATGACCGTTTTGGTGAAATTTTGGAAACCATTTTGAATTTTTTCGTTTTTCAGTTTACGATATTTTGTAAAAACCAAACACTTGCGTTTTCGAGAATCACCATAGATTGTCGTGTCCAAAAAAATTTTTCGGAATTTCAAATTCGTCCATTTTTATGTCCCTTGCGGTTCCCCGAAATACGCCCAATTCGGGCCACAACGTGTGGGGCAACGTACTACAGGGTCGGCAAAAAGACGGTGCACTTATTGTTCTCAGAAAAAAAATTTAGTTTCATGCTATTCGGACAGAATATTACGGAGGTGATCGATTTTCAGCATGTGTAGAGAAATGATGTATCATAAAAAGTTGAACATTTTTGTCATGTTGTAAAAGGAGCAATGATGGTAATATGACAAATGAGGCGAGGTCCATATAACTGCTATAAGCAAAGTTTAGCTGTATTTCGTTTTAGTTTGGTTAAAATTATAATATCAGTTCCAGCTGAAGCTTAAAAGTCTGTTAAAATAATGGTGCAATGTTGGACACATTTTCGCAACGAAGTTCCGAACCGAAATTCCTCATCAAAGTGATTAATTGTTACGATTACACGAATAGTTTGGCTAAAATATCATTGTGTACTACCTATACAAAATTAGGAAATAATAGTCATCGCTTAGTCGGTTCACATTGTTTTCCTATTGACTCAAATTGGGATGAAAACTACATAACAAGCATTCCATCAATTTTAACTAGACGGGTCAAAATGTAAATTCCATGTTTGCAGTTCAACCACAATAATGGGAAAAATCTGCATGTTTATTAAATTTGATTTTCGCGACGTTTCGTTTCACTTTTCGGTGATCGAATTATTTAACTTGGAGTTAAAAGGTATACTGCCCTTATGAGAAGCATCGCAACGTGCTTGTAACTTTAGTAAGCTCGATATTAAGAGAAATGCTTCAACACCGCAATTTTATTAAAAAAAAAAAGGCATTTCCCTCTATCTGGCGACCCCTGCAAGCTTTATTTTCGAATGGAAAGGTACCCACTGTAGTATATCAAACGTAATGTGATACCATAAGGGATACGTTGGTATACTTAGAACTAAAACTGGATATATAGTTTCCTTAAAAAATAAAAGTATGCGATACTGAATGAAGTAATTCACTGTTACATCAAACAAAATTGAAATTCCTAAAATAAATGCTCAAATTGGGTTCCAGTCACAATTCGGCAACGACTTAATCATTCCTCGAACTCTTTTATGCAATTCTCCAGTGTTGCTTCTGTCATTAATTTCAATTCAGTTTCAACTCTAAGACGTAAATCCACTAAATTTTGCGGTGTATTTTTGTAAACGGAACCTTTTAAGTAAAAAATCGAAGGGCGCAAGATCTGGAGATCGTGGCGGCCGTTCCATTGAACTTTTTCCATCAGTTCATCTCCTGGGGAGAATTTCATCGAGATGCTCTCTCACAGCCATCGCATAATGTTATGGTGCACCGTCTTGTTGGAATAAAATATTTTTGATTACTTGTTCCCCATTTTCCCCAATTTTATAAATACGAAAATATTTTGCATCTACAAAATCCTTCATATTGAAGACGGTTTGACATTTTCACGTCTCATTGTCATTTCTTCGTTCGTTTTCGAAGCGAAGTAAGAACGATTTGTCGGTCTATGAAGTAAAGATTTAAACTTTTAATATTTTTAGCATACGGACTTCGTTCTTTTTTTAAGGAAACTGTAGATCCAACTTTAGTTCAAGCTACACCGTTGTGTTCCTTGTTGAATCACCTTCCATTTTTCATATCACAATGCATAGCTTTTCCTTTCAAAATAAAAATTCGTTAAATGTAGTCGGATAGAGGTGAAAAATTTGATCATATTGTAGAAAATAACATATTAACCACCTTTTTCAACATAAAATTATGCGTGTTTAAGTTTTTTTTTTCGGATTTATGAGAGTTACAAACGTGCCGCAATACTTTTTACAAACCCTGTATTTATGATGGCGAATGTAGATTTACTTACTAATTTGTAGGCCCCGCAGATGCCAATAGATTTCAGGGCGTTTAATGGTGCGTAAATTCTAGATCCGGAACAGGACTTTTCAGGGGGTCAAAGCGTGTTCTGCATGTAGACAAAACCCATTTTATTTTGCTTGTTGTGTAAACCATCCAAACGTGAACAGAAATGGTTGGAAAATCGTTTGACCTTAAAAACCCTTTGAGGGCCAATACTATGCGTTCAATTATATTATTTTATTTATTGGCCATTTAAGGCGAAGACGCTCCCATATTTTTGCTGCTCGAAGGAAGCCTTCCACGGTCATATAGGTTGATGAACTACATTTTTTAAGATGCTCATCAGACATCTGAATTGTCCACTCATCCTACTACAAATTCACAAACCGGGTTAATTCTCGATATTCTGCTTCGTGTTAGAGATATCGAAAAAAAATTATTAGAAAAAGTTGTTCGGAATATTGTTTTAATTCCGTATAGTGCGTTTCGTGACAAAATTCGCTTTTAAGAACTTTTTCCATCGCTTTAGTAATAATAATTTTTATAACATTGCTATCAGGTGTATAAATGAATTCACGGCCTTTTTTTAACAATTTAGATTTTTATTTATAAAAAAAAATAATTACAATTTAACCATCAAAGTAATTGCCCTCACTTTCAATGCATTTCTGCCATTTATCAGGTAATTTTCGAATCCCGTCTCGGAAGACAGATGGTGATTTTGATTGGATAAAATCTTCCATTGTTCGGTGGACTTCTTCGAGACATCGAAAGTGTGTATCAACCAGGTAATGTTGTAATGCTCGAAAAAGGTGATAATCAGAAGGTGCAAGATCTGGTGAATACGCCGCATGAGGGGGAACTTCCCAGCCCAACGCGGAGATAATGTCAATGGTGTCTTTTGCCGTGTGTGGTCGCGCGTGGTCGTGCAACACAATGACTCGCCTTGTTCCACTACCATTAAAAGTTCTTTTTTCCTCAATAGCATCCCTCAATTTTATTAATTGGCCTTGATAACGGTTAGCAGTAATAGTTTCTCTTCGTTTAAGTGTCTTATAATAAATTACACCTTTGGAATCCCACCAAATACTCAATAACAATTTTTTTCCGTGGATGTTTGGTTTTGCAGCACTTGCTGACGGTTCTCCCGGATAAACACGCGATTTTTTTCTCTTAGAATTTGTCATGATCCATTTTTCATCTCCAGTAAGAAGTTTACTTAAAAAGTCTTTTTTCCTGAATCGCGTCAGTAGACACATTGCAACTTCGCAGCGCCGATTTTTGTTTTCTGAGCCAAGATCATGAGGTATCCAGTGACCTTCCTTTTGTATCCTTCCTAATTTTTTCAAACGTATCGAAATGGCTAGTTGAGTCATTCCGAGTGCATCAGCAAGCTCTTTTTGTGTTTGGCAGGGATTTTTATTGAGTAAGTTCTCCAACTCTTCATCTTCAACCTCTTTTGGTTGACCGGAGCGTATTTCATCTTCAAAATGATCAAAATTTCCATACCGAAACTTTTGAAACAACTTTTTACACGTGTTATAAGATACAGCATTCTCTCCCAAGGCTGAACAAATCGTGTCTTGCGCTTCTGCAGCATCTTTTTTAAGTTGAAAAGTGAAAAGACGAGAGTGCCTTAAGCGCCGCTTGTCAGACGACATTTGTAACGTTCTTCGTGGTTAGCTTAATCAAGTTAAGTGGTTCCATAGCTCACAGATGGCGCTTCAAAACGGACTATATAGTTAGAAAAAATTGCAACTTCAGAGAGGTGTTTTAACCAATTTTATCTAAGGGCCGAGAATTAATTTATATATCTAACAGTTTCATTGAATAGAGCAGTTACAGAGATTGTTTCCCCGTGGGGAATGGGAGCATGTTAAGGATGTCTGAAATTACACTGCGCAGCAGCTTCTCTGCTGCAACGAACACGACGACCAAACAACCGGATTATTTCAATTTTCCCACTTAAAGTCCATGGCATTTCAGGTCCATGGTCCCTAACTAGAACTTAACACAACAAACTCTAGTTTTAATCTAACTGATATGTAACGCCTGTGTCGCATTATCACTTTCCATGGCACTTTTGTTATTAAACTAAAAATTAAACTTGTAATAATTTTGTATACGATCGAAACGTTTAAAAAGGTAAAAAAGCGAAGTTTATCATGAAACTCGGTGTATGGGGTACAAATGATATTCTAAACAACTTTTCCTAGCAATTTTTTCGATATTCCTGACGCGAAGCAAAATATCGAGAATTAACCTCGTCTGCGAATTGGTACTAGACTGAAGTCTCAGTTAACGTGGGAGATGAGTATCATAAAAAATGTTACTCATCAACCTGTACAACTGCGGAAAAACTCAAATCTGTACTCCTATGAAACAGCAAAAATGTGGGAGAGTCTTCATCTTGAATGCGACACCCTGTATATCAAGAACACCCATTCCAATTCCGTTCCCTCTTTAAAACAGGAGGTTATGCACTATTAAGCTCTCTGAAAGGTATATTGAGTAAAATCACGACTGAAAGTCCACCTCCATCTGTGGGACCGTAGCGGGTCCCCATTTGTTTGCATTAATTTTTGCAATATTGTTGATGCCGAATTTTTGTTGCATCGTTCAGGTTTTTATTTGTTTAGTGAATGAAATGTTATTTAAACCAGCAAGGCAGCCACAACGTGTTCAAACAGTAATAGTAGCTGCCAAAAAATTCGAGTTCAAGTACCTATCACGGCTATAGCAGTGTCTATTTTCCTGTCAGCTTATTAGCTAGCGCTGTCTGGGTCAGTGACTGTCCGGTTTCTTGTTGTGCAGTTTCGCTTGTTTATTGTTCGGTTGATTTGGCAGTTTGTTTGTGTCATAGGCATGCTCTTCGTAGTCCAAAGGACGCAGCTTTGGCGTGCAGAGGTTTCAAGAAGGCGAGATTATTATCCCTTGAGTTTTTATTTAATTCAGGGAAAACTTCGCCCCTTGCTCATCCCATTTTTAGGGCTCTTTCCTTAGGGGAGTTGTTTCTTGTTTCCTTAGTTTATTTCGTTCGTCAGCGTCTTCCTTATTTTCTTGATTCGTCCACGCCGTCAGTTTTATACGGTCCAGACCTGCGACCCGTTTCAACTGGTTCGCTTTGTTTTCGGTCCTGTTAGGAGCCGCTTCTTACATCATCCAAGTCGATGTCCACCGTAACCGTGTTTTGTCATGTCTGCCGATAAGGGGACAACACCCCCTGCGGGGTAGTGTTGGTGAAGTGGCGAATCGCCTGCTCTATCTCGTTATTGACCGTTTTATCGATGTTGTTTCGCACGAAAATCATTAAGATTTCCAATGAAATTAGTTAAAAAGGTTATTTTTGCGCAGAACAGTGTCCCTGAGGCTGCCAATTCAGACTGATCCTCCCGTGATTATCAAGTCGGTGTTCGTCTGTAGATTCGTGGATTTCGAAATACATCAGCTTTGCTACTTCAAACCGGAACCACCTCACTTCGGTACTACGAGGAAGATCATCGAACTCTCCGGTCACGATAAACGGGAAACCCACATTTCTGACACTTTCAGTACTGTTTTGGCACTGGACATTGTTTCTCGCGCGCACACCAAACTTCTATTACCGCCCTCGTGAGGTAATCGCAAGCGATCGCGCGCACTAGCGCTTTGCCAGCAGCTACTTACAGTCATTGATCGGGACTCCCGGTGTCCTGCAAGTACCTCGTTCGGACGTGCATCATGTCGCATCTCATCGCGGCACTCAAAATTCGTTTGCGCACATATTTGCTTCTGAGGTATTACTCACCATTGTGTATTAATGGAATTTCAGGAGCGGCTCGGCAACCGAATTAGCATAAAAAATTCACGCTCGTGCGGTAAATTCGTGTAAACTAAACTGGCCTTTTGGGTTTGTAAACTAATAAAAATTTCCCAAACGAGAAGTGGGACGAATAATTCATAACTTTCCTTGCTAAATAACAGGCAATGTTTTTTGCTATTTGCAATTTCTCCCTTATACCCCACATAGAATATCTAACTATACGAACTTGGAAGGAAATTCGATTTAAACAAAGTGTTCTCCAACGACCTTAGCATAAAAATGCCTTTAAAAGTGGAACATACGTATACATTGTATAAAGTTACATGTATAAACCTGTACAAAATTGCGCCCTTGTCGCCACTTTCCTCGCAAGCGACATCAAATAACTTTCTTATTTCGAAAGATGCAATCGGAAAATCACACAACCGATATTGGCCTCATCTGTTTAAATTTTGTTTAAATTATAGACATTTGTTCCTCGCGTTCTCTCCGCCTTTCTCGCCTTATGCGTCTCTCTGTTTCTCTCGCTCCCTCTATGCCTCTACCTCCCCCTCTTTTTCGTCCGTTCTTCTCTTCTGCTGATGAGATCTGTTTACAGGAAACCAAGTTCAGGGAGGGCATCGAAAGTAAATCAAAAACATATTTCTTGGCTCGTAATCACGTAGCAACGACTCCGACATTTTGGTTTGGGCGAACTACTTTTTGCGACGTTTTTCGGCACAACTTTAACAATATGGCACCGCTTGTAATAAATTGTGCTCATAAAAACTTTCACCGGTCGTTTCACCCTCATAAAGTGCCATAATGGGAGCTTCATGAGACAAACTTTTTACCAGGACAGTAATTTACTGAAACGTATTAATATTTGATGGCTCAACTCTCTGCCAGCGTTCGCTAATGCGTGTGTGTTTTTTGGAGGCTTTATTTAATTCCATGTCATTTTCACTAAAAGCGACCTAAACGGCTTAAATGTCTAGCAAATTAAGATCTACTATCTCTCATTCTTTCCGCTCCATTTCGCACCCGTAGTATGAAAACTGCATGTAATTTTTCTATGAAAAGCTCTGCAGGTGCGGCGAGTGAAGAGCTTTCCCACGGGACGCAAAATAAAACCACCGGGACCGTGTTTTGGTCGAAGGGTTAGGAACATAAAATCCGGAGGCGTGTGGTGTTTGTCATAAATTATGTCGCAGATAGTTTTGTTGTTCATTTTTAAGCCGCAGATTCGCATTTTCATCATGTACGGGCCTTAAATTTCGATGTAATGCGGCGCTTCCAGACTTAAAACACTCAGGGAAGAAATCCCACGGACCGGAACTGCGTTGGCCACTCCGTCGACTTTTCGGCTTCTGTGTTTTAAGCCATCGACAGGGCCCCTAAAAGCACAATGCACACAACGGCAAAGTCCGAGGATATTTTTGAAACCTCACAAAAAATTTTATTTCTTTTCACATTGTATTGTTGTTCTTTAATGAATTTAACATCGGTGCGAGCCTCAACTCCGCGAACACATCCCAAATGATCGGCAAAATCGACAAAAAAAACAAACGATTTTCTTGCGGATGTGAAAAAGTTTGAATTTTTTGCTCTGCTAAGCTGCCAAGTCGATTCAACCTTATTCCATCGACGCCAGCTGGTGTTTACCAGATGGTTTGATAATACCGTGCTTTGCCATGGAACGACAAAATTCAGCTCTGAATTAGACGGGCCGAACGCTGGGTCTTCTTCAAGCCGGTTTGAGACAAACTGAAGTAGCCGAACGCATGGGTGTTTCCCAAAGTATTATCAGGCGATCATGGCGGGGCTTTAGGGAAGCTTTAACTTCGGCCCAACAACACCCAGGACGTGGACGCGTTGTGACTGCAGCTCAACATCGATTTTTAGTTTTAACAGCTGGAAGGCAACCTGCAATTAGGGCACCTGAATTGATTGCAGATTTACAATGGGCCTCACCAAAGGCCTAGACACTACCAGAAATCGTCTACATGGAGCTAGTCTCCATAGTCGAAGACCACTGGGACGTCTTCGTCGTTCCAGAAGTAAACGGCATGATTGGAGTGGCGTCAAGAGTGGGAATTGGAATGAAATTGATTGGGCTCCAGTGTTATTCACTGGCCGATCCAGATTTGGATTTACTCAGATTCTTATCGAATGAGAGCGCGGAGACGGCCTGGAAATGTTGAAGGTTCACGACGTGCCCGGGAATCCTATTTATATTGAGGTGGTGCAATAATGATATGGGCCGGACTAATGATTGACGGCAGAACCGACCTCGTTCGTCCAAATCGATTTCTAAAAGCCCGACAGTACATCGATATCATTCTTGACCCAACAGTCCGACGATTTGCCGGGCGCTGCTGGCCAAAATTTTCGCCTCGTGCGTGGCAATGATCGTCCACGTGCCGCCAGTATTGTAAAAGACCGGTTGACCGTCCAAGGAATCGTCGCATTGCCATGGCCAGCGCACTCGCCAGACCTGAACCCAATTGACCATGTCCGGGACATGCTTCAAAGAAGGGTTTTCCCATGCGCGGTCGAGGATACCACAAGTGGAAATCAACAATGTCATTTTGAGTATGGACGACAGAATTAGGGGTGCGATTTAACAATTGTGGGGGCTATACTTTGTATTAGACTTAATTTTTTTTTTGGTTGCTAATAATGTTTTGTTAAGTTGCAAGAAAGACTTAAAAGACTTATGAATAAATCAATATAATGTAAAAATCTTTCTGCAAAAGTTTGGTTTTGTTTTACATTAAACACTTCCTAACACTATAAATGCATAACTTTATTTTATAATTAATTCAGACAAACTTTAATCCGTTTATAAAGATATCCTTAGACTTTTTCGACGTACAATACCGAGCGGCTCTAAACCGTCCCCCTCCCCCCCCCACCCCATCCTTCTTTCCTTCCTTTCCACCCCGTTATTTCTTAACATTTTTTTTAAACAACATTAAAGAGGGCAAAAGATACCATCTTTGGACGTTTGTTTTTTTTTCTTTTTTAATGTTGCTTGCCTGCAAATTGAAGGTGTTTTTGACAGACTACATGCGACGGCGTATGATCATTCAAAATTAAAATTTAGAGGTGCATAGTACGATAACGTCCATGTCTGCTCTCTGGGAAATATTAACAGAAGCGTGACGAACTAACACAAATAAAAAATTAGGTACATACAAGGCAGGTTATAATGTGGTTTTTCATTGGTTCGCCTCGGATCAAGGTACACGTAACTCTTAATGTGCAATCATTTGCATATCAAAAAATCAATCATGAGAAAGGTTCCTTTATTATGCTCAGGGGGGTCCGGGAATAACGATGCGAATAGATACCGAGCACGAACGATGTAAAAAAAATAGGGCGATTTGGCCGAGTAAGCCTCATGAAAATGTCGATGATTTTCATTTTAAAGGGGTCAAAGCAACTTCCCGAATTCTATAAATCGGGAACAAATCTGTACAAAGAGCTCGATTCGTGATACCAGACCAATTTACCATCGTCTCTAATGCATACCGCGCCTAAAAATGGCATGGTTCTAGTTTATTCTCTACCTCTAAAGTGAATTGCAGCCTAAAATGAAAACTATTGAAGGTTATCAGTGACAATTCAATATGAGCTGTTACTGAGAACATCAAATCTGAGTTGAAAAACGGCAGCTGATAAGGCGTGAGGAGCTTCGCAGGTACGTTACGCCTACGGATATACATTTTTTGCCAAATTTAGTGTGACCTTTACAAGATTCAATCTAATTTAGAAAAAGACGTCTCCTTCGGCGTCGCGACGCCTGAAACATCAATTTTTAAACAAGTTCCACGTACCTAATCGAAATTTATTTCTGGAATTTCCTGATAGTATTTTATGGCTTGAAATGCGTTAAGACTGCAGCTTTTCTGCTTCCGCCTTGTTGACTTTCGTTTCCTGCATCCAAACTGCTGCAAGCAGCTTACTCTATTCAAGAGGCGTCGCCTACGAGATATCGGTTGATTGAGTATTCATGATTTCGAAGCTGCGTTTATTACACGCCATATTAAACCGATGATAAAAGTTATTTCTATAGCTATATTACTATTATCGATTTGAAGTTATCTCATATTTTATGATTAAATTTGAAATAATGTTACCTGTATGCAGATGATTCGCGGGAGCAGCTTCGAATTCTAACAAGGTATATTTGAAATGGAATTCTATTGGCCAAATCACATTGGCCTTACCAGTTGTTACCTGGCTCTTACGCTAAATTGAACCTGAATTAACCTCAATCTGAACCTGAAACCCGAACTAACCTAAACAAATACGTATTCGTTCAAGTTTTCGCCACCATGAACGAAATATGTATGAAACTCACTGCATGACTCATGCGTAGCTCATGCCATATTGCAGAGCCTCGTTTCGTCCGTACTGCGTAATGCCACTCATTATACTAAGCGCTGCATTATCTAACTTACATATTCATAGATTACATAAATAGCTATTAAATAGCTATGTTTGTTTTGATTGTCCCGTTTTTGTTTTGTTAACAATAGGTAAGTTGTTTGCATACAAGGGCATTATTGGTTGATGAAAACAATGACTTCCCATAATGTGAATTATTGATCTTTTACTATGGTGATGTAATGGGAAAGCATGTTAAGGGTTTCAGAATGTTCCGCTTTGATGAAATGGACGTGCTTGAAAAAACGCGACCCTGGACACTATTTATATAGTGGAAAAATAATCTTTGAAGAATATCGATCCGATTTAGCTAAATGTCGATATCGACTTTTTAGGTTAAAATCATATGGGTGATTTTAACGAACTGCTCGAAAACAATGTAACATTTATGGCAAAAAAATATGGATAATCCCAGAGAGACCTAATGAAAAATGGCGTAAAAAGCCATTGCCCCACTCTTCGGTGTTCCATATTTGCAGTAAATTATACATAGAGGACCGCATAAATTCATTAAAAATTGAAAGACATTTTTTCATAAAAACACTGAAATGGGCGAAATATTGTTTTTTGTTGTGCATTTTTTGACCTAACAGACTTGCATGGGGGTCACCCATGTAAATAAAAAAAGCGCTTTTTCAGCTTTTTCTTACGGAACCCCGTGTATATTATGACGTTCTTGAGTTTTCCCAGAGAATCTGAATATATTTCACGTAACACGCGCATGTCTAAACTCACCAGTTACTGAAATACGTGAGCAATATGACCCTTAGAGTGGCCTGCTAAATCGCGCGACCTCATCTCAATGGACTTTTCCATGGGGTTACCTGGAAAATAAGATGTGTTTAAATGAATCCGACAATATGGAAGAGTTAAAGAATAAAATTGCCGAAGAAGCTCAAGAAATTCCTCCGCGAAGGAAGAAAAAAATTCTTGATGAATTTAAATTCCGGCTTATCCATCGTAAGATTAGTTCAGGTTAGGATTATGTCGACGGGGTAGACTTCAAACGTTAGATTATATCAGTTAATATTGTCATTTTTTGCGTATTAATAGATCTATAGTTATTCCTATTTTTTGTGTAATAATTTCCTGGAAACTGTTGAATTTAGGTATACGTATGTTAAATAAAATTCATATATTCAGAAACTCTTAAAAAACTTAAAAAGGCCGTAATATACAGTAGTGGTCATAATTATAGTAACTTTTAAAAATTTTAAATAAAATGATTTTATTCGGCTAAACCCAATATACGTTTTTATATTATTTATCTTCCAAAACCGTTGATGTTTAAAATGCATTCAAATGAAATATCAACAATTCCCATAACAAACTGTCAAAACATGTTTTTTCAATACCGGACAAAAATATGGAAACTCTTGGAATTATAAAATTTCACTTGATTTACAGACTTGTGTGTTTAAAGACGTTTTATATTCTAAATTAAATCGACGATTTCCATTATGGGTCGAGGTAAAATGATCTCATTAGAGATCAGGAAAATTATCATTGAGCGGTGTAAAAGTGGCGAGCGGCAAAGCGAAATTGCAAAGAGTTTGGGCGTGTCTAAGTCAATTTTAACTCGAATTATTTACAAATTTAGACAAACTGGAAGTGACGCAGCTGCAAAAAATTCAGGACGCACAAGGAAAACTACAAAAAGAGCTGATAAATGGATAATTCAAAAAAATCCATTTCTATCATCCACTCGTATGAAATCACATTTAGAGGAAACGGGCCTAGTTCATATCAGTTCCAAGACCATAAGATGCAGATTAGTGGAAAATGGATTATTTGGTAAACGACCAGCGGAAAAACCATTGCTGTCTAAGAAGAACAACTTCATTTTGCGCAGAATCACCAATACTGGACATCTGAACAGTGGAAATTAGTAATTTTCAGCGACGAGTCCAAATTTAACTTATTCGAAAGCGATGGCCCATCATACGTCAGACGACCCAAAGGCGCGAGGTTGCAAAAGAAGTTCGTTTTACCAACCGTAAAACATGGAGGAGGTTCGATTATGGTTTGGGATTGTTTCTCCGGTTTTGGTATGGGTCCGCATCACGAAATAGAAGGTCGCACGGATCGGTCAATGTACCGAGATATCCTGAGGAATCATTTACAACCATATCTTGAAGAAACCACGCCACTAAGAAGCATTTTCCAACGAGATAATGACCCGAAACATAAATCGAAACTTGTTTCAGGATGGTTTAGAGAGGAAAGGATAGAAATTCTTGCTTGGCCGTCGCGATCTCCCGATCTCAATCCCATAGAAAATTTGTGGGAATATGTGGATAATAAAATTCGGAATAATACATGTTCCAATTTATAGGATTTATTTCAGGCACGCTGAAAAGCCTGGAAGAGTATCGATAACAATTACATCGACAATTTAATAAATTCAATGCCGCGAAGACGTACAGAAGTTATTCAGCAGCGGGGGCATTATGCAAAATATTAATTATTGAACAATTCTTTTGGAATTTGTTGAAGTTTTGTTACTCTTTACAATTATTTTGGAAAAATTGCTCTATTTTTGTCCAGGTCGAAATAAATATATTTTTTTATTTTTGTATACGAATTATCACTGTTTTATTGTTATATACTTCTATCGTCAACAATCATTGTAGAATCATATTTTCAAAAGCTATTTTGAATTTAGGCAGTTAAGTCTGAATTATTTGAAATTTAAAAAAGTTGCTATAATTTTGACCACTACTGTATATGGGGTTCTACAGGGTGTCCGGATACTCCGTATACAACGCTCTATCAGATATAGTACAACTCATAATAAGTCGATTTAACTGGATTTGCCTTAGTACAAAAGTTGATAATAACGGAACTGCAGGGTGTCGAAGTTGAAGAAGGAAATCGGTTTTTCTTTAATATCTTTTGACTTCTTCAAACTAATTTCACGAAATTTTGTATTCAGCGGTTTTTCGGGATGAGAAATTCAAATTTGTGAACGATTTTGATGTATCTTCTAGAGGGCACCACAAGCGACCATTAGGACACTTTTAAACCGTCAAAACTTTTTTCTGCCCCAGTGTATGTCAATTTCGAATAGAAAAATCTTTTACTCTACCTTTTCTGCTTGAAAAAGGGATACGTGTTAAACGTCGCTAAAGCCAACTGTTCAAAAGATATTTGCAATTTTATTAACAGGTGCAATTTTTGTTTCAAAGCATTTTATTACAAAAATTTCGTAGCAAATGCTCACCATTTTCTTGCATAAATTTTCCAATAAACCGAATGGAAAAGTGCATTTAACCACCACACGAGGAACCTTGCACGTCTGTTACGTCAAAAAATACGCAACTAAAAATAAATATTTGACGTGTCCCGGCAGTTCGGTAAAAAATATTTCCGTCAATGTTTAGCGAATTTATGCGGCCCTTTGGTCACCCATGTATGTGTTGACAAAATAATATTAGATACGCGATACTGAATTATTTACGGCACGAGCTTATGAAGCGGTGGGCTGATGGTAGTGCACGTCGACTCAGCCATAAAAACGATGGAAGAAGGGAAAAGAGGCGGAGGACGGACGAGGGACTGGCTCTCCTGCATGGATTGGACCGGACTATTTTCTGAACTGCGAACGATTCCTAAATAAATGCGTCAATTCGGGATATGAAGGAAATCTAATAATACGATCTAAATTTTCAAGCAACAAAAATTACGAAAGATCACAAAGGAGAATCGATATGACGGGCTCCCCACTGTTAAAATTTTATAACTTCAAATCCCTGATATAGTGACTCCTTATTGCGAAATATATCGTAGAAGAAGTACAAGTAGTAAGTATCACGGTGCCACCGATATCGAAAAGGTTTTGTGAATTTATGTTTTAAAGATATTTGCCGCAGCTTCGTTCTGAATTTAAATCGTATGTTTAACTTGGAATTGCTAAGATGTTAGCAAGATTTATATTTTTGTAGCTTTTTTATGTAAAACGACCCACTTCGCTCCGGGCATGGGAAAGACGTATAGAGGTCGAGTTCAACATTGGGATTAATGTTGCGAGCTGTGTTTGATAATAAGGCATACACTCGTAAATTATGTATTTTATTCGCTTTCCTATTCAAAAAAGCGGCCACATAATTTTGAAATAGCATATATTTCCCTGTGCTCTATGAATGCGCCCGGAATATGAAACACAAACTTTATATTAATTTTTTATCTGCCCACGATACCATCCAAACCTGAAGCAAACGGTGAAATTTAAAAGTTTTTTTCAGATTCAGATACTCGATTTACGTTCCAATTTGCTTATCAAGTTAATTGAAATGCCTATCCTCTATCTGGCTCAATGCGATTTTGAAAAATCCTGTTCACATGGGTCCACTCCGGCCAATATTCCCTTTCAATCTAGAACGGACGCCCTAATGCCCGGCGCAAAATTACTTAGATATTGGAATATATTTTAATGTTGAATATAAATTATTCCAAACTACTAGTTCCTCGCAGAAACCCAATTTAGACCTGGCCAAACTTCATCGATTTAATCAAACTTTGCTGATTGAAATTGGCCGCAGAATTGACCACGTCTTTAGGGGCTGGCTTAAAGGTAAACCGTATAGGGCCAGGCAATTTAATTGCCATTTGCAAAATACGTGTTCAAATCTCCTTTACAGCCATAAGAGTCTTAATAATACCCGCGATTCTCTCGTACAAAATGGAGAAACTGAAAACCTTTAAAGATACCTCTGCAATGGCAGCATGTAGTTTCTAGTAATTCGTCGAGACTTTATGAGATCCCGAGGCAGTTCTCATTCAAACTTTCCAAGTTTGATCAAAGTTTGGTCATTGAAATCGAACGTGGAATTGACTGGGACTATGCATTGCGTCAGGTGAATAGAATCGCATTTATTTGAGGACCCAATGAAACTATGAACTTAGTTAGAGCTTTGTAAACGCACACCGGATTTTCTAATTATTAAGCTACGTGCGGATTTCCTTATTTAATCGAAGTTTTAATTGATCGGGATTTTTGCTGCGGTTTTTTTGATCATCAGTTTTCCACAAGCGCGTTATCGAATGAAACGTGCGCGCGCCGGTCACTACGTACGCAGGCTCTGAACGGCGTAGCTCGGCGGAGGTAAGCTGACGATAACGAGCTGCTCACTTAATTTTATAACTCTATGGAAATATCGTGGTCTTTTCGTGAGGGTGATTCTCGCTGTTCGCAATAAATCCCCGTAACCTTCAAGTATTTTTTCTCTCATTTGTGGCTTTCAGCATACTCGCATGGTGCAGCATTCGCGAAGGACAAAATGGCGGGCGGTCCATAACTTGTGAACTAAAACCAGTTTCACCTTCAGCATTAACCCTAAAGCACTCCTCCATCGGTTTTGTGGATAATTTGAAATAGGCAATTGGACTACTCCTGTCCCTGATCGCTCTAAAAGTATTAAGCCTCGTATAGCGTTAGGGCCCACCAGAACATTGCAAATACTAATACTCCCAATTTGATGGTGGCTCTATTACAATACGATAGAATAACGCACCAAATCAGCCGTCGTGTATAAACCGAATTGGACAATAAGTCCTTAATTTCTGGCCGCCATCATCGTTTTGTGCTGATTCCCTCTGCTCCATCGAAACCCAATTATCTAACACACACCCTAACAATCACTCGTGCAATGAATTCTGTTGCCTAATCCAGAGGGACTTCATTTAACTGCTCGACATGTCAGCCGTCACGCAAATAAAATGTTATTTTTTAACTCTTAGCTCAGTCAGGCGATCATTTTCGTGAACCGCGAATTTTTAGCGAATGCAGGGCGCGATTATATAAAAAAAAAAGAAATGCGAGAAAAATCCTAAAATTAATATTTTCCACCGAAGCTGGAAATGGTCATGCTCGATCTGTGCCCCAATGGCGTAATGAGTTTTTTTGAGCTCCCCTTCACTGCAGTAGGGGCAAATTTCGAGCGGTGTCCCATGAACATCGCCATTTTGTGAAATTCTCATTTTCTATTAAAGTATGTCATTTTTTTTAAGGGACATGTAAAAAGATGCGAATGAAAATAAGTTGGGCCCAACAGAGCTGGATTTACATTCTTGATACTAACGTGCTACTGGACCTGGGACGTCCTGACATTTACAGAAGACGCCTGCCTGGCCGGGGGTAAAATTTTAGTTTAAGATGTAAATTGTTAATAAGTTTTTCAATCGAAGAAATAAAAAACAACTCAATGGTCTTTTGCACAGCAGTGCACTGCGTGCGAGCGCCTCATAAATAAATAGCAAAAAAGAGCGAAATTCGTATTTAAAATATTTAAATTGCCGAATCCTCCTTTACATGCTCCCGAATTCGCCAAAATCTGGCTGCTGCGTGTTGTGGCGCACAACGAGAACGGATTTTAATTTCTAAATCGTGTAAACCCTTTCCGCACGCCCCTGATGTTGACGATTTTTACTTCGGGCTTCACATCTCTTTACTGCTTAATTGAAAAAAGCGTCTTTTAAGGAAAAATGGAAATTTCATAAACCGGCGACGTTTTCATGGTAACGGAACGTATCAAAAATATTTCCAAATCATCGCCAGTTTTCAGGTTCAGCTGCGACTTCTACGTTGGACAGAAGGGTAACGGCGGTTAAATGGACTGAAGGTGTTGCCAAATTCAAGAACGATACGTGTCATTGGTCGGGTCACGGTCGGGTCGTGTCCTGTCCCATTTACTTTCAATTGTTTGTCTGTACGGACGCGTTAATGCGAATAAACAATATTCATCCAATGTTACGATATTCGACCCGATCTTGATCGGACCGTGACCCGGCCGATAACGCGAATCGCTCTCAACAATGATGAATCTACAAAAGCTGAATTTCGATCTTGTCTACGGTGGGTAACATTATAAATTTTGCGTATGTGGAGAAATTTCTGCTCGTTAAACAAAATTACTTGGGATTTGCGTGAGTACCTAATACGCTAAACTGTGATTACACAATATAAATTTTCAATTTTCCCATATTAT
The DNA here is from genome assembly GCF_040115645.1 of Euwallacea fornicatus. Classification (NCBI taxonomy): domain Eukaryota; kingdom Metazoa; phylum Arthropoda; class Insecta; order Coleoptera; family Curculionidae; genus Euwallacea; species Euwallacea fornicatus. Next base: position 871,967 of record NC_089569.1, read on the forward strand.
CGAATACCTACATTATTTCGTGCTAAACTTACGATCATGCTTAAAAGCATGTGTACCAACATACTGCGGCACTTGCGAATATTGCGAATTAAGTGTTTTCGCTGCTTTTACGTTGATTTACTAAATTGAGTATAAATATTCACTAAACGCTATAAATTACTTGCGAATCACAAAAAATATTGCTATAGAGATAAAGGAAGAGTCAACTAGGAAGAAAGGAGACGAGAAAGAGAAAGAAAGGGGGAGGGAGCGGGGAGGTGCAAAGAGGCCTGTATTGTAATTACTAAGTAATTATAAGTGTGAACGTAACACAAATCTAATCGTAAATGTAAGTCCGTCTTAGATAAAATGATGCGTTTCTAATGTAGGCCTTCACGAGGAGGAAAATTCCTCTTGTTTCTTCGCGGTTTTCTTGCTGGAACTCGTGCTCGTCTGGAAACTCTCTGGGATTTGTTTTTTCATTAAAGCTGAACATCTGAGGACTCGCATTCCTATTAATAACGAAAAGATGTGTGGTTCACAGTTTAAAGCTCATTGGGCTTAGGAATTCGCGTACTTCTCGATATTCCCAGAAAATTGCCATTAATCACATTTTATGACGCCTCGCGTCGGCGGAGCCCTCAATTAAGATCTCTCTGTAACAAAACCGACGACGCAAGCAGGAGCGGTTTATGCAAATGCTAATAGTTGATGTACAGTATATAGAAAGTAGTTAAAAATTATTTCGAATAATTTTCTTGTTGTTGTGCCGTACAAGGTATCGGGGAAGTGACTCGTAAATTTAACCAATGATTAAGAATGGCGTGTTGCACAAAAAAAGCTTCTTACAACGGGGCTCGTAAGCGCAGTCATTTTCCCCAGAAAACGAGAAAAGTATCTTTCGACGATTGGCAACGTCGCGTCGCGTTCGTTTCATTTCGATATACCCTAAATACTCGCGTCAACCAGGTGTGCATTTTTACACGAGTGTTTTGGGTCCGATATTTTCCACATTTAAACATTTTTCGATTCATATTTTAACATTTTAAAAAGCTGCTTCACCCTTTAAATTACTATTGTCATCTCTTATAAGCACAAGATGTTACGTTACACATTCGACGCCACTCGCATCACAATCAGAAGTGTCCGAAGTGTCCATTTGAGTCCATGCATGCACGACAGTGTTCTTCCCGTATGCGATAAAAATGTCCGTTTGTTGAGCAGAAAGTTTTCTTTCTGGACGGCGATTAGCGTGCACACGCCCAACGTCTCCGGAACTTGTAGCGCCTTTCCAGGAATCAGAATCATGTCATAATACTGGCACGAAGAATACACATTCATGGAGGTGCTGTTAACAAGTCCGCATGGATTCATGGACTAATAAAAAAACAGATTTTAGGAATTTTCGGATATTAACGAATCGCAAAAAGTAGTCATAACAAAGATGAACCATGCGACGTTGCCGATTAAGTTTACTTTTACCGCTTAAGTTGTATTATTAGTTATTAACTTTTAAATCGTTTTCAGCAAAGTTACTGCTGGATAATAATTTTTTTTTATTATTATTAAGTTTTCGACCTTTGTTGTAAGGGACTTTTTGGTTCAAAATGATGTTCTTAGTCGTTGGTTAATTTTATGAAAGTTATTTTCTTAACATCTTGTACGATATGTACTGGGTGTTCTTAAATATCGTATGCAGACGAAAAAGAGAAACTGTTTAGTTTCTTTGATAATTGAAAGTACATAGAAACCTAGGTGCGCAAACGCTTCGCTACCTATCAATAAGGTGTTCAAATTTCAAGAAGTTTTTAGTTGTGTTCCAGGGTTTAGCTTTTAATAGATAGTCCCAAATAAATTTTCGAAATGCTTAAAAATAGAGGGTTGCCTATATTAAATAATTGCTGTTCCGCAATACATTTTAATTTCATCTGACGAATTACACGAAATCGTTTTTTTGTTTTTTTTTTACCGATAACCGACGCAGGGACGAAAAAACGACAGGAGACCAAAGAGTTTTTGAAGCGACATGAAAAAATGATTTTTTATTTCGGAATCCACCGGCAGCAAACCGCAAAACAGGTCAGGTGGCGATGGGCGCATGCCCCCCGATGAAAGTGTCACCCTGTAGATTCTTAAAATTACCTGGCATGCCGACGATGTAAGTCCTCCAGTGTAAACTACGTTTCAAATTTTAATAAAGAAAAAGCCGAAATTTGTCTGAATTTGAACCGTCCAGTATTTACGTAACGAAGCGTTTGTCGACCTACGTTTATACAAACGTTTTTTCAAGAAATTAGCTAAAGAATCACCTCCTTCCCTATGAACAAGATATCCGGAAACTCCCTGTATTGTATGTATGTACCTATAGAGTCTTTCAAGTTTTATAATAGGTAAGTTGCTTAGTTGTTGCAGTAATGCTGAATGGCAGTTTCAGAGGGGAGAAAGGTGCAGTGAGGTTTTCGTAGGTAGTTCTCAAAAGAACATAACTCGGTCGCCAAATCATCAAGAGGGGCACCCCTACCAAGGTTTCTTCGTTTTCTCAAAAAGAGGATAGTCTAGGCTAGTTATTCCGTTATTTATTGATTATTTAACTTTTTTAGGAGAATACTACCCATTTCATAAGTTTTGAAATAAGTCAATCGGTTAGTCCAAGTTAGTTGCTTCTCTTACGAAAGGAGGACAGTTATGGTTTTTAGGCCGCAAAAACGAAACTAATTAATAAAATTAAATTGCAAGCATGAAAAACTTGAAGAAAATTTTCCCGGTGATATTTTTCAGCTATAATCATCAAACAAAAGACTGTGGTAATAAATATCCTCCTTATGTTCCAAAGAACAACAAACTTTTTGTTGAAAATAAAGTGTTGCTGTCGCCGGAGAAACGTGTGCAACGAATAGGGCTTTAATCTTTCTTTATCACATCACAGCCCCGTTTAGACTGGCTCGGCTAATTCACTACCTCTCGTTCACAACAAAAGAAGTATTATTTTCTGAAGTAGAAATTTATTGGAAGGCTCTTTGATTATCTTTGATCAGGTTGCTGAGTTATCTCAGCATTAAACTTGTTGCCGGAAATTAGGTCCGACGACCTGAGAGGCGATTCAGATCTACTATTCGGGGTGAGTTTCGCTGATTAGTGAAAGGATCTCGTAGAGAGACAATGTCGTTTGCATCGGGAAAGAATCGCGTTTCTATTGGAGCAATTTAAAATCACTCTTGACGAATTGGCGTGCACGCAATCTGGATCACAAAAGCGCTCGTACATTATACGTAATTGAGTTTTTTCGTTAAAATAATAAAAAATCCTTTACCCACAAACGGTAATGTTTGTAGCAGTGAAAATGGCATTTTTATGAAAAATATCGAAATCTGGGGTAATGACTCTAATTCACTGTCGAATTATCTTTGGTTTCGAAGGGCGCATATATGAAATGTTTTCGATGTTGCTCGAGCAATGTTGCAAGCTGCAGGGCTTTCAGGGCGCGGTTGAAAAAGGGAGAGAATATCCAGGAACTTAATCTTATAATTTAATTCTAATAAACTGCATTCCATTAGCCACCAAATTTGTGCGTGCGACATTATTTAGTCAGACGACTGTTTAATTTACGAAAGCAATTTATTGGTTTAGCTGAGGAATAAATTTAAGGGGTTTCGGGGAATTGTCGCGAACCGCCTGATGGGCATTGTTTTAAATTAAAGGCTCAAAGAAAGACTTCGAGGGCTGCTTTTTAATGTATTTCCCTCCATTTTGATGGCTTGAAAACAGTATGAAAGTTTATAAAACCATTTTGGCATAGAGATAGCAGAAGAGGAAGCGAGGGGGAGGGGAAGCGGGAGAAAGAGGGGTGGGAGGGAGGATGAAGTTGAAAAAAAAATTCGTTACAATGTCGGGACCGTCTGCGGCTCACGAGCTCATTTGTCCTCAAATTCATTTTGGTAGTCAATCAGCCAATTAAAACCTAAATATATAGATTGTTGTTTGTCACGCAACCGCATCTTTCTCTTCGGAGTTCTATCAATCTAACCCTAAGCTCTGTTTAAATTAATTTAGTGCGCCGACTACATCAATCAATACCAGTTTATGCAGTCATATTTTGCACAGGGTGCTTTTTCACAGCAGGACTTTCTTCGCTATCGAGGTAAATAAGCTTACGCAGAGAAGCATAAATTGAAACAAAAAAAAAAAAAAACAAAGCATTCGGGTCCCATTATTGTCTAAAATAAGTCAATAATTGTCACACATAAAAACACACTGCATGTGGCAAAACAACGTATAAATTGAACAGAGAACCTAAAGTTCATCAAAGGAGTGCTCAGTTACGTACCACAAAGAGTTCTGAATCGTAAAAGGGGATTGATCAAAAAGAATTTAATACGTATCATGTGTCGGAGCAATATGTTCAAAAGGGCCATGGATGGAAGAGAAATTAACATTGAATGGCTAATGAGAAACACTCGTGGATAGGATATACTGGTGGCCATCATTTATACCGCTGTGCGGGCTTTAATTAATAAAGATATCGGTTTAATGGACGAAGATGGAGAGCATTTCACGCAGAATGCATTCCCACCTTCTTATCTAAGGAAAGCGTGAAGCTTTCTGGATTATCTCAAAAAAAACCTTTGCCTTAGTCATTTACGTTGAACCGTCAATATAGGAAAGGAAGGAAAAACCGTTTTTGATAGTTATTTCTGCGTAAAATTCAGCGGACGAAACGTCTTTCGACCTGTGTCCATGTCAAACGTTTAAATAGCCTGCAGACTTACGGATTGGGGCGCATCCCACGCTTAATTAACAATTATCGGTTATCCGAATGATCTTATTATGATTGCTAAACATCATTCACTTTAAATACGCCGCCAATCGCTCTTGAATAAAACTAAATTGAGTAGTGCAAAAGCGTTAGGTCACTGGCGCGTTTGTCCAACAAGCAATTTCAAGCAAATCTAGGCTAGGAATTCCGAAACATTTCATTTCCCACTAGGCAAATGAGTTTAAAAATAAACATTTACTTCCACTCTTCATGAGTTTCCCTACAGTACCCAGTGTTAATGAGACAAGAGCAATTTTGCATCCTGCGATGTGATCTCATTACCCATAGTGTATAATGCATCGTGGCTTCCATCAACTGTAATGACGAGAATGGGAGCCTCTGGCGCCCAAGCATTTATAAAATGGAACTTCCTGTCGCTTTTATTTTCTTTGCATCCAAGGAAAGGAAAACAGGCGCTTATGAGATAAAAACCACATGCTTTCAAAAAATACTTGCTGTTTTAGAAGTCATAACAGAAAAAAAAAATAGCGAAAAACATCGTATATTTCACGTTGCCTTGTGCATCTTGTTAACCTTGGGACATTGTCAGTTTTTACGTGTCCAGCTGCACAGTCGCAAAGGACAATGGACGGAAGGAAATTCAAATTTAAAGGCTAATGAAAGCAATTTAATTCGCGGACAGGATATGCAGGGGGTAGCGCTTTTTAATAGCGCAGACACGAGTTTGGTTAAACGGCAAATATTTAAGACTTCTGAAATATCTCGGGAAAAGTGAAAATGGCCACTATGCCAACACTCAAAGCTCTAGATTTCATAAAAAAGCAATTTTCAAAATAATTTTTTAAATTTAAATTTTAATTTTTAATTTTATTTCGTTAGTGGGAATTTTTGCGCAAAAGAGGATGGGCTTCTTGGATAGTTATTCATGCTAGCACGCAGCAAAGTAACATTTTCCGGGACAAATAAAGCAGGGCAGGAAAGCCTTCTTAATAGTTGATTATATTGCTAGGAGCAGAAGTGGGTCTTTTCTGCTGAGCCCCCGGATTATAGTCTCAAGAAGACCTGAGACCAGCAACTGCCCGGGGCAGAACAAGAGTATTTTGCTCTCAATCTGAAGGATAAATTCCTTTTACAAATGCAATAATTATAGAGAGGTTTCAACGCTATTCGTTTAGAACAAACGTCCAGACCCCCACTGCTTCTATACAGAACGTCTCAAACGAAATTTGCACCCCCTGAAATCTCCGATTTCGTCCGAATGTGGGAAAAATGCTAAAATATGTTAATTTTAACTTGGGGGGGTGGGGGGTGAAACCAAAAATGTTATCTGGGTTTCGAAGTAATTTGCGCATTCCTCCAGCGTCCAGACCCGTCCCTTCAACAACTCTAACTGGCAAGAGTGGCACATCATTTATAAGCCGGTTCCATCCTCTATGCAAGCATTTCTTTTTTCTTAAGTTTGAGCGATTCGTTTTTCAGCACTGCGAAATCGTCACAAGCTCATTGAACTTTTCAGCATCGTCAATCCGGTAGCAATTTCGTTCAAATTTTAAACAATTTTTTTGGGCAAGAACGGACCGAGAAAGGTCACCGTCATCTACGCCGATGTCCGAAATTCTTAGCCCGTCCAGGCTCCAGTTCCTGGAGGCAATTAACAGCCTCAGGCTTATGCTGCAGCATCTGCATTTTTGCAAATGCTTCCGGAACGAGTCGTCGCAGAGTGCCCTTCGATGACGCCAGAAGTTTTTGCATAACGCTAGAGAAACTTTTCAAAGCTTCTTGTACCACTGCATGAAAGTTGGTGGTGGACATTTTGATTACGTTCGTTAAGTAGATTTTTTTTTTGTGTGTAACTGCCTTTGCTTCCCTCACAGTCATCTAGACGTTTGCCTGCAAAACGGATGTAGCTTCCGTTCAAATCGGAGGTTTCGTGGGGTGTGAGTTTTGATTCGGACACTTTGCACATCTAATACGTAAGGACTCTTTCTGAAGTCCACTTGTATCAGGGACCCGAAGTCTGCCACTCTCCCCTAGGGGTGTCTGCCGATCGGCGCGTGGGCGCCTCACAAACCCGCCAATCTCGTCCACGCTCCCTTAGCCTTAACGTAAATTATGTTTATAGTATGGTATACCACATTGCAGTATAATTCACGGACACCAAACCACAAACAACTCAAATTTCTGGCCCTTATGAGACCATCCTCCTAAGGTGGAGTGTATTCACCCCCCCCCCCCCCCCGGCACTGCCGCCCGGACAAAAGAGCATCGAGCGAGGCAGCTGAGATTTATAGTTTGTGTAAGATTTACTGATGTATTCTCGGCAAACATGGACAAACATGGAAGTGCCGCTGTTATTTCCTTTCGCTTCGCTTCTGTTAAGTTGTAGTTTTGTTAAGCATATTTCGGTAAATGAGGTTACGACTTTTATTAGGTTCCGTGGTTTGTCCCCAGTCGGGTGTTTTGTGCAACAATCGCAGCGGAATGACCACTGGAGGCAGTAACCGTGCCACTGTCGCCTAGTTGTGCGACTTTTTTGGGATCTAACCTCCGACCACAAGCTGGAATTGATTAAATCAATAGTAATACAAGAACTAGTTTTCGGCAGGTATAAACCGAAAATATGGAATCCGCAAAAATTCCGAATTACCCTTGGGACATCGGAGTGGTGTAGTCCGGCGGTCCATCAAACTGCAGAATGTGCAAAATCGTGTACTTTTATGACTTTCTAATCTGGCCCTTGACGCTCCGCATGGAAAATAAACCACTCGAAGGTACATGACCGGGTCGCGTACAGGAAGACCGATAACGACATGCTGCAAATTTTACGGCGGATGTGAGAAACCGTACAAACAAAGCTAAAATACTCATGTTGCCATTTAGATGACCATCAGTTAATTGTCCCAAACTTGGACGCAAATGCCATAATGGCCGACGTCCTTTTACTATTATCCATTTACATATTAATTGCAGCATGCCTTGCCACAGAAATTTCCTCCTATAATACAGGGTCCGTCCTGCACATGTATATGGACTAGCGGCAGTAACTTTTCACATAGTTTTTCCACCAAAAGATGTTTAAAATAAAAGTTGCGAGACTAATTTCTTGATGACCTTGACCTACCTTTTCTTGTCCCATAACAGCCCCTACGAAGTCCAACTTTCATTTTCGAAACGCAACCCTCTATTTCCGACTTACTTTGTGGAATCCACAGTTATTTGCGCCAACGGCCACATCGAAATTTCGCAATATAAGAAATACAAGATGGAAGATAGATCATGTGAGACGTAGCTCGGAAAAATTTTGAGGAAAAAATAATTTTTCGTAATTCATCGAAAAATTTGAATTCGGTAAAACCGGCGAATAACAAAAACACGCTGGATGCGATTCGGGCATCCAGCAAATAGCATTCGGGAAATTCCAATTTTTAATTTAAAAAATAGTACAAATATTTGGCTTATTGAAATAGGGCTCATTGATTTATGTCCCTGCGACTTTTCCTTTGGAGCAATATAAAAGATCAAATTTATAAGGATCGGGCAAATAACGCAGATGACTTGAAGGCCCGCATTGTCGGTGTAATGCAATCGATCGGACAAGACACGTACGTTCAGGTGAGAAGATCATTCATGCACTGTGTGCAGTGTTGTAATAACGACGGAAGACCTCTTCAGCAAACACTGTGAACATTAAACGACAATTAATTCTTCTAGGCAGTAATTTGTTATTTAGCTTTCCGGATTAAATTTCATTTTCTGATACAATAAGGAATTTTATTTCGAAATCCTTTTTATCCGACCACGGTAAAATCTGATATGTCTGTATGCGCAAATGCGGGCAGATTGCATAAAACAAGTCAGAAAGAGAGGGTCACGTTCGAAAAAGAAAAGCTGAATTTCGTTAGACTGTTCTGGAACGAGAAAAAAAGTTCAGTCTCATCTAAAAGTGTTAACAAATTAGCTCTGCAACATTTACTTGAAATGTTTCTGATAGCAAAAATTATTTAAAAAGTTACTACCCTTATTCCACATATATACAGTAGTGGTCAAAAATTTTTTTTTAATATCAAATAATTCAGACTTAACGGCCTAAATTCAAAATAGCTTTTGAAAATATGATTCTACAATGACTGTTGACGATAGAAGTATATAACAATAAAACAGCGATAATTCGTATACAAAAATAAAAAAATATATTTATTTCGACCTGGACAAAAATAGAGCAACTTTTCCAAAATAATTATAAAGAGTAACAAAACTTCAACAAATTCCAAAAGAATTGTTCAATAATTAATATTTTGCATAATGCCCCCGCTGCTGAATAACTTCTGTACGTCTTCGCGGCATTGAATTTATTAAATTGTCGATGTAATTGTTATCGATACTCTTCCAGGCTTCTCAGCGTGCCTGAAATAAATCCTATAAATTGGAACATGTATTATTCCGAATTTTATTATCCACATATTCCCACAAATTTTCTATGGGATTGAGATCGGGAGATCGCGACGGCCAAGCAAGAATTTCTATCCTTTCCTCTCTAAACCATCCTGAAACAAGTTTCGATTTATGTTTCGGGTCATTATCTCGTTGGAAAATGCTTCTTAGTGGCGTGGTTTCTTCAAGATATGGTTGTAAATGATTCCTCAGGATATCTCGGTACGTTGACCGATCCGTGCGACCTTCTATTTCGTGATGCGGACCCATACCAAAACCGGAGAAACAACCCCAAACCATAATCGAACCTCCTCCATGTTTTACGGTTGGTAAAACGAACTTCTTTTGCAACCTCGCGCCTTTGGGTCGTCTGACGTATGATGGGCCATCGCTTTCGAATAAGTTAAATTTGGACTCGTCGCTGAAAACGACCAGTTTCCACTGTTCAGATGTCCAGTGTTGGTGATTCTGCGCAAACTGAAGTTGTTCTTCTTAGACAGCAATGGTTTTTCCGCTGGTCGTCTACCAGATAATCCATTTTCCACTAATCTGCATCTTATGGTCTTGGAACTGATATGAACTAGGCCCTTTTCCTCTAAATGTGATTTTATACGAGTGGATGATAGAAATGGATTTTTTTGAATTATCCATTTATCAGTTCTTTTTGTAGTTTTCCTCGTGCGTCCTGAATTTTTTGCAGCTGCTTCACTTCCAGATTGTCTGAATTTGTAAATAATTCGAGTTAAAATTGACTTAGACACGCCCAAACTCTTTGCAATTTCGCTTTGCCGCTCGCCACTTTTACACCGCTCAATGATAATTTTCCTGATCTCTAATCAGATTGTTTTACCTCGACCCATAATGGAAATCGTCGATTTAATTTAGAATATAAAACGTCTTTAAACACACAAGTCTGTAAATCAAGTGAAATTTTATAATTCCAAGAGTTTCCATATTTTTGTCCGTTATTGAAAAAACATGTTTTGACAGTTTGTTATGGGAATTGTTGATATTTCATTTGAATGCATTTTAAAGATCAACTGTTGTGGAAGATAAATAATATAAAAACGTATATTGGGTTTAGCCGAATAAAATCATTTTATTTAAAATTTTTAAAAGTTGCTATAATTATGACCACTACTGTATATAATGGACCCCGTATAAATATTAAATTTTCGTGTTCACTATCGCCAAAAATGTTGTAAAGGAAAAGTTACGTTTTTTTGCTAAATTTGACGACGTTTTTGGGAAACGCTTTTTCGTCAAGTAAGTTCAGGGTAATTCAGGTTCAAAAGTTGGAGATCAAGTTCAAAGTGAGACGTTGCCGCTTCTAACTCGGCAGTTTCTTTCAAGTTCGAGAGCTCTGGGTCTTTTGGACGACCTCAATTTTTCTCCAAAAGCGCCTTGGACACAATGTTGTCAAAAATTATCCAGATAAAGCTGAGATTTATTTGAAAAGTGCTTCCGACAATTCAGCTGAGACTAGAAGCAAGGAAAGCTACTGTTGGCTGGTTAAGCTGTGCGGGAGTTCGCAAACTTTTCGAACTTATTGGGGGCAAGTAAATTATTGTAATATTGTTCATTTTGATAAGAGCTGGATTCAGATAAGGACTTCTCGCACCAGTTCAAGTGATTGGAGACATTATCTGACGTTGTGGCAGCATATTGAACCGAAGCTGTTAGTAAGCAAACAGCAACATAGAAGTTTGTCAGCGTGTAATTGGGATAGAAACGTATATTATTATATTATCTTTAAAAAAAAAATTTACTAGCTAGAATTTGTTATGCAAAAGCCGGCATATTTCCTGCTAATAACTATTCCTGTTTAACCAAGCAAATTAAAAAAAAAACGATAGATGCATTACGTAGTTGGTTTAACAATATGCTCATGAAACTTAGTTTTTTATCTGCGCCACTGCTGCATATTCGAGCCACTGTATTTTTTTTGCTTTTGTTTTCATCCGTCATACCGTCCCAAAGCTACCTTCGGTAAAAATGCCAAAACCATCCAATGTTTAGAGACTACACAAACCAGCATTTATTAGTTAAATGGAGTGGTTGAGGGACAGGAACATGATACATCGATTTAGAGGAAGTTTAATAGCCTTTCCGCACATTTGCGAGTATACAGGGTATTTAATTAAAAAATGCACTTTAGGCAGGCTTAGTGTCTAGCCAGATAAGCGTTACTTTTCAGCCCCTTGTGGGCATATCCGCGGCCCCTGCCGAAACGATTTCCATGATTTCGGTTTTTTGTGGATCCGAATTGCGTTGTGTCAGCTTCTTCGAGGTTTCATTTCGAACAAAAAAAATCAACTAATATTTCGAAAATCTCGAGATCGACACGGGAATTGTTAAGCAGAAGTTATCAAAAAGACGCAGCGAACTTGAAAATAATATAACGTACAGGGCGTTCCGTTTGACGTAACCAAGTTGCGACAAATTTTTACCGCCGGCAACCCCTGATACGATCGAAAAACGGGACGTTGGAGGGTGGAAACGTAGAACATGTTTTTGACTGAAACTGTACAAAAGATGCTGGTGTTCATTATACACGTCGGAGGATCTATATTTCGCTTCTATAAACTGGAAATGAGTCTGAGTTTTTAATCATGAACTTAAAATTGCCCTTAAGGGTGTTTTCAGATACGCCAAATTTATTTAAATAGATGTTTAAATTAAATGAACCTTTTCTGTTTATTTGGAGGCTCTCTCCTAAACCGCTGACTATGATTCGTTTTCCTACTAAACCCACTCCTTCGGCGTGAAAATCCTGGAGAAGGATATCTTACCAAGGGATAATTTATTCGCACCAGAAACAAAAGCGGGTGTAAACTTTAACACGTATTGTTCAAAACTAATTCCCGGCTATTATCAGGATTTCAACTTGAATGATAAATGGTCCTGTCCTTAAGCAAATTTTGGTGAATTCCTTGCAAAATGGGCATTAATATTTGACGACCGGCCTATCACCGTAATTCGTCGCCCTGTTTTATGTATGGGGTGACGCGCGTCCAAAACTGTGCAACCCGGTGGCTTTCGTGTCTCTCCTTCATTGTCTGGCCCCATTCTGAATTTAAACTACCGCAAACAGCTACAAAATGATAAATTCCGGCTGCATCTTGAAGGGGAACAGACTTGATTGAGTATTCATGATTTTCGACCCCGATCCTAAAGGAAATGGCTTTTGTTTTGGCGCGATTTCCCATTTTCGGTGAGGTCCCGGTAATGGTTAAAAACACTCCTTTGTGCCAGACAGTGTGTGCCCATTGGTGGCCGATGTTTTGGGATTTCTGGAACTGTCGAGGCTATGAAGTAGGCCAAACGGGGGTAGTTCTGGGCAGTTATGGAAGGTGCCCCAAAGGAACGAGCGGAGCTACAAATCACTCACTTATCAATGGGCTTTGATGAACTAAAAAACCAATAAAATGATACTTTTCAGACCACTAAGTAACTTCAAAATTTTTTTTAACTCAACTTGTTCTGCGTCGGGTGTCAACTTCAGAATTTCAAATAGAAATGCGTTTTTTTGAAAAATTCTTTGATGAAACGCATTTCCCCGAATTTGACGACGTACGGCAGGTGAAGCAGTACTTCTTCATTCTCCCCATTTTCCCGAGAGAGAAGTACCTAATCATGAACCGTTTAAAAAACAATTCGCGATGCTGAAAAAGGCAAAAAATCGCTGCAAGACCTCGGTGAACATGTAAAACTTCACATATTGTTTAGTGTCGAAGAAAATCCAAAAACACGAGTGAGAGACCCTGCTGAGGCACCGAAGCGGTTTCAGTCGTGCTTCTTTTCAGTGGACGTCATAGGGGTGCCACTTGTCCATGGCGCCGGCCGGCTTTGTACTGGATGGTACGATGGGATGAGACGGACCGAAATGCAGATGACTTCGTGACGATGCAGATCGTCGAACAACTCACAATGTGGTAATTTTGAATATTTTTTCAGTTGAAAATGGTTTCAGCGTAAACTTGTCGCACATCATCAAATTCAGAAAAATATTGTCCATCGAAAAAGGTTTTAAAAAAATCTAGTTATAATTGAAATTTTGAAGTTGACACCCGAAGCGGATGAAGTTGAGTCAAAAAAAAAACAGCTTTGGCGCCATTTAATGGTCTGTAAAATATCATTTTATTTGGTTTTCAGTTGATTAAAATCCGTTCATAAACAACTCAGCTAGAGCTCCGCCCGTTTTCTTAAGACGACCTGTATTAGTGCCGCAGCGGTGACATTCTGTTTCTCAAGGTTCTAACTGTTCGAGTTTTTGAGAAAATCTAAATGATGCGTTTTCGTTGTTGCAACATAATTTAAGGGCGCTTTTTTAAGGCCCCCCCCCCCCCCCCCAACTCCGGGGAAAAAGTGAATAAATCCAACCAAGTCGACACGAGGAAGGTGAGATTCGATGATGGTTGCGGAAAACCGAAACGTTGTGTTGCAGTTGCGATGCCGCAAGCGAACCTGCACGCCCTCAAGTTCTTGGCTTCAATCCATAATTGATTCGGGTCTAATCAAAATACCTTCGTTCCTTAAATTTGCAGGTAATCACGTAGAAAATGCCAAATACGAACACAATAATTTTGCAATGAATTTTGCACTGTTTCCGTTGGCAGCCTTGCGGGATTTCATTTTACATGCTAATACTTCACACTGGACAGGTGGTCGTTAATTGTCGGTCGTGGCCGACTGCCAACCGAGAAAATATTTATTTCCTACAAGTTGTGTGTTGTAATAAGGGCAACAAATTGAAATTCTTCCTGTTTTTCCATTTTAATTCGAAAATCTAATTTCCTACGTTCTCACGGGAATTTACTCTGAGGCCTGCATGGAAAAATAAACATTTTGCCATTTTCTTTCTGCTCCTCCCGAATACATGTTCAAATCCTTGCCGGGTCGATATTCAACAGAAAACCATTTGAAAGTACATAATAATAATGTCGCCTCGGGACTGAACCATGTCTTTTATCAACACAGCTCCTCCGAAGTTATATCGGGACGGGTCAAACGTAAAGGGGGACTGTACAGGCTCCGCACAGAACCGCCGATGATCATGGAACGGACGAAAGACAAATATAGAGCTGACGCGTTTGGCGGACACCTACCGAGGGCCTTCGGCGCCTGAACAAACTCGAAAATTGACGTGAGCAGCAGCATTTGGTGGACGACCGATGTGACAGAAAAATGGGTGCTGAATTTGAAAATGCGAACCTTCAAGGTAGGACCCGTAAGAAAAGAAATTTGAGGATGGTTGGGAAAGTCGAAACGTTTAACTTCCGGTGTTACGTCGTCACGTTGCAATAGAGGAAAAAGTGCGGCGCTGAAGTGCCGGTCGTTGTAAATTATCTCGCCAAATAAGCCGAGTTTAGTCCTAATTACGTGAAGCCTCGCTGGAGTAGATAAGCCCCCACCTCACAATAGCCCTCCTGGGCATTTCTGCAAAAATTACTTCAAAGGAGTAATTCGATGCTGGTTGAGAATTCCGGGAGTGGTGCAGGAAGGTTTTGGTTTTTACCTGCGAAAGGAGCAAGATTGCGGAGATGCTGCGAGCATAATTTCAACCGTCCAAACGGGCTGATAGGCTTCGGAAAACCCCTCCGGCTCGTCTTTTTCTAACATTTAATTTAAATTTCATTTAATTATTAATAATAACATAATTTTTTTTTTAATAATTAATTATACTGTCGCGCAGCCCATTCCCCGACGTTGTGGCTCATTGGTTCCAATTTGAAAAAAAAAAAAAAAAAAAACTCCATGCAATCAACAAAGTGGAACTGTCCAAAGGGAGTCAACAATTCGATTAAACCTAAATTTTCTTTCGTGCACAAGGGACGAGAAAAAATCCATTAAATCAGTATCAGGTACAAAAACCGAGTTTTTCTTGCATTAAATTGTCAGTAGCCCACTCCTCCTTCCTCATATAAGACGGTTACAAATGCCGAGGACCGATCTATTCTTGAAAGCACGTCTTTTCGAAATGTCGAGATAAAATTTCACTATTGCGGAATCTCCAGCTCTTTTAGACAGCGGTAACAAATTGTTAAACCGATTTTGCGGAAAGTCCCAGAAATGGTCTGCTCGGATCTGAAATTGACCAGACATCAAGATATGTGAAATAGATTTTAGGGGGGTTAACAATGTGTCTGGATATCTCCACACTGAGTATCGGCCCACATTTCATATTATACGAGTTCATATATAGAGCTGAAACCCTGGGCGGAAACGGTAAAACTCGGTTTTAGAGCGTTAGCTACGAAAATTCTCCGTATCTTGGATAAATGAAAACGACCCGATTAAATGGAATTAGGTGGTCGGTTAGAAATTGCATCTTGTCCACAAGCTTTTAGCAGGCCGCAAATTACAAAAGGGAAGTTGAATTCCGATTTGCTCGATGTAGAGTGGAATACTGTAGTTTCTCCCTTTTTTTTTCATTCCCGTGTTAAATTCATTCAAATGGACGTTCGAAAAATGTTCGATTTGTTGAAATGACCCCTTCGAAATCGATTCCGGCAATCGAAGCGTTCGGAATAAATGCGTATCGATATTAAAAGTTCATGACGGTTAATGAGGTCGATCCGTAAAAATTCGACCGAAAACTCGAAATTATATGCAGCCGTGGGATCACTTCCGGTTCCGAAACGCATTATCCCGGAGTTCCATATTATTTAGAATATTTCAGTCCAAACGAATGCTCGTATGGGTAAAAACACTTCAGACCAAAGAAGTCCAACTTTTTGCTGCTTATTATGCGAAATTGCCAGTCACAATGCGGCACGGACTCATAGGATGCAGCCACATGCGGCAGAGAACTCGAGCTAATGCAAAATTGAAAATAAGATAGATAAAGAAAATAATAAAAATTGGGAGAAACCACCGCAACAACTGATGAACTATCCGAGTATTCCCGGATACCGGTTGTCAGGCTACCCGTCGTTTCTCGGGCATTTAAAAAAAAAAAAAAAAAATATATATATATATACAGGGTGTCCCGAAATTAAAGCACCATATTTAAACAACGTAAATTAGGTCAAAAAATAACACCAAAACTTTAAATAA
Organism: Euwallacea fornicatus; assembly: GCF_040115645.1. Taxonomy (NCBI): domain Eukaryota; kingdom Metazoa; phylum Arthropoda; class Insecta; order Coleoptera; family Curculionidae; genus Euwallacea; species Euwallacea fornicatus. The sequence goes on from NC_089569.1 coordinate 888,210, forward strand.
AACAATGTCGGAAAATGCTTCCTTAATGAGGTATGCCTCTTTAAAGACGTAACTCTGATGATGGTAATTTTGAAATATTTCCAAAACGGTGCAAGATAACTTTATGAAATTTGGTACGATTTTATACCTTATAAGCCTCAATTGACTGATGTGGCTGAATGGAAATTATTTCGTCAGAGGCGTGCTGCACGGGTAGTGTCGGGGTTAAAAAATGCTAGATTTTTTTTATGTGCCCCATTTTTTAGTTGCTGATGCAAAATTATGAAACCATATACGCTTCCAGAAAAAAAAGACACTCTTGGTTCACGATGCTAGGACGCTTCGTTTTCGAATAAAATGAATTTAAACATTACAATGCATGACAAATACAAATGATGCTTAAAGCGATATTTTATTAAACACATCAAAACGATTAAACAATAATAAAAAACGAACAAGAAATTTAAATGACGCACTTTCAAAGTAAGTTTTCAAATAAGTTTCCGTTTTGTTGGATACACAGTCTAGATCGTTTTTTTATGCTCTGGGAGGCACGGGAAATTTGAAACGTATTTTCTTTTATTTGATTAGCAGCTAAGTTGATTCTATCCAACAGTTCTTCCCTCGTGTTTATTTCTGTGGCATAGATTATGCTACACATAAAGCCCCAAAAAAAATAATCCAGGGGATTAAGGTCAGGTGATCGAGGGGGCCAGGTTATTGGACTACCTCTTCCTATCCACCTGCCTGGAAACTTTTCATCAAGCCAATTTTTCACGTTATTTCCAAAGTGAGCTGGTGCCCCATCTTGTTGATAATACATTTGCAATCGGGTATGCAATGGTATATCTTCTAATAGGCCTGCCAGCTCATTTTGAAGAAAATGTAAATAGTGTTGTGCTGTTAACCGGTTTGGAAATACAACTGGTCCTATTAATCTATTTCCTATGATACCTGCCCAAATGTTGACAGAAAACCTATGCTGAAAATGTGTTCTCCTTACGACTTTTGGATTTTCATACTCCCAATAATGTGTGTTATGGATGTTAAATGCTTTGTCTCTCGTAAAACTAGCCTCATCAGACCACAAGATATTATGTAAAACATTTTGGTGATTCAAAACCCACTGGCAAAAATTCATCCTAACTGTAAAATCTTCCTCTCGTAAGTCTTGAACCCTTTTATAGTGAAAGGGATGCAATCCCTGCATCCGAGTCATTCTTCCTATCTAAAAATTAATATTCGAAATAACTGTTTATCTGTTGTTATTTTAACGACTGTATTTACGATCGATTTTGGTATGTTTGTAATGTTTTCAAGCGTTCTTAGAGAAATTTGAGGATTTTCTTCTATTCGATTAAGCACATCCTCGAAATCGTAATCTACTGTAGGTCTTCCTTGGCCTCGAGAACGTTGAAAAGAACCACATTCGATTAAATTTCTATGTACTCGACTAAAAACAGATCGAAAAGGTATTCTTCTTCTCGGGTACCTCCTTCTGTACTCTTCTACGGCGGCTCGCGAATTACCATTACAGAACCCATAAATAAAATGAATATCGGCAAGCTCCCTACTTGAAAATTTCTCCATTTTTCACTAACAGCTTAATAATGACACAAAGAAACTCCCCAACAGAATAAATATAAACATCAAATTGACAGTCAACATTGTTTAATATTTCGTAGCCTACTATTAAGTTTTCACAGAAAGTAAATCATTTGTATTTGTCATGCATTGTAATGTTTAAATTCATTTTATTCGAAAACGAAGCGTCCTAGCATCGTGAACCAAGAGTGTCTTTTTTTTCTGGAAGCGTATATGGTTTCATAATTTTGCATCAGCAACTAAAAAATGGGGCACATAAAAAAAATCTAGCATTTTTTAACCCCGACACTACCCGTGCAGCACGCCTCTGACGAAATAATTTCCATTCAGCCACATCAGTCAATTGAGGCTTATAAGGTATAAAATCGTACCAAATTTCATAAAGTTATCTTGCACCGTTTTGGAAATATTTCAAAATTACCATCATCAGAGTTACGTCTTTAAAGAGGCATACCTCATTAAGGAAGCATTTTCCGACATTGTTTTATTTAAAGTTTTGGTGTTATTTTTTGACCTAATTTACGTTGTTTAAATATGGTGCTTTAATTTCGGGACACCCTGTATATATAAAATTAGAGGCATTTTCCTCCGGTATGAAATGAAAACAATTTCTGAGCGATAGAGAAAAAAAGCAATTTCGATGAAATATGATACGACTGATAACCGATGGAAACAATTCCAAATAGTTTTTTGGAGCTAATCGCATATCGATATCTGTAGTCACAAGTTCGCCGCAAAGTCGAATAATCGTAATTTTCCGTGCTTATAAATCTCAATTTTCCGCACTTTCTAACGGGTGATCATTAAAAAAAAAACCTCCCAGTGGCTACCGTAACGTAAACGTATCGCGTTATTAAAGCCATTTGCTGTTTGCCATTTGCAGTCTGTTAGACAACAGATGATAGATGAATTCATCCGTTTACTTGAGATTTTTTTTTAAATCGCCCTTAACTTCGATCTGCGAAACCTCATCCAGTGTGGAGGGGAAATTCATGTGCAGTTTCCAGCGCGGGCATGGAAAACAGTTATTTACATAATGGCGTCATTCTGTTGCTGTAGCCGTAGATCCCCGAAGTTTCTCAGTTCTCTAAGTGCTGCGGAGATTAATCTATGTTTGCGACCTGTATCGCATCTCAGTCCAATGAAGTGTGCATTCTTGGGATTTTCTAGGAACTTAAACAGTGCCTCTCCCTTAGATATGCCCCCCCCCCCCCCTAGCACGTCTCCCCCAAAAATAATCCCTTGTTTGCCTATCAAAAACCAGTATACGTTGAGGAAGATTAATTGATATACCCTATTAAACTGATGGACAAAACAACCAGACAATATAAATATTATTCAATTTCACTTTTACGTAGCATTTTTAAATTCATATCGATTTTAATTAATTGATTTAGTTTTTTTTTTGACGAATTGTAGCCGTGTTCATTTTAACCGTTACTGTATATTAATTTCGCCAAAAGTTGTAATTAATTTATCATTATACAGGGCGAAACCGAGAGTTGGTTTTTGACCTACAGTGGCGAACAAAAGTATCGAAACATCTTTTTCATTTTAGTCAAATCTCAAAATTTGTTGATTAAAGTGACCGTATTAAGTTCTCTGCTTCTAAGATTTTGTTGAAAATGCCGAAGTGTAAATGTTACAGTGCTGAGTTCAAGCGAAGAATAGTGACCGCGTTCACAAACGGAACAAAACAAATTAATATTGCAAATGCATTAAATATACCTCGGGGAACTGTTCATAAGATAATTAAGAGGTATTTGCAAAGAGGAACGGTAGATCCAGCAATGAAATGTGGAAGACCGCGAAAAACACCCCGTAGAGTGGATAGTGCAATCGTTAGAAAAGCTAGAGTCGATCCAAAAAAATCTGCTGTGGCGGTAAATAAGGAGTTAAAAGAGGAATCTGAAGATGTTGATGTATCGGATATGACAATTAGGCGTCGACTTATAAGTGAAAATCTTCATGGTAGAAGTGCAGTTAAAAAGCCACTTCTTGCAAAGCGACACAGACAAGATCTTAAGAATTGGACCGAACACCAATGGTCATTAGTAGTTTTCAGCGATGAAAGTAAGTTTGATTTGCTCGGCAGTGATTCTACAGGATACGTTCGAAGACCTCCAGGACAAAGGTATGACCCAAAATATTTAATTCCCACCGTCAAACATGTGATGGTTTGGGGTTGTTTTAAACGATCTGGTACTGGACCACTAGCGAAAATAAATGGCAAAATGGACTCCAAGATGTACTGCGACATCTTACAAAATCACCCACTGACATTTGAAGAAGATCTACCGTTGGCATGGATTTATCAACAGGATAATGATCCGAAGCACACCTCGCGATTAACTAAAAATTGGTTTTTAGAAAACAAAATACGGGCGTTGGAATGGCCGTCACAATCGCCTGATATAAACCCGATTGAAAATCCGTGGTACTGTTTAGATAAGAAGGTCGGATCCGAAAACGTTAAAAATCGCGATGAATTTTGGGCAGTATTGGAGGAAGAGTGGAAGGCGATTCCCAGGGACCTCTGTACAAAGCTTGTTGACTCTATGGGACGAAGATGTCAAGCGGTAATTGATGCCAAAGGGTATCCAACGAAATATTAAAACTTTTGAAAAACCTTTTAATAAAATAGTACATAATATAATTTATTTTCAACAATTTGTAAGTAATGTTTCCATACTTATGTACGGTCAATTTATAGATTTTTCACAATATTGTTTTTTTTTAAACTGATAAACAAATTAATATATTTATTATTAGTTATGTACATATTCTAGACATAGCAGATATTCCAAAAAAGGACTTTTTCTTGACGGATATTTATTGTTACGTGTTGAATAAAATTGCTTTAAAAAATAGAAAATGTTTCCATACTTTTGTTCGCCGCTGTAGATCCCTGACCACCCCGTGGAAGAAACTGAAGATACTGTGAGATATCTTTGTACGCCTTTATAACGCTCTATGTTTCCCTAACATTTCCTTTTTTCATTCATAATAATGCATCTACGTTGAAAAAAACTACAGTTTTTTAACATAAAATATCGATATCAAAAAATCGTAAATATCGATAACAAAAAATCGTAAATATCGATAACAAAAAACGTACGATTTACCAATAGAAAATCGAAGCATGCGAAGCGAACAAACAACAATAAATAACATAAATTAATAATATAATAACACTAATATCCGGTATTTCCTCGTGCTCTAATGCCAGCTGCCATGCGGCAAGGTGAGCTTAGAACGAAATTAGCAATTAGTCTTTGCGGAGTAGTTCCCCGCTCTTCAAGAACAACTACTCGAAGATCTGCAATGGTTTCCGGCTGTCTGTTAAGAATGCGTTTCCTTAACATGTCCCATGCATGTTCGATTGTGTTCAGGTCAGGCCTGCGAGGAGGACCCTTACTAACCCACTTCAACCCCAAATTTAACCTTCGCATCTCCGTTTCATCTCAGTAATTGATGACAACTAATGTTTCCTGATTAAAATGTCAGTTTTATCATTATTCGTTTGTTTGACATGTTTTGATTGTTTTTTTAGCAAATTGCGTCTTCTTATTAAAAAAAAAAAAAAAAAAAAAAAAAAAAAAAAAAATTGTAATTGTGTTCAGAATGGACGCGTTGTTTGAGATCAAAATAAGAAATGTTAAGGAAACATACAGCTCCACAACTGCACACGAAGATACCTCATGGTGGTTTCAGATTCTTCCACAGGGTGTTCAGAAATCTAGATCCAAGGACACCTCATGGTTTCACCCTGTATAATGAGACATTAATTTTGGCTCTCGCCGAGATTAATCTCCAACAATGATTCAAATGAAAACTTCTACAATTTATTTTTTTAAAACGACCAAAATCGATGTAAAACTGGAGAGGCCGTGTAAGATCGAAATCGAATAATATTTATGTTATTTGGATTTTTTCTAATGTCCAAGAGGGTATATGGAATTCATCTTTTTGAGGGCGGCTGTTGTTATGGTTCATTTTGAGGAATCTCTCTCCTCGTTACACAAGGAAGTGTAACCCGAGAACCGATACCTAGAACATTCTACATCAATAGGAATTGTGAATGTAATAATAATTGGATACACGAATAATACACAAATGAAACGAAGGAGACATAAAGTAGCACATCCCTAATTGCACAGTAGAATGGAGTGGAAGTGGCTTCTCATTAATGTTGTATTACCCATATTTAAGTTACAAAGTCGTTTAGTGTCTCGTGACTTTTATCTACATAATGAAGAGATATGAAAATCCCAACGCAGCCATGGCATTAATAATACCAGCAATTAGCCAGTCAATTAGCGTTTTTTCCAGGTGAGAAAAAAAACAGTTATGGATCGCTAAAGGAGGCCACAAACGTGGGCAGAGAATCTTCATCGGCACACCGCACATACTTCTTAGTGTTCCTGATGGTCCGTGCCCGTGCCGGAAGACACCTTAGAAAAAAAAATTAAACATCGATCGGGTGTCTTCCAGGTTCCAAAGTGAGGACCTCTAACGGTTCCTCCGACATAATAGAATCGAAAAATACCGCTCGCAATTTATTCTAGTTACGGCCTAGAATAGTTAAAGGTGGATCACTAAACGTATTCCTCCGTGTCTCTCTAATAGAATTTGCGTGTCCAGTGCCCGCCCAGAAATATATTTTTAAGGGGCGGACCTGCATTTGCAACACAAAGCGCCTGATCTCATCATTTTATATTAAATAACCCGGAAGTTGCCTGCCAAATTCATGTCGACATATAAACCCGCTTTAAACGCAAATACCAACCTTTAGCCGACTAGAAGCACAAGCAATCTTTTAAAATGCAGAAATAACTGGTCGACGGTCCAAGCCGAAAGACCTCTTCCCTTATTTGAGGGGATGTAAAAGCATCGGACAGGGTGCAGCTTTTAAGGGAAACCGTAATGCAACTAAATCGAATTATTTGCATTCCCTTGGGTCCGGTATTGTGCTCAAGCAAGCAAACGTGGGACATGCATAATAATATCTTGTGTTTGTTTGGCTTGTGTCAAGTTGTCATGAGAGGAAAGTAATTGGTTTGAAATTAACATGATGTGGAGGTAAGTACGGAGTTCTGGCAAGGTAAGTTGAAGTACGGCGGAGGACGTGTGCAGGAACGGAGTAAGAATGCAGGGTCGATGGTGGGCCGCCTCAGATGGGGATGCGTCAAAATTTTGATAAAATGGCCTATAACTGTCTTCGGCAATTTTAGTCCCTAGAAATGTGCATTTTTTAGGCTTTTACAACCTCGATACAAGGGGATAGTCCTAGAGTTACCAGACTTAACAATTGAAGAATAAGATGTTTAGAAAATATCGCATTATTTCTTAACACAGTCTCCCATCGAGATTGACGTACCACACATTTCCCCACGACGATCCATGGTATAATAACAAACTTCTAATTTTTCAAACTAAGCATCAACCGCGTATTCCATCTTTTCGTTATTGGTAAATCTCTCTCCATAGAGCCATTTTCTCAAGTTTGGAAATGCAAAATGGTCTGAGAGGACCAAATCTGGCAAATAGTGCGGGTGGGGAAATAGTTTCAAATCAAGTTGATTGATTTTGACCATTGCGTTGACGGAAGTATGGACTAGTCATAGTGTAACGAGACTTTCTTTTCGTCAAATACGGTCGTTGTTCCTAGTTTCTTCGCGCAAGCGCTGCAATAAATTTGTATAATATTCTCCATATGTTGTCCCTTCAGGGAAAAAGTCGACAAAAAGCACCCCACGTGCATTACAAAAAACTGACGCCATCACCGTCCCTGTAGATGGAACGGTTTCCGTTTCTCTCGGAGAGGTTCTCCCTTCTAAGCCCATGGTTTTGACCACTCTTTCGTCTTAGGTGTGAAATGATGGACCCATGTTTCATCCACGATTATGAGTCGACGCAAAAACTCGGCTTTATTGCCGTCAAACTTTGCCAAAAGCTCCCTTGAAACATCCTCACGACGTTCTTTCCGTTCATCTCGCTCACAGCTTTCTCATAATGTTTGGTCAATATATACAATACAATTTTTGAAATCTCTGTCATATCTACTAACTCGCGCAATTTTAACCGACGGTCATCTAGTACAGTTTTGGCTGTGGATCATCACTGCAATTCCTGGAGTGGTCAGACTTGGAATGTCATTAGGTCGACCACTGCGGATTTCGTCATGCGGATCGCGTCTAAACTTTGTCGCACAATATTTTGCAGTTGTTAGGGAAGAACCACATTCCTCCAGAGCAGAATCTCAATTCGCTTTGATGTTGGATGGACTAAAACCTTTCAAATAAAACTATTGAATTGACATGGCGATGACCGATTCTGCCCGTGTCCACGAAATCTCTAAATGGTTCAGCAGATACGGCTCCAAAACAAACACGAATCAATGCAGCACGTACGAATCTAAGGTGTGTGAGGGGAACGTAATGTTTAAAAAATAAAGACAGATATCTAACATGCATGTCGCCTACAAGCCAGATTAACAGGTAGAAATTGATAATGGGAGTGTACACGAGTTGAATAAAGATGGTGGTATGAGCGCATGTCTTTAACTTGGTCATTTGCTACGATTGTGGCACGATCAAAGGTATGTCAATACAAGTTAAAGATTTCGTTGTGTTCTGTATAACTATAAACAGTTTCTGCTATATTGATTTTATTTTTATAGTATTTACTTCATAAATTAATAGTCCTCATCTCCTCGTTCTTTACATGCCTTTGTTGCATCGACTTTTGTCAATCCGAGTCCAGTTATTTTAATCCAGAAACAGAAAATATTTGAGACACCACTGGTCGTATTTTATGGTGACCTTGAATTTATTTCACGTATGCAATTCGTATGCATGCAAAAGTACAAACTACAGTTGGGGAAACGTGAAAATCACGCACAAGAATGAAACAGCACTGTCCTGACTCATTCCGTTATTACAAAGAGAGAAAAACCAAATTGAACAGAAGAGAATTTGTATTATCAAACGTCGTATCGACGTGGACACGTGCGGACGAACGTAATACTTACAATATGTTACCTGCGTCACTGACGTGGATTCGAGCCACTGTCCTTTTCACGCCCAATTGAAAAGTTGCAGCTCAACCTCCGTTTTCGGCGAGGACCAGAGATCTTTTTCACACAATGCGCGCAAGCATTCACGAAACGAAAAAATGAGTTGTTTCGACCCAACATGGCGTTCCAGAACCACCTTCAATAAAAATGCCGAAATAATCGAATGTGTCAAAGCCGCTTGCTTTATGTCAAATGTCAAAAGCCTCTGGCTTCATGTCAAATGTCAAAGCCTCTTGCTTTATGTCAAATGTCAAAGCCTCTTGCTTTATGTCAAATGTCAAAACCTCTTGCTTTATGTCAAATGTCAAAGCCCCCATTCCTGTGGTACGGTTTGAGCTGTCTCTTCTAAAGCTAAACTATGGTCAAGCTTAAGAACATATTCGCCAGTAACGGAGTACTTTAAGGCTTCAGAAATGACAGGGGTTTCAGTTTCGGAGAGGTTTTTGTTGGGCATATTTATTATTGATTTTGCAGCTGCATTGATGTGATTATTATTCAATGTTCGTCTGACCTCTTACTAAAGGATGAATGTCATTCGCGGTTAATTTTTGAACTGATAATAGCGTGCAATAGAGCCTTTGCTTGTGTATGACACCCTGTTCCCGAATAGAACAAATTAAAAATTAAGCAAATTGTATCATAACAATGTTGCACTAATGACATCGCCGTAAAACTTAATTTGTTACCCACGCCACTGCCCGGGATTCGAGCCACTGTCCTTTTTATGTTCGGTACGAAAATTGCAGTTCGACCATAATTTTAAACTTGGCCCAGAATTAAATGCGCAAGCGAACATTCGCAATTGTTTGAACAATTGAATTGTTTTCAACCGTCATGGCGTTCCAAAGCCACCTTCGGAAAAATGCCAAAATAGTTCAATGTTTAGAAGCAATACACAAAACGGCATTTGTTACTGAAATATGGCTCTTTAGTTATAGAAACATAATATATCGTTTTAAAGGAAGTTTAATAGCTTTTCAGGGCATTTCTTGATATGCCGGAAGGTCTATTTGACAAAACGCAAGCTTTTGGCGGGTATATTGTCTAACGATAAAAGAATCGATTTTCAGCCATCCTCTACAAGGTAGATTCACGTTTTCTACATTAACTTTCCATAGGGCAAAATCGTAAACCTTTCCAAATCAATTTCCAGCATTCCGGCTTTGTGCGAAGTGAAATCGCGTTGTAACAGAGGTTTTCTCAGAGCCATATCTTGAACAGAAAATAGGAACAGAGCGAACGTAGAAATGAAATAACATACACAGTGGCCCGATTAATATTTCGGAGCTCCCACCGCTTTTTCGTATAAGGTATTTCCTAAAAAATTACACAAATTAATATTCAGTGCTACAGGGTAAAAAGCAAAGTAGCTCAACCGAACTTGTCTTATAAAAAAAGTTGCTCCTCATCATCTACAGAGACTACAAAATATATTTTTTTGTAAATCGAGAACGAATTCCGCAGTTTTCGCTTTACAGACTTGAAATTGTAACTTTTATCTCATTCAATTGATCTTCTAGCTCTAGTCGCTTCGGACATAGCAATAATGACTCCGTGGTGATTGAACCACCCTGTATATTTGTGCATTTAAATTTCAGCTTTTCTGGCGTTGCTTGCTATACCGGGTGACGCAAAAGACACGCGGCGGCCCCCAAACTGCGGAATAATTTACCATACGCGCTTCATGTGCGTCATTAAACGTCAACTTGACGAGCTAGGAAGATACTTCAAATTTGCCCTGGTCAACCTGAAGACTGAAGAGAGGATGCATTCGAGGGAAGACGTGAGTTATGAAGGCGCTAGTTCAGCCGTGCTACGTTGATGAAAAAATCCCATTCCACTTTGTAACCAACCACCGTGCAGCCTTTTGAAAAAAAAACCTAAATAATCATCACGTGTCACTCGACGCGTCCACTGTCCTGGACCCTTGGGTGTCCAAAACAAGCGTTACTTAGATTTCCAATGGCCACTCGGTATATAAAAAATTATTACCACTAGCGCTAAGTAAGCACATATACAGGGTGTCCGGAAAGATCTCATCGCAAATTCTGGAGTTCTGCAGAAGACTAACATAATGCTAGTACTTCGTGTCAGAAAAGGTTTCCGGCAGACTTCGTTACCAAGTTATTCGCCCTTAAAGTAAGAAGTAAGGCAAGTCGTTAAATCGTACTTCCACGGCTGCTAACTCCACTAAGAATGATCACCACATGTTATTTCGCGTGCGAAATGTTTAGAAAACTTCTGAATATGGGCGGCAGTCCAAGGTGCCCATATTGAACACTCTGCATAAGTTTAGCTGCAATATTTACCTTTTTTTTTTCATAAAGAACTGCCATTTAAATTAATTTCACATTGTTAGCATGTACGGTACGTGTTGATAATAAAATGCAGTTTTCTCAAAAACGGTACGCGACTTTGATTGAAGGAAGGTAAACATTTTCTTTACGAAAAATATTAAAAAATCAAGCAATGAGGAACAAAATGAATTTGGTTAATTCACTTAAAAAAAAAAAAAAAAGAAAAAAGTAAAAGAAAAAGAAAAAAAAGAAAAAAAAAGAAAAAAAAAATAAAAAAAAAATTTAAAAAAAAATTTAAAAAAAAAATAAAAAAAAGTATGAGTTGAAATGAGAAATTTTTCATGTTTATGTTTTTGATTGCTTTTCCGCACTCTCTGCAAGTGAAACATATGTCACCATTTAGCCCAAGTTTCATCTTTCGAAGCTGGACCTAGATCAGGTTTTACTATTAAAAAATGTAATATTCAGTGTTTGTGAATCTCAAATGATTCATGGCACAGAGTACAAATAAACATCCACAGTGAAAGTCGCGAATAACGACGTCGGTTATAACGACAAGTCGCATATAGCGACGGAAATTCGAACGTTTGGTTGGATTTGCATTTGCCCCATCGTAAAAAAGTCGCTTTTAACGTTTAGAAAAAAGACATTTTTGGTGGTTTGCTAGGCGGATGTAACGACGCCACGGGCAATAGAGTAGTATAGTAATTGTAGTATAAAATCATCACTGCCGGCGCTGTTTGATAAGTCATCCGAAGAGTGACCGGCATTTTCTAAAAAGCGGTGCCCTTAGGGCCTTATATACAAATCCCAAAATATTTGTTTTTAAAATGCATACTTCACGCACCTATGTATGGTTGTGATTGTTCTACGTGAAGCTGCTAAAACACCGCTCTTTTACAAGTTTCGGTTTCTTTTTGCGTAATTTCCAATTTAACGCTGCCAGTGTCGTCTTTGTGTTAAAATTATTATAAATAAACAAAAAATGAATTTCTTTGAGTCATTTACAGAGGCTAAACAACTAAATACTGTGACAAAGGGGTTCGTTAATTTAAGCCATGGAATCCGAGTTTTTATTTGTCGATATTTTCATTTATGTTTTATGGCGGTAAATTATTCAAAGAAATTAATTCTTTATAGAAGAGTGAAGAGAGAATAGGGATTATCGGGAAAATTTCTGAATTATGGACGAGAACTAAATTAGCGGTTTTTTTCATTGTACGTATTCAGCGTTTGCGTTATTGTACAATAATTGTGTTGTGTTTTAAAAACGATTTCATGGAAATGGAAAAAACTTAAGAAAGGTAATTTCCAGACTTGAAGCAGGTGAAAGCCACAGTTGCATTGCAAATGAGTTCCACTTATCGCATTCTGACTGTTTCTACAGTTTGGCAGAACCGAGAAAACATTGAGAATGCCTTCAATGAAAATATGTTACCAAAGAAACCTTAATTATCCTGTAGGGGTTTCGTTCCTTGTTTGGTCGAAATACCTCCCTCGTCAATAATTTTACGTGGTTGTAGTGAAGTTGCCCGTGGACAATGAATTCAGGAAATATCTAACTAAATCTTTTCCTGTAGTAATTGCGATGACATAATACACGGCAGATCGATGCGTGGCAACTAACTTAACGAAAGAATCAGAGACCTGAGTTGCAAAATCAAAGGATGTTTACGTGGAAAAGCAAAGTGCACAAAAGGCCCCGCATACAAACTTACACATCCTTAAATACTAAGGTTTACGGCAGGGTGCCCATTTACGCACTCTTTTGGTAAGCAATGGTCGACCCTTAAAGTAGCTACCGCTTGAAAGCGCAACGCGAGAATTGGACTATCGTGCCTTGTCGAAATCCACCAAAGACACGTTCCACGTTCCGGGAATTCCCCACATAAACTTTATTACCCACGAACAACAAAATCTCGGTTATTGTCGAGAACAGTCCGCTCCGCATAGTCGCAGCACCTGACGATAAATCGGAAGACAATAGCAGTACAATCCCAGCACGTCCAATCGTGGAGATGTTGATCAGATTATTAAAGTCGTTTAAAAAGGAAAGGGGCAAAGGATCAGCAATCAGTGGGCCAATACTACCAGCAAAAGCGGAACAGTTTGTTTAAATAATGAATGAAGACCTTAAACGTAAATGCTCAGAAAGTCGGATCGAACGGTTCCGGCAAAGACGTAACGTCAGGTGCGGAAGAATTGACGAGGAAGCTGCTGGTTTACCAGTTGCAGTGATAGAAAACTGGCTTAAAACTGTTCGGTCAGGAATTCGAAACCATTACCAGAATGACGAGATATTTAATGCAGATGAAACAGTACTCTTCTCCAAGACGACTCCGGATAAAAGAATGAAATTTAAAGGAAAGAAGCGCGCAGGTGGAAAAACGTCCAAGAGTTTCTCTTCTTGTTGCTACCAATATGACAGGATCAGAAAAACGTAGACCGGTTGTTAGTTAAAAATCAAAAAACCCTCGCTCTTTTAAGAACAGTAAGTCATTAACTGTGTTCAACATGCCTAATGAAAAGTTTGGATGACGTCAAGTGGATTTATAAAAAATTTGCAAGACTTAGATTTCGAATAAAAGAAAAAAAATCTCTTGATAGACAATTGTCCAGCGCACCCAAAAAAATCAAATTTAGATGATTAACGTTCAATATCTCCCACCTAATACCGAATCGGGTCTGCTGCAGCCGGCCGACCAAAGATCATAAGATCGATGAAAGTTCGTTTTAGAAAGCTCCAACTAATGAATATTACTGAAAATAATCAGCAAAACAAAGAGCGTGCTATCAATCATTTGGATGCATTATCAATGATTTCTAAAGCATGGAACAGAGTATCACTCCAAACAACCACAAATTGTTTTCGACATGCAGGTTTAGAACTAGCACCAGTATCCGACGACTTTGAAAAGGAGGACGATCTTCCTTTAGCTGAGGTGGCAAGAGGGATAAATAATGATTTCAAAAAAGAAAATGACGTGGCTCCTGTTGTGATGAGAGAAAACCTTACATTGTCAAATAGATTGTGGACCGATCTTGTAAATATGGACCTTAGCTTGGGACCGAACGGTGCTTTATCTGAGCAAATTGCGAACGAAGTGCTCACCATTCGAGAAATCCAAGATGAAAGTGATGAAAACCCTGAGGGCGGTGAAGATTTTAAACCACCACGAATGGTAGAAGCTCTACAGGCTGTGAAATCCCCGAAGAGCTTTGCGCCACGCAATTGCTGCGGGGTCAAAAAGCTTTTGAGTGTACTCAGATCCCTGGAGAAAATAATTTAATTGATTTAAATTAGCCTACCTGGCAAAAAACAAACAAGAATTGCAAAATATTTGAATAAATAATGTGCTTTAACCACGAATACGTAAATACGTATAAATACGTTAGAAATTACATTAAATGATTTACGTTTTGTTATTTACCTGTTACAGTTTTTAATTTTGTTAATAAATTTTTGCGTTTTTTATGTTTCTTTAATAATGAAAAAAATTGTTAATATTTTTAATAATAATAATAAATAATAAATTAATAATAAAAAAATAGACCGGATGTAACGACAGTTTCTACTAGGTCCCCTCAGCGTCATCACCTTCGACTTTCACTCTGTTTTTACCAGAGGGAAACTCAAAACAAGCCCGACTGAGACTGGACATGCGCCCTGCAGTGTTGTGTAATATACACTCACTTTCACGTGAAATGCACCACCCAGTAATACTGATAATTAAGTCCTGTAACTTCGGCAAAATAATGCTTCCTAATGGAGTATCAAATGATCAGACTTTCAGTAAAAAAGAAAGAATGCTGGTGGTTTTTTTCTCATTGACCTTTTAGATTTTTTATTCAATTGTAAATAAATAAAATGATATTTACATGGAAATATCAGTTTACTTTGTTGTTGAACTGGGAACAAGACATCTCAAGATGTCTCCAGTGAGACAGCGTCGAAATTTTTCCCACGTTTCAGATTTCGATGGAGGGCGAATTATCGGCATGAAGGAGGGTGGACTTCCTTTCCGTGAGATTGCCCGAAGAACGAATCGGAACCGCACCACGATTGCGAGAATATGGTCTTCATGGTCTGAAGAAAGGGTTCAGCAACGTCGTCCGGCTGGACGTCCTCCCCGTAGCAGCAATGCACTTGAAGATCGACTTCTTAGACGGATGGCCGTTGGCGACCGATTTCAAACAACAATGTCTGTTGCAGTAGATCGGATGGGAGCTCTAAATCGTCGGGTGTCGATGGCAATCGTTTACAAGAAGAATTTCGTCGCTTGGCCTGCATTCATACCGTCCAAATCTACGACTGCCACTAACCGCCCAACACCAAGCTTCCAGATCGGCCTGGTGTCGACAACGGGTTGATCGGAGTCATGAGTGGAACAATATCGTCTTCAGTGACGAGTCGCGATTTTGTTTATGGATCAATGATGGTCGTAGAAGACTCAGACGATATCGAGGTGAAAGGAGAAATTTGCAATTTTGTCAAAGGCGCCACGCAGCTTTAACACCTGGTGTTATGGTCTGGGGTGCGATACGTGTTGGTCGAAGATCTTCTCTTGTGGTCGTTCCAACCACCCTAAACGCACGTCGCTACATTAACAATGTTCCGAGGCCAGTATTAGTGCCCTTCATGCAAACTTTACCAAATGGCATTTTCCAACAGGATAATGCAAGACCACATAGTGCGAACATTATTCGACAATACCTGGAAGAAGCGCAATTGGAAATGTTGCCTTGGCCGGCACGCTCGCCGGATCTATCCCCTGTCGAACGTCTTTGGAACATGATGAGTCGCAGCGCAAATTTACCGAAGCCTCCAAACAACGTGGACGATCTACGACATCATCTTGAGGTAGCACGGAATGAAATACCCCAGGAGGATACTGATCATTTGTTGCAAAGCATGCCGCGAAGAGCACGTGCTCGCATTGCCGTACGAGGCGATGTCGCTCGTTATTAATTTTTTAATTAACAAACGTTGCATCTTTTTGCTGAAAGTCTGATCATTTGATACTCCATTATGAAGCATTATTTTGCCGAAGCTACAAGACTTAATTATTAGCATTACTGGGTGGCGCATTTCATGTGAAAGTGAGTGTACATTTGATGTTTGCGTTGGCTTGAGTTCGGCAAGGGGTGGTGAAGGGGGGAAGGGAGGAAGGGGGGGGGGGTGAATAAATAGCGCGTTCGTAAAAATTAGACACGTTAAAAAATCTTTTGGCTGGCTGGAGAGGGGTAAACACTAAAACGGTAAAAGGACATACCTTCAAAGCGGCCAATAGCCATGCTACAAATACTCAAACATAACGAGCATGTCATTGATGGAAAAATAAAACGGTTTTACTCAAAAAGTGAAAAACTGGGAATCAACACGTAAAAAGGACATTATTCAAATTTGGAGAAGCTGGGCTGACAGTTATCAAGTAATTTATTGAAAATATGGCGCAGTTCCTGAATATTTATCGATTGTAGCCGGGAAGAGAAGCTAATATTTGATAAAGAGGAATACCAAAAGGATTATTTTCACTAGATTGCCTAGAGTGGGAATCCGGAGCCAAACCCAACTATTTTATGCCTAACGCTACACATCCTTTTTTTTTCCCATCTACTGATCGTTAACACGATTCTGTCGTTGCACACAAAAGCGTTTGTTAACAGCCTCCATAAACGCACGATTTTCGAATAGCTTTCTTTTCGCACACGATTTTATTGTGGGCAGCTAAATATGCACGGAAATAACAAAACAAGATTGACTCGAAAAACCAGATCAATTGAGATGTTTACGATTATTCAACTGGAACAATGTTGATTACGACACCGTATGCGCCGCTGTTGTTAAATTGAGATTACCATCGTGTTTTGACAGGTTAATCGCGTTTAATCCCAACCCGTGGATTTTTTCCGTTTATCTCGTCAAACGATGTCAACTAACTGTCGCCAGCATCACCTCATTTTGAAAAGATTTATTTCGAGGCCCCGAATGCGTTCGACCGTTCGCCTGTTTTAGCTGCCGTACGGGGTCTCCGTTAATGCCGCCATTAGGTTTTTTGGGGATTATGCAACCAACGGCGCAAAATCGACAATATTTGGTGCCTCGTCCTGATCCGGTTCTCTCGCACAAAATCGCCGCCGGATTTAGGTCTGTGCGAAAAAAACTTGAGATAAATAACGCTGCGGTGCGGCAAGTTTAAACCTACTAATGTCGCGTGTGCTTCCGCCACGCAACAACAGAGGGCTCTGGCATTTTTTTACGCCAATGACTTTGATAAAGTGGCGTTAAATGCATAGAGGAAAGGCGATGTTTGAATTTTGCACCAGAGACTCTACATTACGGTTCAACATTCCACTGCCTAACTCAAAACGAGCTGTTTAGAGAGAACATCGCGAATCCAGTGTGGCAACCTAGTTGAGTTATTTTCGCACATGGTGCTCTAAATTCAATGGGACGTGCGATGCGTTCGCGAATTAGCGAGCAATGTTACGTTAATAGGTATGCAGCTCTGAAATTGGACTGGAGAGATAACATGCAACCGAGTGTGTTTAGCAATAATTGTGCTTCCAGGCTACATAAAACTAATAGAACCTATTCCAACAATTGGCACGATGCATCAAAGGCCTCGCGTTGAAGGAAAACGTTTTAAAAATATTGCTTCCCTCCTAACTTATACGTCGTTTTAGCATCAAAACCCTGATGGATTAGAGCTAATATTTCAGTAACCGTTTGCGCGACACCCATTTTGAGATTAAATAGGAAGGATGGTCTACGTGAAATCATTCTTATATCGAACACGCAAAACTCCGGCGATATATCAAATTTTTTTTTTTTCAGGAAAAAAGGCAACGACGGTCGCACAAACGAACACCTATTGAGGTCCTTCAGTTGAGTTGGAGCGCTTGAAGAAAGTGCCGATCAAGTGAAGTTCAATTCATTTACATAGAAAATGAATTTTTCCTCGTTACGTAACGTGCCAAGATGTTTTTCTAAGTTACAAAAAAAAAAAAAAAAAAAAGTTACGGTACTCGTCCCGGCCGGGTAGCAGAAACGGTTTTGCCTGTAACTGGTTATGAACTGAACCCAGATGTTTTCACGTCATAACTCGGCAGAAGAATGGGTCCTGTGACGGCAACGGCTGCGATCTTCCGCGAACGCAGGACGCGGCAATATGTTAGTCTTCTATCTGGTTTTCCGGTACCTACAGGGCGATCCGCTGACCGTGTATCAACTGATATCTCCAAAACTCGGGGATGTGAAATTCGAAAATTGCGAAAAAGTAAAACAATAAACAGCACCATGGCAACTCCAAAAGTGACCTGTATCAAAGCTCTCCTATAAAATTCTTTAATGCCATTGCATATTTAATGTTAAATGCCAGTGCTTCGTGGACGTACGTAATCTCGAAGCTCGGGTTAGTTATGATTGATTGACGGGAATAACGGTCAGAATTCCAATATTTTTTGACAATTCCACAGTAAATCAGTTAAAGGTTTTTGCTTTGGAACACTCTACATCTGCAAGGAAACGTCTCTGAAAGAGACAAGTCCGACGCTCAGAACCGAATCCGTGACACGCTGCGCATTTTACCTTCTTAATCTTTACCAACACAGTGCTGTCTGCACGATGTAAAATTTTGCAAGCAAATTGACTTGCTGAGAAACGTTTTTGCCTAAAAGCTACATCTAAAAGGTCAAGATAATTCATGCTTCTGTTCTTCTACCGGTCAAAACCTACCTGCCTTCCTCTCGAAAAGCACCTGGTTCCTCAACTAGTAGTGCACACTTTGAAAACATTTCAAAATACAAAGTATTAAGTTGAGTCATTTTACAAGTCTCTAAAGAGCTAACGGGTTAAAAATGTTTTCGAATCAATTTGGTTATTGGAATACTGCAGCCTTCGGACTTTCGAGCGTCTTGGAGAAGAGGCACGCAAATTCGATGATAGATATAGTCAGTATCTCCCGGAACATGACAAATTGGCGAATTAATCGAGCAATGTGACACAATTTTTTTTATCAGTTGCGAATTTTTCGGGCTAATTTATCAAATTTTTTTATTAATTGTAATTTTCTTAATTTTCATCTGTGACGGACTGCTAGGCATGAGCGGCGAATTGAAGAGGAAACCAAGACATTGAAACGCCTCACGCGGATCAAATTTCTATTTTTCGTGGCATCAAAAGAAACCCAACAACGTGAAAAAAGAACAAATCGAGGGAAGCGGAACAATCTTCCATTCGTTAATAAATTATTCTGACACTAGAGAAAATTCTAGGCATTATTCAGTTTTAGAAATTCTAAATCCACATCAACTTAAGAGTTTAAGGGAGGGTTAAAATTTACAACTCTTGCTACCTGTATCGCATATACCATTACTTACGCTAACTTCTAAATTCCTCATTAAATCGACATTTACACAGAAAGATTTCTTATCTACATTTCCCTTAATGGTGGGTTAATGGTCTTTTTTGCTTGTCACATGAAAAATTGCCTTGGGGTCATTATGTCTCAGCATAACGTAGAGTAAACCTGGCTGCGTTTTCGTCTACATGTACGAACTTTACTAATCCTCAACATAAGACTTTAGTCATAATTTCCTAGCAGAGTTCCATATCAAAATATAATCAGAATCTAATTATTATCCTTTTCCTCAACTTTCAAGCTCAAATCTCAAAATCTTTACACTTCCTTCAGCGTTCGCGTCACTTGCTGAAAACTTGCGAACACGTTGTTATCCCAAAAGCAAAATCCAAGTTAGCAACACTCTAAACAACAGGAGCTTCCTTAAGCTTAATTTTCAAAACGCCGACGTTTTGTGTTATTTTGCCGCGCACTCAAATAATTTAAATGCGAAACGTAATATTGCTTCTGCAATAGAATATAATTAAGTGCATTCCAGGCTTTTGCAAGATTAGAACAAAACAGCTCCTTTTAAAATATTCAGATTTCCGTGTAAGCTTTTATGCGGCTGTGGAAACAATATGTTATTTTTGTGTATAGCTGTTTGAAAATGGGCATATTTCATCGAATTCTACCCCACTTAGCTATTTTATTAATATAAAGGAGCATTCCCGAGATTCGAATGTTTAATTTAAAGACAAGCAGTACCAATTTCTGCCCGGTGAAATTGAGCGGCCAGCGCGGCCGCCGGATTTGAATCGTCGCGACTTTTTCGTTTTAGGTCGTTTAAACGATCGAGTTTATGGGGATCGTCCAAATAACGTAGATAACTTGAGGGCCCGTATTGTCGGTGAAATGCAATCGATCAGACAAGATGCGTATGTTCAGGTGAGAAAATCGCTCATGCAAAGAATCGCACCGTGTTTGGATAACGACGAAGGACATTTTGGGCAAATGCTCCGAACATCAAATAACAATTAGCAGCTTCTACTTGAAACGTTTCTGGTGGAAAAATGATTTAAAAAGTTATTGCCCTCATTCCATATATGTGACGGACCCCGTATATACAGAAAGACTCATCTTTGAGTGTAATATCTAATGAAAACTGAGAATACCGAGTGATCTTAGGTAAACATATAACATTGGGATAATATAAATTCTTAACAGTAAAATTAAATTTATTATACGTTTTCAAAGCTATCTTGGAGAAAATCTGAATAAATTTAAATGGGATGCAGGAATTTATACTTCTAGAATAATTTAATGAATTCATTTCGAGACTGTACTGCAAAAAGAAGTGAAACTTCCCTGTTTTATAAAAGCAGAGCGCCACCGGGAATATTTCGTAATGACATTGAGGATTTTAGGTAAACATTTCCCGCTATCAGTTATAAAAGTTGGTAATAAGACAGTTTTTGCTCAGATTGCCTCGAGTTCTTGTGGCGGTTGCTCAGTTTATTCATCTGGGAAACCACATTTTATTAAGCCATCAAAATATCAGTCGATTAAACCTGTTTAATGGAAGTGCCCCGAAATCCGCCGAAATTGGAAGGAAGTGCCGGTTTCAATCCCGACAGATGTGCCCAGCCTATCGCACATGAGCCTCATCGGCACTGGCCCATGTTCGATACGTAAAGCTGAGATATTAACTTGGAATATAAAACTCAAATAACAATGGAGAAGTCACACCCCCGAAGCATCTGCGCTTCACTTCTCCTTCGCAGCCGCATCCTTTAGAGCAAACACGTTCGGCAATTTACCTCCAGGGCCTCAAGAGGACGCGTAACCCGCAAACAGGATATCACACAAATCATCATCGGCTACCATTGAGACGTGGAATAAAAGTCGTAATATGGGGATCAATTAGAACCGGGTCCGAACCTCCAGAAAGAGGACAAAGTTAAGGGAGACTGATCCCTCTGAAAAAAGAGAGAACTGCAGAAGCTGCATACAGAGAGGCTGAAAAGGCCTTTCCGAGATTCTCTCTATCACTGTGCACGTTTGTAGTTCACATCCAGTGTAACTTTTAATCATTTGCTTTTGGGCAATTTTTTTCGAAATTCTTTCATTATTAGTTTTAACTAATTCTTTCAAGTGCTTCTCTCCGCGAGTAAGAATTCTCCTCACGGAATAACCCCTTAACGCTCACCATCCTTACCTCTCACCCCCCAAGGAAACCCTCCGGGGAGTGCTCTTACCAACCGAGAGAAATCTCCTGGGCTTCCCCTGAACTCTTAAACTATTCTTCTTCTCAACTTAAACGATTTTTAGCCTCGCGGGTTTCCCCCGGGAGAGTCCTCACCTCCCGGGATTTACCCAGAATCCTTCCCGGGGGAACCTGCGGGGGAAAATTTTTACCCCCAGGTGAAACCCCAAAGAACGAATTATTGAAACTTTCAATGACTATAAACTATAAACGTGTCTATTGATATGAGCGGGTGCAAAAGGCGATTTCACGCACTGCGTCGCCTTCCTATCGACATCTTCCACAACGTGATTTTGATGAGTTATTCGCACCTTATCACGGGATACTTTCCATCATTTGAGAGCAAAAAATATGATTTGTCCAATTGAAAGTGAAGTCATAAACCGTTACAATAAGCTCGTTATCGCTTTTGAAAATCACGCCCGACAAAAATTTCCCTCTTTGGCGTTCTTGCCTGTCACGTTCCATAAACTTGGATACTTTCAGACTAATTAAAACGTTGTGTCGGTGTGAAGACTTGAATGAGCAGGGTATTTCCCAAAGAGAGTTATTTATTTTTTAGAACGTTACCATGAAAGCGAACTGAATTGAATTAAACTGAGGCTCACGTAGTAATTAGGCGCTCTTTGCATGTATGCGAAGTGAACTTTTTAAGAGAGCACCAGCAACTCAATCAGGAATTAGCGTGCTACGTATGAAGAACACAGCAAGTGCAAAAAGAATATTCAGCGACATGTCCCGACGTGTTTTATTTTCTGTGGGACGTGGCCTTCTCGACACAAACTGAGAAACTACAAAAAAAAAAAAAAAAAAAAAAAAAAATATTTTACAGCACAAGTTATCCTATGTAATTTCGTTTGCTCGGACTGGTGGCGTTGTAATAAAGCACCATAATAAATTACGGATATATTCAGTTACGCCGTAATTAATTTGTTATGTAAATGGACGTTTTTTAATATTCATGAAACAATTTTAGGAAAATTTAGGAAAAAGCTTTTTGGGCGACCCTTTCATTAAAATTTAATATTCTCGTTTACCTACTTGTCAGGCCTAAAATTATACTGTTTGATCTAAAAAATTTAGCAAGAGTCTCGTGGAACACTTGTCGTTCATTAGGCATAATCCTTTTCCTTTTTTTCGCGGTAAAAAAAAAAATAATAATGAAAACTCACTTGTGCTATTTTCCACCACCTTTAATGATGAGTGTGAATAAATTTTTTAACAACCCTTTGGCTCTTTGAAAAAGGTTTGCAAATAAAATGGGCTTGACGTACCCCACTGTAAAGAGACACTTCTAGTATCTGAGACGTTAAATTATATTTTTACCACCTAAGCGTTAAAAGCAACACTTTACAGCCCGAAATTTTGTTTCATTGCCGCTTTTTATCGCATATTTCATTGTCATTTTTTCTTCAAAAGCCTAAACTAACAATTCAGGGCAACGACCCGGATCGAAGAAATTACACGATCATCTGCCTCCTTTAGGCAATACTACGGATAATTCTGCACACTTGGAAAATGACGTATGTTCAATGGCATGAAGGTGTCATAGACACTTATCTATATCCCATATTGCCACAGCCAGGTCCCGATCCTGCTGCAAACTCTCCACGAACTTGCAAATAGTTTGAAAAACTTCAATTTCAGAGCGGAAAGGTCAAATTAAATATTAACACTACTGGTCATTTTCAGAAATTTCAATCAAAACTCCTGCGATTAACTTCACTACAATTCTTAACTCGAACGAGAATGTTGCACACCGAGTTATTTAATGTTGGCCATTATGTGACGGGTCAATTCATCAAACAAATTTATTTTTCATGCTAAATATCCTGTTTGATCCGTCCTCAAAGCCCATAATCCGGAGGGGTTAAATCCGGAGATGTAGCCGGTCAATTGATAAATCCGTCACTGCCAATCCTTCTTTCCCTAATATATTCCTATAAACAACGGAATGGAATGTAATAATGGATTTTCGATTGACTGCAATCATGGTGAAAAATAATTCTTCATCTTGTGTTCAAGGGTCTACACCAGGCTATCATTCTGTGGAGACTTTAAATAGCAGGTGCTAAATCACCCGGTAATGTTAAAAAGCTGATAAGTAGTCGAAAAACAATCAATCATCCCCCACCAGACGTGTACATACCTATGTGTATAGTGTAGGAAATAAAAATTGACTAACACATTGCAGCTGACTTGCCGCCCATTTCACTGAACAGATTCGCAGGGATCAAAACCTGTCACGTGACGGCCAAGAGATATTTCATGAACCTCACTGAAAATTTCGTTGAAAAAGAGGATGTGTATTTGTCGGGCCTACGAAGGTTATTGGAAGGGTCGCCAATGTCATCCCTGTAAGACTTATTTCATAAAAAAAAAAATTATTGGAATCGATTAATGATTTTCATTAATCAATTCCTAAAATTCCAATTTTCCTGAAATATTCCTTGAGTGGAGATTTTGCACTGGTGACATGCCCCTACACAATAATTGATAATCATGACAAAATTCTTCCCTTACTTCGATTAAATATATTTTCAACTTAATTGATTTTCATCTATATTTTATTGTTGCTATTTGCTTGATCAGATTAGCAACGATTACAGAGAATTAATGAATTACGGTAGAATGTCTGAGCATACGCGCGTCAAATGGTGAACATTGACGTTAGCGTCGTTTGGCATACAGGGTGTTCAAGTGAAAATTTCAATTGCTCGTTTTGCTATTATTTCGAAAGTGTCTGGTTTAGGTTGTCACGAGGGAATCCCCAATGAGGGGTCAAGAATTTTTGTTGAAACATTCCTGTCATAGGGGGCGCTTCACGTACTCACTTCACCGACAGGTTTAGTGACAAATGTTTACCCTGTACGTGCAAAATGCACCTCGTTCATCGCCTGACGACCTACAATGTCGCAAATTGTACATTTCTCACCAAAATTTTTTCCGAATAGTGGCGAAAAAACTTTTCAACATCCTGTATATTTCCCGTAATATCAACTTTCGGATAAGGTAGGTTGGCGCCGATCCTTAGCAACTTTTGCCTTATACAAAGTCGCAAAATTTTGCTGAGATAATGCCAGGAAAAACTCCAAGAATACGCGAAAACATAGAAACGTGCCCGTTTTTTTTTTCTATAGGAGACTTGCCTTCGTAAAAATGTACCTCAAAGGTCTTCAGTGAACTTGTCCTCTTCCCAGTTCCAGTCAGAATTAGATGTATTTTAAATTTTTAAAATGTGAGAATTTCAACGAACTGACTTATTTGTATAATGAAATACATTCGTTATAAAACTGCGAACGGTTTTCGCTCATTTACTTTGCTTTCTTTTCACCTTCAAAGGCGCACACCGGCCTTTCAACCTGAAAGTATCCATTCAACCATGTCGTTGGAAAATACTTCCCTTCAAATCCACTGTGTTTCCAGGTAAAAACATAATTACTTTTTTAATGGAGTTTCTTGCCAGACATTTTTGTCGCTAACAGGAGCTATTACAAAGATATTACTAATTGTCCGTCGCCTTTTTGTGGACGTTCCCAGCGGTGCAACATCTCCGAAATACGTAGAGGTGGATGGATTTTCTTGTTTCCCAAAATTGTAAGCTTAAGCATTTAAGCGACACTATCAATTTACAGGCTGAATCAAATTGCGTTTTCTTCTTTAAAACATCCCGATAAATTCATTATTTAAACCCGTCTGAGAGCAAAGCAAAGGGGGTTAATAATTTAATTTAATTTTTGCAGCTTTCTCCTTAAAGTAACTCAAGCAAAGCAGAATAAATAAGTTTTCCTCCGTGAAAGGAACTTAAGTCTTCATTATTCGCTGCTAATTACGTCTTTTTACGTAAGGAGCAGAGTACTCAAAGTTTTAATAACGTTTCATTATGTTTTGTTGATGGTGAAAATACTCACGCAAACTTTAGAATTTTATTTTATTTCCTTTTTACTTTAATACGTACTTGAATTGGTAACTGTGGAAGCATTTTATGCTGCGTTTACACAATGGACTTTCATTCCAACTTGAGCGTACGAACAGATATCTCTCTGTCTTTCTCCATCGGAAAAATAAGGTCGAATGTAGGTTAACGGCAAGAAAGATGGCGCGAGGATAATATCAAAAGTACCTAACCGGACGTATAGATGGCGAGTTTGTTGTCAAAAATTGACTTATACGACGGGAACTTAACCTTGAGCTTATGTCTGAAGTTCGAGGAAGCTACGTTGACGTGTCCGTTTTGGAACCGTTTCTAATGAACGGTTCTGGAGATTTTGAGAACATAGGAAAAAAGGTCTTAGTCCATCCAACGTCAGAGTAGAGTTAGATTCTATTTTGGGGGAGTCTAGTCCTTCATTAACAGTTGCAAAATATTCGATGGTAGAGTTCAAACGCGGTCGCACAAGCCGCCAGGGCGAACTCCGCAGTGGTCCACTGCATGTCACTTTAGATCTGACCACTCCAGAAATCGTGGTGAACGTCCACAAAACTGTACTGAAAGACCGTCGGCTAAGATTGCGCGAATTAGGACTTCAAAAAGTACTGGACATCGCACTTTGGCCGAACAACATGAGAAAGCCGTGCAAGATGATCAAAAACAACGCCGTGGGGACGTTTTCGTGCATCCAATGCAATAAAGCCGAGTTTCCGTGTTGACTCATAATCATGGATGAAACGTGAATCCATCATTTCACACCTGAGACGAAAGAGCTGTCAAAACAATGGACTCAAAGAGGAGAATCGGTTACAAAGGGGGTGAAAACCGTTCCGCCTGCAGGAAAGGTGATGGCGTCAGTTTTTTGGAATGCACATGAAAAAAAGAAAGTTTTGTTTCGTCACGACCAGGCACCTCTCCACACTTCCGTCGTCGCGATGGTCAAAATCAGTCGGGTTGGTTTCGAACTTCTCCCTCGTCCACTTTATTCGCCAGATTTAGCCCTCTTGGATTATTCTCTGTGTCCGAAATCGACAAAATGGCTAGCTGCGAAGAGCTTTGCTAGTAACGAAGAGGCGGAGTTCAAGGTACGTACTTGTTGTTGAACCGGGCATAGGAACTACAGAACATCGCGGGGAAAACTCTGTCAATCTCGAAGGATTTCCTTTTTGTTTAAGTGTTAGGTCGGGTACTTCAGGGACCGTCCTCGCGAATTATTGGATTTCGGTTTAGTTTGAGTCGATTTGCACCCCCCCCTACGCACTCGCAGAAGTTCTTTTTGCCACCAGCAATTAATCCGAAGAAATCCAACTCAATGCAGGACCATAAATCCTAACCAGAGTACGTGACTCCACAAATAAGAGATTTCTTGTCATAATTACCGAGGCAGGTATGTTTGTCGCCATAATTAATGACGCCAACAACTCCTCAACTCCACTCTTAATAGACGTAAAACGATGAATTCTAATGCCTTTTCAGTTCTCAGGCATGCTAAGTGGATTCCCCGTTTCCCTGGAAATGTGCAAGGGAAAGAGAGTTCAGAAACGGTGTTTTCACATAAATAATACGAAAGAATTTGAAGACACCTCGATCCACATAAGAGTGTTCTCCATTGTCATAATTACGATCTAAAGGTATTGATGAAAATGCGTGTAAGGACAATACCTAGAATGGAATTTAAATTGCTTCATTCACAAACGTGAATTTCAGCTTCGTCCACAGGAATTGAATTATGTAATATAGCAATTAGTTATTGTTTAAGTAGACGTACGACATAGATCTAGGGCCTGGCTCTCCATAATTAAACCCATGTATTAGTTAAACTAATATACCAGGAGCTGTGCGGTTAGTCCACATTCTATCGTCAGGATTAATTGCTTTTTGTTTAATTATAATGAAGTACTACAGTGGCTGGATTAGAGGCCCGGAGAGCGAATAACCGCATCCATCTTTGAGCCTCGTCGTGGCTGTGGACAGGATATTCATGTGTCTTAGGGAAATAAGCTGGGAAGAGATTATTTAAGATTTTCTGCGTTTCTGCAACGATTATATCGATTAATTGAAAATACCATTTGATACAACTAGGGCAAATCGAGAAGCATTGGATGTAATTGGTAGTAGTGGAGCCAGATGAGGTCCATTGACTGACAATTGGGGTCGCAGCTCGAGAGGGGCATTTTCGCCGAAAACGTCCAAAATGATGGCTTAAATTTACGTCAGGATTCTTTTCCAATGTGTTGTGAATTTTTGAACATCACCCTGAGGTTCTTCACTGCTTCCGCAGGCGAGCCGACTTGCAGGCCAATTGATATTATCAAACGTCTTCTTGGACACAAAACTCTTTAACCGAAATAACTTCGTCGAAAACAAATTAAAAAAATTAAGGGCAAAATCGGTAATTGTAACTATTACACGAGGTGCGTTAGAAAAATTAAATTATTCTCCTAATTTTGGCTAGTACGCCGCTGCAAATGAACCACCCCGCACAAGAAACGTTACCGATACACCACAACAATTGGGGGCACTCTGTATATCGAAGCCATATGGCCCGAAGCCAGTTTTCTGGTCCGGAAATTATTATTTTAAAACCTCGAAAAGAAACAACGATT
The DNA here is from genome assembly GCF_040115645.1 of Euwallacea fornicatus. Taxonomy (NCBI): domain Eukaryota; kingdom Metazoa; phylum Arthropoda; class Insecta; order Coleoptera; family Curculionidae; genus Euwallacea; species Euwallacea fornicatus. Next base: position 916,314 of record NC_089569.1, read on the forward strand.
TAAATGCAAAGGTCACGAGCCGGGCGAATTGGCTGAATGCAATTTATACTATACAGGGTGGCCGTAAAGTGTTTCATATTTTTGTTTTGAATGTAGTTACGTCTACCAGGTATACTGGCATGAAGTGAGCGTCAGGATATAAACGTCTCGATATAGGGCATTCGTTGTAAACAAACCATTTTTTTGGTTTGCTTGGTTGGTATGCAAACTGACAACCATATTTAGTACAAATCAAGTCCTTGAACAAATAACAATACATTATTTCATTGGGCCAAAAATGTCGAATTTTGTACCACAAAATGATGATTTGCGGAAAGCATTAATTTTTTTGAAGAAATGTGTTGCAGAGTCGTATCGAATGCTTGTCGAAGCATATGGTGATTATGCTTCATCAGAAGCAACATGCAAAAGATGATTTCAACGATTCAGAAATAACAATTTTGATGTGCAAAATGAAGAATGTGGTAGACCACCAAAAGAGTCCGAAGACGCCGAACTGCAATCGATATTGGATGAAGAGGACACTTTAAGTGAAAAGCAAATGGCAGAAATGCTAAATGTTGCACAACGAACAATTTCTGATCGTTTAAAAGCTACGGGGAAGATCTAGAAGTGTGGAAAATGGGTGTCGCATGAGCTGAATGAAAGACAGATGGAGAACCGGAAAAACACCGGTGAAATTTTGCTTCAAAGGCACGAAAGAAAATCAGTTTTGCATCGAATTGTTACTGGAGATGAAAAATGGATTTTTTTCAAAATCCTTAATGGAAAAAACCATGGGTTGATTCGGGACAACCATCGACGTCGACTGCAAAGCCTGATCGATTCGGCAAGAGGGCAATGCTGTGTGTTTGGTGGGATCAGAAAGGTGTGGTGCACCACGAGCTTTTAAAACCTGGTAGAACCGTTAATACTGTTCGCTACCGACAGCAGTCGATTAATTTAAACAATGCATTGATCGAAAAACGATCAGAATGACAAGGGAAGGAAATTTTGCTCCATGGCACGCAAAGCAACACCGGTTCAGGATACCATCAAAACACTTGGCTGGGAGTTGCTACCCCGTCCGCCGTATTCACCAGACTTGGCTCCTTCGGACCACCATTTGTTTTCATCGAAGGGACACGCATTGGCCGAGCAGCACTTCTATTCCTACGAAGAAGTAGAATATTGGGTGTCTAATTGCCGAAGAGGCACATGTCTATTGGCGTGGTATCCATGAATTGCCAGATAGGTGAACGAAATGTGCAGAGAGCAACGGTCAACATGCTGAATAATTTTCTTTTTCTTTCCTCGTTAAAATTGGTGTTTTATTTTCACGAAATAGCGCTGATTTCATGCCGGTAGACCTGGTGCGCAGTCGCACTTTCCGATTGTTGACGAGACTAAAAAATTATTCCCTTCGAAGCGCTCACCCAATTTCGATTTGTTGCTGCCGTTGTTGACCCGGAAGTCACGTGACAGCCATTGGAATAGTTTCCGGGACACTCGAGATTTCCATTAATCATTCTCTTCAGTGTAAAGTAAATTGTTGAATGTTGTTAAATTAAAGCGCATATAATAAAACTCTGATTTTTATGTGTACACTCGCCATAAGAGTTTATAGAAAATAGCGAAATAACCATTTTAAACGTCGAGGTTGGCAAACATTAATTGTAATAAAGAATATTACAGGGGTTATAAAGCGAGATCCAATTACAGTCTGCAGCATTATTTATTACGGCTCTTCTATAAATTGCAAAAGTTATAAGATAAACTTCATAGGGGTCGTTACATAAACCTCCACGGCATTAATTTTTATTCCATTCAATTTTAGCATCTTCGTGAATAAGAAATTATCAGAAATTGTCATTGTCTTACCTTGGGAGGCCTCCAAAACTGCTACTATTAGTGCCAACCACAATAAACAGAATTCCATTTTCACTTCAATTGAAAATAATAATGACGCGGCCCACATTGTCTTTCAGTTTCCGCAGTACTCTTCGCATAGTCCAAGCTCCCACATCCCTGAAATCGAATAAGTACACGCTGAAAAACAACTTTTACAAAAAAAAAAAAAAAAAATATTTGTAATACTAATGCTACTTCCAAAGTTTAAATAAGAATAAAGCAGACTTCATAAAAAGTTTTTAACAGCCTCGACCGGGGTTTGTTTATTGGTTTGGTCGTGGACAGGGCCGTATCTCTGTTGGTATATAAACTTTCCAACGATAGCAAACTTTAATATCATTTCCATTAAAAAGTTAATATAAATTCTCTTGTACTTAGAAACTCGGTTTCTACAGCTGAGGAGGTTAAAATTGACTGCTGAGTTTAATGCAACAGGATTCTATTCCTATTTTTTATGTTGATAAAAGTTTACCCATTTGTTGGAAGTTGATCGAAACAAGTTTATATGAAGTTCTTAAAGTTAATGACTATTAAGTTCTGCGCGTACAATATAATGTTAAGCTTCGAGCAAAACAAGGAAGTTTTATTGACGTTCAAAGACCAAGCCTCGATGCTGCGGCCGGTAAACCAAGTATTACAGTCCCGGCTACTGTAATATTATTGCTAAGCAACTTCGCCGGACTATGATCAGCGATCTGTCTTACTAGGGTTGCTGGAACAAAAAAAAAATTATTTCGTTTTTTTTTTATATTCTTAAACCTCGAACTGCGCAACTTTTTCGCGCTCTAATGGTTCAACTTTAGAAACGCAGAATATATGGGGAACTGTTACCATAGGAGCAGGACTCAAAAACCAAGATTTTCTTCGTTTGTAACGCGTGAGCGGTATTAACTAGATTGACGTAACGTACACTGTGGGATATCCTACATGTTGCCATGTATGGACCACGAGACAAAATTAATACCTTCTAGCAGTGGCTCACGCAAGCCCCTTGACAGAAGACGCATTTGAAGCCCCTGCGGATTACACTCCGAAACTAATTGATCATATAAAAACAGCTATGGTTTCAGTGGTGTTAGGTTATAAACCGAAGAAGCGCCTTGTAGATGCAAAATTAAAGTCTCACGTAAATAGGTAATATACAGGGTGTTTCCTGAGTACGGTATATAACTCCGGGAGCGCATTCTACAGCTGAAATAACGGTAACTTTGTTATATAAACTATATCACAAAACTGTTTCGTTGCGGACATACAGGGTGTGAAAATTTCTTTAAAAAATTACAATTTTCTAAATATTTTCGAAACTACCTGCGACATTTTAATGAAATTTGCAGGGTTTGAGAGTTAGTTCGCGTGGTGCGCTACTGTTCTTTTCCAATATCTTGTTCCCTTTTTAATTATGTGTTCGATGTGGAAGGAAAAAGGTCTCTTGACTTTTTTTCGCAGGACGCACCGTTTTCGGGTAAATAAACAAAAAGCCGTAATGTGACAAGTACTATTCGTGAACGAATGCAGCACCGCATTTTTCATTAAAAATATCCAGCAATTGTCCTGCCCGCGCGCCACTGGTTACACAACAGCCACTGTTTTCAGCGTAAAATAATAACTCTCCAACCCTGCAAACTTTCATTAAAATGTCTCGGGCAGCTTTGGGAAATATTTAAAAAATTGTAATTTTTTAAAGAAATTTTCACACCCTGTATTTCCGCAACGAGGCATTTTTGGGCTATAATTTATGTAATAAAATCACCTTCATTTTAGCTGTAGAATACGCTCCCGAAGTTATGTATGTTAGGAAACACCCTGTATATTAGAATACTCATGATTCAAATCGTTCGATAATGACAAGCAACGCTCTTTATTTATTAATCGGTGCCAATCGAAATATCTTAAACTTTTGTATAAACCAACATCAATTCGGCTCCAATAAAATAATTAAAAATATCAAAAATGTAATGATAATTAATTTCATGCATCGCTCTAATCGCTAACTAACCAAAAACTGATTAATTTCTAGGGAGTAACTGTGCCACCAGAGACTGATTGACGGGCATGCGCACAGAAATCATAGATGGTACGGTCAATATACGGGGTGCACCAAGTTACGAGGGAGCCATTGTTCATTTTGTTTGTGTTAGTAGCAGGGATAACCCTAGTTTAAATTACGAAGAGAGGTACTTTGTTGGGCACGTTGCGTTGGTGGTATTAAATAAACAATTGAGCCTTTAGTCGAAAAGACAATTTTTGATCGACACTTTTTCTAAGCGAAACACTGTGTATATTTATAAACTGCATTAAAATGGATTCAATTTTATACGAAAAACTTCAGTCATTTCCTTTTCGAAAATTAACACTTTTTAGCGCATTGGGCAATTTTTATGTCTAATTTTGCTAGCGACAATCAATCAAATTAATTCAATCTGGCCAACGCTGAGTGGCTAAAAGTAAAACGTATCAAATATAATGCATTAATTTGACAAAATATCAAATCTAAATCATATATGCAAATGTATAGTAAATGAGTAAAAACATTTTAAAATGTGCTTTACACACGAAGAACAATGCGATATGTTAGAATCGTGCACACATACATGTCATATAAAATACATGATGAAAAGTATTCATTTTGGAAAAAAACGTACCGAGTTTTTTGTATGAATTTTAACTAGTTCTAATTTCGTTAATAAATATACACAGCGTTCTATTAAAAAAAAATTTTTTTTTTTGATTATGTTCACCAAGCTATGTTCAATTGTTTTTCTAGTATCACAGCCGCGGCTTGCCCAAGGAAACACAAGACTGCAATTTGAACTGGAGTCTATCCCTGCCAATGACAAGGTTGACAATGGTGCGCACTTACTTGGCGCACCTAGTACATGTTTATCGTTTCGCGTAGAATAAAATGAAGTAATAAATGATTAAATAGCGAAAACCTTAAGAAGATGGCCACCTGTTAGATAAACGAAAGAGGTCCGTTAATTCTAATTAAATTCGTAATAATCGCAAAGTAACGTTTTTTCTGAGGAACGAAGGCCGATTCGGGCTAATCCGAACCCATCTGAGCTGATTGCTCCAGAAACGGATCTCGTTCTCGTCATTCAATGACCGTCAACATGCCATGGGATTTTGAACGATATCCCATACCAGTATCGAAATATTCCTTATCAAGGGCGAATTCAAGCCGTTCTGCGAATTAAGACGCAGGGAGGGCAAGGCCGTGAATTGCTTCCAAGAAGAATGCCGAAAATTTCTTTTAATAAACATAAATTAAAGACGGCCAGTCTGGTGTAACTAAAACGAATTAATAACAGCCAGTAATTTTTTAATTATTCACAAAACTTGGCGTGTTTTTAATCTAGAGAAAATCTGGGCAAGAATTCTATTAATAGCTAGATTTATGATACTAATTACAACGTACGCCCTTGTTTGAAGTTGCATAGTGCCAGGTTCACAATGCCATGGGCGTATCATCCACTCCCTCCATATTGATTTTCTTCATACGGTAATAAACTTTTTCCCTTAATTTAGCGATGTGACAGCGGAACCCATGGCCGATTCGAGCACCTGATTTGACATGTCAAAAAAAGCTCGATTATTGTTGGCAAAAATCTACAGCTTTAAATCGTGGTCTCACGTTCAGGAACCCTTTGTTTGCTTCCCTCTCGTGTACGAGAAATCACTTCATTTGATGCAAATTGTTATCAAAAATTCACCTCCACTTCGAAAACCAATTTGCCTAAATCACGAAAGCGCCCTTTCGGGGTAACATCTTGAGTTGTGGAATCGCCTGTTGTAAAAACGGAAGTCACCGACTCCTGAAATGTTGTTATCGGCTTTGGTAACCTCAATTTCACGATTTGCATTAAGGTTTTACGAATGGGAAATGATACAAACACAGGGTGTTTCCTTGCATAAGGGCTGCACGACAACGCTATATGTTAAAGCTCGGCCGTGGCTTTGGTTCACCCCTTTCCCGGCCCGTGTCAGTTATAAATAAATTTTTAATGAATGCATCATTGCTGAAATTTATTCGTAGTTACCCACTATAATATGGCGACAGCAACAGCTGAACACCTGCAAATGCAAATTCACCTGGCGATACGATCATTTCGTCATACCTTTACGAAGACAATTTAACCTCACGTGAGTACTTGAAGCACTTTTTAAAAACTTAACTTGCGGGTTGCGTCGATAACAACATTCGTCTAAGTCGCCTGGATAACCTGTAGTTCCAACGAGATGGGGCTACGCCACATGACGCCATAAAAGGGGCTGATTGTTTGTCTGAAATATATCCCTGCGGCATAATTTCACGCAGTGGGGACGTGAGTCGGCCGGCACACTTACCAGACCTTTCCCCGTTGGAATGTTACTCGCGGGGGGAAATTGCTGGATTTTTACTCAACGGCAAAAAAAGTTATTTTGTACATTTTCTAATAACCGTTTCTTCGCCTAATAACTTTATACATCGACAGCGAATAGACGGAGTTGTTTAACTAACTTTAAATTTCAGAAATCTATCAGAGTTTAATTAAGTTCCATAAAATTGTACTCAGATTTCCATCTTGTTAGCAGGCACTTTAATTAAGAGCGAGTCCGGGTCATTAGGAAATCTCAATGCAGCGTACTCGACTGACACTAATGATCGGAATTATATTGTAGAACCTCAATATCTACTTTCAAATTGCAATTAATGTGAAACTTAAAATGTCAATTTATATTGAAATATTTGCATGTTGCAATCTGCCTATATTCATGAATAATGGCGATACGGCAAAAGTAAATTTCATCCTTAATATAATTGTAATTTTTTTCTACTTCTGGGCCAGCGAGGATTCATTTTATTTCTTGCAATAAATCACCGGAGCTTTTTTAAATGTGGCAATAACTTTAATATATAAATTTAGCTCAGGAAAAGGGCTCAAAGTTGCAATACAGGGTTCTTCAGCTCATCATTGAGATCTCAGCAACTATAAGAGATGCGAGGCGGGTTAAATTGGGGCGAAGTTGTGCAATTTGGAGCTCGATGAGATGCCCTTTCAAAATTTAGAAAATTCCGATTACTTCCGGAGATATCCGTGAAAAACCGAAATTTTGAAAAAGCGTTTCTTTTCTTTTCTGATGTTATTTGAAAAGAATTAAAAACGAATGGCACGTTATAATTGCCACTTTTTTTAAATTTTAATGAAATTATGTATCAAACATAAATGTTTTCTTAAATTTATTAACTTAAAAATAATCTTAAACGTATAAATAAATAAAACGTCACAACAAATGTTCAAATATGCCCCCCTCTTGTCCAATACACGAACGAACACGTCGTTCAGCATTATTAATAGCACTACTGATGTCACGCCGTCTTAATGTTGCAAATGCATTTATAATTTTTGTCCGCAAGTCTTCTGAATCTTGTGTGGGTTCGGAGTAAATTTTATTTTTTAACGTTCCCCATAAGTAAAAATCAAGGGGCAATAGGTCAGGTGACCTCGCGGGCCACTCTGTTACACCACGATTTCCAATCCATCGACCAGGAGATTCGTTGTTAAGGAAATCCCGTACCCCCTTTAGGTTGTGGGGAGGTGCTCCGTCTTGTTGAAACCAAATAGTGCGAAGCTGCCCAAGTGGCAAATTTCCTAAGTAATTCGCCAAGTAATTTTGTAAAATAGTCAAATAGGCAGCTCCATTTAAATTACATTCGTAAACAAAGGGGCCTACTATGTTACATTGCCGGAAATCTAAACGTCAAATTTCAAATATGATTTCACTATTTTGTAGAAGATGAAAAGTGGCAATTATAACGTGCCATTCGTTTTTAATTATCTTTCCATATAACATCAGGAAAGAAAAGAAACGCTTTTTCAAAATTTCGGTTTTTTACGGATATCTCCGGAAGTAATCGGAATTTTCCAAATTTTGAAAGGGCATCTTATTGAGCTCCAAACTGCACAACTTCGCCCCAATTTGACCCACCTCTCATCTCTTATGGTTGCTGAGATCTCAATGATGAGCATCGAATCTGAATAACCCTGTATATTCCCCGAAGCCTTAATTCGTATTCAACATGTTGAACGATGCCTGTAGTGGACGATGGTCCGTTTAAAAAATGAAATCCTGACCCCGTGCGCAGTTGTGGATTCAGAACGGCCATGGCACCGACATCATAACCGTCATAATGTTGGTGATACCATGATTTATATTCAATTTTTTAGCAGAACGTGTGCTTTGCATAATATATGCTCATTTTGCATGTGAAACTTTCGGGGTTGCCTCTTGTCAAGGTAAATGCAGAAAATTTGTGTCCTTGGTTCAACCCATTTGTATCTGTCTCCCCTGAGTATACAACGAATGTTCACGTTTCGTTCTGGGTGAAAAAACATTTTAATATATTGTGATCCAGATGAGGGCTCAAACTTGTTACATTTGAAAATGTTTTTATTTTTCGTCGAGCGTTCCAGAATAAATCGCATAAATTTAAAAATAATCAGTGCTGGTCAAATGAAGAACGAGTGAAAAAAATTTACTCGCCGGCGAATGACCCTCCGAGGGCAACTATCTCTGAGCGCCGATTTTGAATTTGAATTTCACTGATTTTCCCACTGATTTCTTAATCATAAATTCTATTAAAAAGCGAAGGGATTCATAAAAATGTATTTTAGCTGCAAATCGAAGATATTTAACATAACAATCCGTAATTTCCAACGGAATGCGAAATGCACACAGACAAAAACACACGTAAAAGAAGTTTGTGTTCGTGTTTTGTTAACGAGACCTTCGTAAGATAAATTGCACAAAATAATGCCGTAATGCATGCGGTCGGTAAAGTCTTAAGTCCGTTTTAGAATATTAAATTCCTTGTGCAAAAGATGAACAATTTTCATGTACGCATGCAAATGAGAATTTACACAACCTAAAACGGGCCTTAGTCCCGGATTTTTCTACCGGGCCAATGTCTTTTTGATATTTTACACAGTGGGTCAAAAAAGTATTTGCCTATTATTTTCAATATGCAACGAGAAATAAAACCTGCAGTCATTTTAATGATTTTAACGTACACAAAAATAAAACTTTAACAAAAAAATCTAACTCTAACTTGCACATTATCAAACTATTAGAAAAAAACACGTTAACTTAGTAAAAAGTTATCTCTAATATTTAGTGTGCATTCCGTTTGCATCAATAATGGCCCTGAGTCTTCTGGGCATTGAATCAATGAGAGTTTGAACGTATTCTAAGGGGATTTTGGACCACTCTTCGAGCAAAGCTGTCTTCAGGTTTTCTTCGTTCGAAATGTGCCATTTTCGAATTTTCAGATCAAGGGTATTCCACAAATTATCAATAGGGTTCACATCAGGAGACTGTGGTGGAGTAATGAGTCTGCGAGGGACGTTGTCCAACAACCACCCCTTCGTCAAATTGGCTGAATGCCTCGGGTCATTATCTTGTTGGGAGAAAAATATATTTTCCGGATTTAATTTAGCAGCACTTGGTTTTAAATTATGTTGCAATATGTCAGTGTAAGTCCTGGCTGTCATTATCCCATTAATAAATGCCAGATTTCCTACCCCATACATCCCCAAGCTAATACGTTTCCTCCCCCACGATTCACCGTAGGTTTCAAATTTTCTGGCTTCAGCTCTGTGTTTGGTATTCTCCACACGAACCGTTTCCCATCTGAACCGAAAAGACGAAACTTACTTTCGTCAGAAAAAATTACGTTTCTCCACCACTCCGAAGGCTCGTCCATGTAGTCTTTGGCAAACTGCAAACGTTTCTGACGATTCTTCTCGGAGATGAACGGTTTTTTCCTTGCTGCTCTTCCAACAACGTTTGCTCCATGTAGAATGTTTCTCATGGTTTGGGGATGAACGTTTGTTCCTGATGTTGTTGCGGTATCAGTTGCCGATGTTTGAGCCCCAGCAAATGGATCTTTTTGAACTTCTCTAATTATAAACCGCTTTTCTCGCGCGTTCAGTTTGTTCGGTCTTCCAGAACAAGGTTTATTTTGTATGTTTCCCGTTTCTTCATACCTCTTTATTACATGACGAACTACCGAAAATGACGCATTAACACTGTTGGCTATTGTTCTATAACTCTCATGAAGGCAAATTATTCTTGTACGTTTGGATACATCAATTTCACCTTTTTTCGGCCTCATCTTTCGACCGATCAAGCTTAAACTAAACGAATTTCTCCAAGATATCAATAACATTGCTACTTTAATATAAAAAAACAAAAAATCCAATCCATACAGAAAATAAGTTGATACGATTTGGAAGTAAACATTAGTGTGCAAATACTTGTTTGACCCACTGGGTGTATTCTCTATCGTGCCTTATAGACTTTTCATTTCATATTTTTTATATCATCATTTTGGTATGCTAGCAGGGTGGCAATGTCACGTTTTCAGATTGTCAGAGGCGAAAACTTCAATTCCGCCGTGCGGACATGTTTATAGGCGATTAAAATTTTAACTCCCCAGACCGTGTATTTTCGAAACTCTCAACTTCTGGTTAAATCATATTTGCGCCAATGAACCTCGAGCTTTCGAACTTCCCGTTCTCTCGTTGTTAATAAATCGCCTTGTATAGTGGGCGAAACAACAAGCTTTGATGTATGAAACAGAACATTTTTGAGGAAAAATCGATCGAGGCCCTCAAATAAATCTGAGGCAAGAGCTGCAAACAATACTTTTCCAACGACCGGTCCGGTACCAAAAAACGTCACCTCGAAGTAACGGCGTGGGAGATACGTACGCACACAGTAATTGTGTTTTCTTATCTCACGTGCCTGCGGCAACGTGTAAGGACCGATCGTGTACACGTCGCCACGGGCAACGGGTAAACAGCGTGTACACAACAGCGTGTAATTTTATACGTTGCCCTGGGCAGCGTGTAACAAGAACATGTTGCTTGGAACATTCGCAGGCGAAACTGGCAATGTTAAACTAAAGAAGCTCCCCTCGTTGCAAAGCGATAAATTTGCTGAACGAATTATCATTTTACCAGTAACTAGGAGCTTAAAATGGTTTCAATGAAAATAAAAGACCACAGACAAAGAGAGCGCCACTGAATATTTAAATAGCGGAAGATATGCAGTTCTAATAATAATTATTATTATCAGTAGTAGCAGACTGACTTCATTAAAATTAATGCTCAAATCATTGTAATAATACGATTTGGTGTACGGGATAAACATTATTTTACAGTCCTGTTGTGGTACAGAAATATGTCCGCTTTATAAAAGCCGCGTTTAAACAGGCATACAGATCCAATGGACATTTCGCGGATGCGTTCACTGCTATTTAACCTAATAGGAAATATGTGTATTTATAATACCGTAATTGGCTTTAGCGTGCATTAGCATATTTAGTTGCACGTACCAATTTCCAATTTAAAATTGAATTTTAAAAATTAATCGGACAGTGTCGGTACAGGCCGAAGTGGATTGCGTGCCACTAGATTGTCGTATTTCCTCGTATTTTATGGGGGCAGTTTGAATGAAAAATAATATCATTATTTTTTTATTGAGGTTTATGATCGTTTTAGTGTGGCAATATAATTTCACGTGCACACTGGAAACAAGAATAAATCTCACCGTCTCGTAATAATGCTTTACACAATTTAATTTTTAATTTATTGCGTCGGATTACAAGGGGTGATTACTAACGCAATCTGCAAAGAACGGGTGCGTGTTCGAGACCTCGAAACACGTCGATTTAACCTGACTTAGGAAAATTCGAAAACGCTCTTTATTTCAGTAGTGCCTCGACGTGCTACGAACAAATTTTTGAAGTCTTTTAATGGTGTCTTTAGTTGCGGGGAACCTTATGTGACCGGCCGTCTCAGGCTGGAAGGCTTTGAGAGCGTCAGAATTAAAATTTCATGATTTTCCAACTTTAATCTGAATTGCCTAATGTGAAATCCAGGAAAATGTAACGGAAAAAATCCAAGTTAAGCTTGGAGAACAAGGCCCTGTCACGCAAAAGAATGTTGAAGCCCATCTGGGCCTGCGGCATCGAGCTCTGGGGAGCAGCCAGTACAAGCAACCTAGAAATTCTACAAAGGTTCCAGTCAAAAACTCTGAGGCGAATGTTAAATGCTCCGTGGCTCGTCAGGGGCGCGACAGTTCATCGAGATCTGAACGTCTCCACAGTCCAAGGGGAGATCAGGTAGGGTAGGGGTTAGTTGGAGTAGCAGCAAAGTAGGATTGAGGGCCACCCGAACCCCCCGGCCGCCGACTTATTAAGTGATAATCGGGAGAGGAGACTCGGAAGGCCCTACCGAAGGATCGACCGGAGAGGTTCTAGAATCGCCTATAGAATTATTTTGTTTTATTTGTTGTTTTGTTCTTACTTTCGCTTGCTAGCGATGTTCGAAATTGAGCGTTAAGTCGCATCGTTAAAAATCGTGTGCGACTACTGAGCCGTGCTACGAGTGCAGATTAATTTAAGTTTAGTGTTTTATCCGATCTTCTGAATGCTTTCCGATTTACAAATGTAAGCAGATTGTAGGTAGTTACGGGGAGAAAAAAAAAACAAAAAAAAAAACAAAATAAAATACAAAAAAAAACAAAAAAAAACCAAAAGAAAACAAAAAGAAACAAAAAAAAGCAAAAAAAAACAAAAAGAAACAAAAAAAAAACAAAAAAAAGAATTGCCCAGTGGAAAATAGAATTGCACTTGCGGCCAAAAGCATGGAAAGATTCTTAATTTGTATTGTATTTGTTGCACTGAAGAAGAACTCAATTATATTACTATGTTGTACGTTTCTTATGGATTCAGCGTTTTTTACACGTGTTTATATTTATGAGGAGCCGTACCTCTTTTTTGCTATAAATATTATTTACACCTCGGACAAAAGTATGGAAAGATAAGCAACACCGGTAGTTTCGATCCCAGAACTGCCACAGTTTTCTTACTTTGCGCCTTTAAACGTCTGCACAAACGGGTGAGAATAGGTATTTCTCAGAGGACTTGTGCAACAAGTTTATGGAATTGAATCGACAAGGTCTAAAGCAAAATATTATTGCAAAAAACTTACTAATCAGCGACGATGCTGCCTCCAAAGTAACCGGAAAATTTCCATTGGTGGACAATGTAAAAACTTGAAAAGTTGGACGTCTCAGGAAAACCACCCAGAACATCGGCAAACGCATTAGACGTTCATCGCTTACGAACTCCAGAAGGGCGGCGCGACGAATTAGGTAAGAATATGCGAAAAATACAGTGTAAACATCACAATTTTCGCTGTAAGATGTCGATTACATGCTGTTGGTCTTATGGGAAAAACTGCCGGCAAAGAAACCTCTCATTTCCAAGAAAAACCGAAAGGCGCGAATTGAATTTGCAAATGAACATTTGACTTGATCTTCACAAAAATGGATTACAGTTCTCTGGAGTGACGAATCCGAGTTTAACATCTTTAATTCAGACGGGAAAATGTACATTAAAACGCCAGTGGGCCAAAGATTCGACATTAAATACCAGAAACCAACGGTAAAACACGGTGGCGGCAGTATCATGGTGCGAGGATGTTTTTTCGGGATCGGGAGTCGGTCCCCTCGTACAAATTGTTATGGTTCGTTTGTCTGGATATTTAAAAAAATAGGTTATCGCCATGGGCCGAGGTGAAAATGACCCTTACCTGGCGATAGCAACACGATGACGATCTTCACGGCTTGTGAAAAATTATTTTTTTGAAAACGGCGTTAATGTATTAAAGCGGCCGTCTCAGTCACCAGACCCGAACCCCATCGAACGGTTATGGGACCATTTAAAACGACACAGAACGCAAATTAATCTCCGCCGCAAAAACGAGCTGTGGGAAATCATACAAGACAAATGGTTCGAGATTTCTGGAAAAAAATGCCAAGATTTGGTGGATTTAATGCATAGAAGATGTCAGGCGGTGCTTGGGGCAAAAGGTTATCCGACTTCATATTGATGAAATAGCTTAATGTTTATTTGTTCTTAAATAAATGTTTCCTTTCTCATATTTTTGTCGGCGTCAATTTAGTTTCGCCTCAAATTAATTAAAAATGGCGGGCCCCAAAGCCGATGAACTTTGAAATCCACGTTCGTTTCAAACAAGACGACAATGTGTTCTGGAGTTTATTCCTTGAATCTATTAAAACTAGAAGTATGAATCGTTTAAGAATATTTCGATGCTTTCGTCCGTGCAGGTGTTCAAAAAATTCCTGGTCAAAACTGCCCAGAAAGACCTCGAAACTGGGACTACATGCCACAACGCAATTGACGAGTTTCCAGCGCTTAACTTTGGCACGCATAGAAAAAACCAAACTGATATCAAGGCTCTTTTTTTGCGAGGAGGGGTCACAAACCATATCGCTAGGTGGATGTTCGTCGTGTCGTTCACTGCATAATTTCACAAACTCACATGAAAACAACCACCTAATGGCAAAAAGAAACTGTTCAAAATGGCTCCCATTCTCCCTCGCACTCAAATACACCCTTGGCGGAAAATCAAAGTTCGCCCCACTCAATAATTGAGTGCAATTTTTCATTACGGCACATCGGTTATTGATGCGGTTCGACAGATGTTACTCAATTTTGACGGGCGTCGAATAACTGAGCCCGCCGAGAAAACGGCACGTTTATTCAAATCTGGTAATCGCGGGGGCCAAAGTTGGAGACGGTCGTGTCCACGACCTGTCCGGCAGTTTGTCGCTGTAAGTTCAAACCGAAAGGTAACTTACCGTTTCTCCGGTTCCCCTCTCGCCGAATCACAAACCACTAGAAACACTCTATCACAAGAAATTCACGCGGTAAAATTCAAACTTGAAAGAAACTGCGATCGAAATTACCTCGCACGCGAGATTTTCTCAGAATTATCGTATTTTCGCGATACGACTCACACCAAAGGAGCGACGACTGAGCGTTTGTCGCACAGAATCGAGTCCTTATTACCGCTTTCGGAGGCTCAAAATTCGAGCTCATGCGCTTTATCGCCGCTGAAAAATCTCCTGTTGAATTTTCAGATATTATTATGGGATTGCTTCGAGTTTGAGTGTATTGAGATGTCGTGTTGTTTCCGGGATTACGCCACTTGTGTATCCGCTTTATTCACCTGGTTGTTAAATTTGTACTCTCCAAGTCAGATAATTTGGATGATTTTCTTTAAATTCACCGTTCGCACGCTTAAGGGAACTTCTGGTTACTTCTGGCAATTGAAACAGACAACAATAACACTTTTCGAGTTTTATGTGGCGCAACTGACAGAATTATATGGAGAACTTTTCGAATATATATGGCGTCGAGGAAGTTTTCGATGTTCGTTAGGGTTAAAGTGGCGTAATGAGGAGAGTTCGGTTTAATTTTTAAACTTTGAACCATTAGTTAAATCTGATGGTTTTAGCCAGGATTTTTGCCTCTCTGGGACGGGGAGGGTAATAACGTAGTGTCTGGTTTATTTGGTTACTTTTAAAAAAGTCATATATTATCCTTACGAGCACTCCAAAAAATGACCAAAACGTGACTGGGTGGTGAGCTTTATGCCATCTGAAATTGAAATTTTTCAGTCACCAGCGAACGCATTTCATACTTTCGCGTCCGACTCTCACCTCTAACTGCCGGTGGTTCAAGGAAATTTGTGAAAATTTCGGCTTATTGGGTTAAGCTTGCAACAGTTAACCTTGCTAAATGCAGGCAGCAGCTTGCATTAACTTTATTTACTTTAGCGTGCTATCGGGCGACAAGAGTGAGCAAAATGGGCGACGTAATTTTGAATACACCTGGGGCCCCATTCTGTACACGACACACGTCATTGCAACGGACTTTTATGGCGTTAAAATGACCTAATAAAACAGCGTCAGCGCATCCCAAGGCAAACAGACATCCGTTATTTTGACGTTTTGTCATGACGTCAAAACGGTCTACAAAAACACCGTCGGCATGTTCAATATTAAGAGAGGCGCGTAATTTCGACGTCATTTCCGAAGAACACCCCGCTCCCCAGACCAAAGTTGAAGGTTGCTGCATTCTTGGATGCTAATTATACATTCTTCATAGGGGTCCGACCTGTGATTGCGCAGCTGACAAGTCCAATCGCGTCTCTTTAGACTACTAAAATGTTTGCATTAAGTTCTTCTTAGGTCACAGTTCATGGTTGCTCCTTAAGGAATCCTTGAGACCTCCTCAGGCCAGGAGGCCTCGAGTCTGTTGTTTCAGACCTTCCTTGAGCATTCCTCAGGAGAGATATTCGACATCAACACGAAGATTGCAGGGTGAGAGAAAATATCCGATGCCTCTTTGATTATACAGGATATTATTTAAGTACATGGCCGAACGTCAAGGGGTGATCTTTGGTTGATCCTGAGACGAAAAGTTTACACGAACATGGGTCCGTTAATGCTTCCTTCCCAAGACACACGGTGTCAAACTTTAAGAAAAAAAATTCTTCGAGGAAGTCCTTATAATTCTTTAGTAGATTTTGTCGAAATTTGACAAAGTTACTTATAGGTATTATTGTTATTCGTGCGCCACTGATTTTATAAAAGCTTTTATATTTTTTCGCATTAAGCTCAATCATGGCCACTCAGGTCAACGGATTTAAATGTATTGGACTCTTTCCTTGGGAGGCATGTAAAATCCTTCGTTCATAGAAATCCGGTCAACTTTGAAAAAGAATTAATCTAAGGGATACGGGCGCCACGTGATCAGATAAGATATACGCCGGGAATATTTCAACGTGCTCGGCAATCGATGTTAAGATGAGCTAATGTTTCCATTGAAGTTGGAGAGGGACGTTTTTAGCAATTATTGCAAGTTTCGTGTTACTTATTGTAATTTTTTGTTAATGGCGTATCACTTAAAAGTAGTTTCAGCAAAGCGTTTTTCTTCTTTGATTTTTCTTAAATTTCCAGCGGTCCCTGTGCAAGGAACTAGCAAAAGGAAGCAAACGATTTCTATTAAAAAAAAATTCTTTTGTATTACATTAAAAACTATCACCAAATTTCAACGTCACATTAGTTTGCCTCTTATTATTAAGTTTTTTTAAATATTTAACGATGGAAAAAAAGTTTGACACCCTGTATCCTGACAACAAAGCACTGCCGAGCACATGTTAATATAACCTTTTCGTCTTAGGATCACTCAAATAATCACCTCTTGAATTTCGGCCACGTTCTTAAATAACACACTGTACATACGTACCGGTGCTGCAACATCAAATAGGTTAAATTGGGCGTTTATATGAAATGTATATTTATCCCTCTTAAATAACTTGAAAACGTGTATGACTGCGTGTTTACCGATCTCACCTGCAAGAGACGTGGCCAGAAATATTTTGACCTCCATATACGGAGCGTCCATTTCTGACGTTCAATCGTGAGGACGTCGGTGACCATAAAAAATACAAGACCATGGATGAAAATCTTGCCATCGCGAATTATTCAATTTAACATTGGAGGGCAACAGTCACACGCAAGAATGATCGAATAATTTTTCGAGAGAAGCTAAGGAATTATGGAAATTTCAGTGAGAATTGAAAATTTGAACTTTAACACCCTGTATATCGCGAAGCTTGGAAAAATTATGTAGATGAAGGAGCAGCACTTAGCAGTCAACACTAATTTACATGAAAATAAGAGGAATGAGTGCATTGCGAAGTGCAAAACGCATTGTGAAGGCAAAAGTGCCTTTTAATCTCGTAGCGATTTGCTTCAATCCGGTGGCGGCATTCCAAGACTTACGTCACGGCGAGAGCGAAAGATTTACTTTAGTCTCTTGATATATAATATAATAAGTAACTTGTGTCATATTGCGGGACCGCGCTTCGTTCGTTCCGCAGATTCCCATTCGTTACATAAAACTATGCATTTCCTAACTGCAGACAGGATTTCCAACCTTCATTTATCAGCACTTCTGGTAAAAAATTATACTCGCATGTGGTGGGTGTAATTCAAAAATTTAATATATCCATCATCGTAGAAAAAAGAATTCCAGACACTTAAACCCACTAAAGTAAAGTGCAACGGTTAAAAGAAGAAGAATCGAAACCCGACGCTCGCCCAAGTGGAAATCAATTCAAAAAATCCCAACTCCCGGAGTTGGAATCTTAAAAACTTTCCTACGTTTTCTATTTTCCTGGAAATGGAAAATACGGATTCGTGCCATGCTGTGGTTAAGGGAAATCGCTCTATTTTCAGGTCAAGGAAGAACTCTGATGTGCTTTATAAGAGTTTGACAGGGACAACTTTTAATAAGACACTTGTAGAAATTCGCACTTCACACACACGGATTGCCAAGCAATAGCCGGGAATGACTCTGAATATTAAACAACACCACTACATGAATATGATCCCCAAAGTGCCATTATATCCAAATTCTACTCAAATATTTAACAGAGAATTTACCGTACCTGGGATTTCCGTATGAAAAAAAGTTACCGTTACAGCAAATATCGTAGCGAAAAAAAATCTACGGTCAGTTTTTCCATATACGAGTGTCCCATAGGTGTCATATTAATATCTTCAAAACCGCGTGAGGTAGTACGTAAATGAAATTTAGCACGTTTGACAGTTAACATAGACCCATTTATTTATGCAAAAAAATTATTTTTCAACATTTCTTTTCATTCAGAAGAAAAGTGCCCATCTGGCCCCTTTTCAGCCGACGTATCGTTTTCTGGTAAAAAAAAAAAACAATAACAGTCTACATGCATTAATGATATGCAGATCCGGAAGTTTCAGTGATAATAAAGCTAACATTGAATCAAGTCCAGATAACGCCGTCAACGACCTGACGCATCATAATCTGCGTTGTTATGACTATCCAAAAAATTAATGTATTGTCATTAAATAAAATTTTTTAATAAATATTTTGTTAAACATGCTACTTTATTTAACGAAGTTAATAAATTAATTTAAACGGCTCGGTTTACGCCAGCCCAATTCGCGGATACGCACTGTATTTGTGAATGAGGTGTCACTGAATGTTAGACAAAGATGCTGTTCCAACACTATGGGGACGCCTGCGCATATTCCTTTGTTCACTCGAAAACGTCTTAATCAGGTTTTTTCCTAATCACTGGACTGGCCGAGGAGGACTAGAAAATTGGCCGGCCCGATCCCCTGACCCGAACCCTCCTGGTTTTTTTCGAGGCGCTGATGGAAAACGTTTAGCGTAGGAAAGACCTGTTGCCAGTGAAAGGGAGTTGCCAGCAAAAGTGATGGCTGCATCCACACAAATCCAAAACACACCTGGCATATTTCGACATGTAGGAGCATTAATGAACAGGCGAGCTCAATTATGTCTCGACCGAAATGACCACCAATTTGAACAATTTCTGTAATTCCACGGCAAACAAATAATAGTTAGAACACATTTAATATTATTAAAACCATTTAGAGAATATCATGCATGTACAGGGTGTTACGAATTAGTAGGCCAATCCGCTAGCCACAGATTCTTTGAGCGAAAATAAGTCGACTTTCCTTATGCGACTTTTTTCTTTGGCGTTTTATACTCACTACACAGAGTGTTAAAGTTGTTAAAAAATTCATTTTTTTGGTTAAGAACTTCGGTATTTCTTATCGTATTTTAATGAAATTTTTTAGGGATGCGCAGTTCGATGAGGCGTTCGTTTCCTATATTTAGGTTAAAAAAAATTTAAACCGGAGAAGGGAAATTGGGGGTCACGGACACGTCCCCCCCAAACTATTTTTTGCGCGCGCCAATGGTGAACGTATTTAATTTTTTGAACTAAATATTCTTTTATCTTAATTTTTTCATTCTTGTAAAATTTTGATTTACCACATGGTACAGTGGTGGAGCACCATCTAACTGAAACCACATATTCGTTTAAATATCTGGGCAGGAATAGTTGACAATTTTCTCTTAGGTCCGGTTTTCATGACTCCGCGATTAAATACTGAACAATTTCTATTTTTTTAAAGAAGTTTATTTAGAGATTTCCTAGATGATTTGCCCTTAAATGTGCGTCAAAATATGTGGTTTCAGTTGGATGATGCTCCACCACATTACCATGTATTGTGAGGCATTATGCTGGAATATTTTCTAAAGTAAGCGGTAAATCAAATTTTTACAAGAATGAAAAAATGAAGATAAAAGAATATTTAGTTCAAAAAATTAAACACGTTCACCATTGGCGCGCGCAAAAAAAAGTTTTTTTGGGGGGGGGTACGTGTCCGTGACCCCCAAATTCCCTTCTCCGGTTAACATTTTTTTTACCTAAATTATAGGAAAAAAACGCCTCATCGAACTGTGCATCACTACAAAATTTCATTAAAATACGATAAGAAGTACCGAAGTTCTTAACCAAATAAATTAATTTTTTAATAACTTTAATACTCTGTATAGTGAGTATAAAACGCCAAAGAAAAAAATCGCATAAGGAAAGTCGACTTATTTTCGCTCAAAGAATCTGTGGCTAGCGGATTGGCCTACTAATTTGTAACACCCTGTAGACGTTTTTTTTTTTTTACAGGCAAACGACATATCGGATGAAGAAGAGTAAAACGATCATTATTTTTCTAAATGAAATGAAATATCCAAAAATAATTTTTATTTTGAAAAAAAAATAGTGATGATTTTTTTCTGAAAAAAATATGCTGAGAATTGTCCCTTCGCCATTACTGAAATTGAAAATAACCCTTTTGCATTAACGTTTAATGTCAAAACATGAAAAATTTCATTTACATATCTCACGCGGTTTTGAAGATATCGATTAAAATTGGATTTTTTAACAAAACTAACATCGCGTATCTTCCTAATGAAGCATTATTGGAATATAGTTTATATGGAGAGCCACACTATATTTCAACGTACTATCACCTCCTGAAACATAATAAAACACTTATGGGACACCCTCATATTAAGCCTCCTCATATATACATATATCCCGAGATTTTCCATTACCGATATAATTTTGCACCTAAATTTAAAGAAAAAAAAACAGTGTAGAACACACATTTTATAAGGTTCATTGTCGCACATTCCCAATTGCAAAATCCTTGCTTCGCTCGTCGTTTCGTACACTTGCACTTGTGCGATAATGAGCTGCTTTATGACACTTGCACCTTAAAATACTATTATACAATCAGGCGTAAAACACAGCTTTGTGCGTCCTAGAGAGGGTGCAAAATAGCGATTTTACGACGAAGTTTACTTGTTCGCTTGGCGCCTCAACAGGAAATTTACCGTTTGTTTAGCGCTAGCGACTGTTGTAACGGCTGCTGTGTTGCTATGAATTAGTCTGCTTTTGGCATATCATGATGTTTATCTAATACGTTATTTGACACAATTCATTTAACTCCGTATTATTTATTTCATAACGGGCAATCGTGTCCATTTAAGTTAATTGTATTTTTCCAGCCGGCAAGCAGCTACATCTCTATCCCGGGTATAAATTTTTTGCTCAAGCCGATGTAATTGTGTATGTGAACGAAAATTATCCAGAGAAGTGAATCGAACGTTGCGGCACTCTAAAAATGGCCTCCGCGCAGCACAGACTCGACACCTATGGATGTTTACGTTGGGAGTTATTTAAAAGCAAAAGCGTATTTTCAATCCATCGACTCCAGAGATGAATTAATACTGAAAATACTATAATTAAATAGTAGTTTCTTTAACTGTAAAGCATTGTGTCTAATTTCGAGTGCTAAGATGCGACTGAAGCATTTGATAGATGATTGAGGTTAAAAATGTATTACATGTATGTTTTGTATGTTTAAAATAATTATTGCTGACTCAATAATCGTAAACCCTACAAACCTCGAAGTGTCTTTAAAAACTGCCCCTAAATGCAATCAAAACGAGTGGCCCAGCTGACCAGCTTGTTGAAATGCAGCCAGGGTAATAACACGGTCCCAGAGCACCGTTTTAGTTATACACAATTTAGCTTAAATTCAGATAGTCGAGTTTCTCATGCAGCCCGATTCCATTAAATTCCAGTCAGATTTTATGCTAATCTAATTTTGCATAATGCATTTCAGTAGTTATCTTTCTACTAAATGAAAAACCCAAATTTTTATGGGTTCATTTTATGTAATATTTTTTCAACCAGCTGCAAGAGACATTTTAAAATAAAAATACTAATATACATACAACAAACTAGACATACAAATATTTACTCAAATTGAGAATTTGTCACTCTCTCTCTCTCTCTCTCTCTCTCTCATTGAGTGAAACGTAGGAGTTACGTTAAGCTTTAAGTCGGGCTCTTGGCTTGACTTTTTTCTAGCAAATTGAGCCCTCATTTAAAGAAACTACCAAAGCATCCATGAATGCTCCACTGCCAACCAAACCCTCTCCTGATCTATTGAGGGCGTTTCAGAAAGGTCCTGAGAATTTCTGTGGTGAAATGAGCTTCCGAAGGACATCATCGAGACTCTGTCCGAAAACCCTTAATCTAATTGCGGAAAATTTGGCTTTGTAGATACTTTGACAGTTTTCTTGGATAAGGCCTTAGTTTGCACGGAAAAGCTCAAAGCAAGGACCCAAATTGACCCCGAGTGCAACTCCTATGTTCAAATGAATGATATTTAATATTAGAAATGTAGGAAAAACTCAAAGGAAAAAATAACCCTCAACTCAAGAAAATATATTACGTTCCGGATATATGAAGTTATGAATGCTCAATGATATGTTAACTGTTAATTCAAAAATTTCCTTTTTGCTGTGTAGGAAATTAAACAATAACACAATACCGTCATCTGCATAATTATCAAGCTCTTGGAGCTCGACGCTGACAAGCCCTGGAAAAGAAAATACCTTTGCCATTTTCAGTCGTTCCTATCCATTTTCCATAATGAGCAGAATCTTTTGTAATGGTACTCTTGTAATGCAAGCCGGAGCTAAACGCCGGGGCAGTTACAAAGGAGCACAATCCACGTTTTGTCGACGAAGAGCACCCGGAAAAATACACAGGAATCTCACGTTCACTTACAGAAAACCACCCGATTTACATAAAAATGTCTTTGTCGTTGGGGGCTACTTCTTGTAAATGAGTTTGCTATTTTATATCTTAAGCTAGGTTTTAGCTGGATATAGAAAGAAATATTAGCAATTTGTACGGACAACACCTTAATCAAACAGAAAGTTCTTAATATTCTTAATATTTTCTTAATTCTTTTTTAATTGCTTAATACATCCAGAGTGGAGGGGGGGGGGGGGTTCTTTAAATATTTAAATTTTAAGCGCTAATGTTGTAGAAATACTTCTTAGGCTACACTCACATGTCCGAATACAGTCGGATGTACCTAGTATGTGTGTAGAGCTACTTTATGCACAGGCGCACCTGCTGAAACGAATAAGTAGGAACGTGCGTCGCTGGGCTGTCCAGCATCGTCTTTCCAGTATCACACGAACGCTAATTTCTCATATGAACCTGGCACTAACTTCGTTTTATTACTTCCATTGATCCCCATTTTAAATTACTTAATATGAAGGCCAATGGGAACGTTCCTTTAAAATAATCATCTAAGTAAGCATAAGTAGGGTTCGATTTCTGGCGCACGCCTTCAGAAAAAGTTCTTTTCTAGTAATCATCATTATCCTTAAGGATTATTCCGCAAACAGATTCCACGATATACAGAGTTGGTTAAATGGGGGCAAAGTTGTGCCTTTATGAGAGGAGTATTTCACTTTTTTAATAACCAAGAAATTCCATTTATTTCCAGAGAAAACGAAGCTTGCTATTTTCTTTTTATTCTCTTAACGTAATCAAAATGGAGATCTCCTCCTTATGGAGCTTGTTCCTGGCCACCAACGCGAAATTATTTTTTCAAGATACAACGTTTCGGCTCTCCAAAACTATCATCAACTTATTCGCTTCTGAGGCGCTAAGGTTCTGCTGGATGTTACTAGAGCAGTTCAAGAATGATATGGGATATTCTCACACCGTGTATATCTGGATTTAGTTAAAAACCCCTAATAATACATAAAAGGTTTGCTGCTACTAACCTTGGCGCTTTTTCCTAAATTACCTATTCAAAGAGCGCATTAAATTTTAAAAGGCCAAACCAATTATATTTAATAGCCCAATATAGGCAAGTTCCTCCAGTGGTTCTCACTCCCTCAATATGAATTCCAGTAAAGTTTCCCTCTTACCGCATTACTCCTGTACGTACAACGTAACATAAATTAGTCTTTTCAGTCTACTTAATGAAACTCTATACGCTACGGCGGTTGCTCACACCCTGCTTCCGTCTACTAAGTTCGGGATATTTCCTTCAAGTACCCCCGAATCAAGCCGTTACGAAATGCAGGGGTAGTAAGTGGTTTCCGCTTGTTCCGTAATGGTTTTTATTCTTCTCAAATTGCTCTTGTAACTTTCTTAGGTATTATTTGAATTAGATGCCGCAGAATTGTAGGCGTCACACAAAGCAGCAAATAATGATATCGGCTTTGTTCGAAGTGGGGGCGAAATGGAATCGACTTCCCAAAGTGCCAAATAAACAGCCGGAGATTTCCTGACTTAAAAACAACCCCCTCGAAGTGCCCAACAGGTCAAAACCCAGGCCAAACTCCCGGTGTTTATCGTACACATCGTAATTTTGGTCAACCGAGCCGTCTCAGTCGTTAACCTAAGACGAATTGGCCAGAGAATGAAGACATATTGCTCCTTTCCCTCGATATTTTCGCTCGTCAAGTGATTTTCCTTCGGCTCGGGCTAGTTGTTCTGAGATTTTGGGGATTTAGAAAGAAATTCATTGCCGATGTGGAAGTCGATTATCGACGTAACCATAACTTAACTAAAACGGTTTTTCAAACACATTTGATTATTTTAGGAAGCTAACAACAGTCCCCTGTTAGAGCCTCTGCCAAATAACTTATGAAACTCAACTCAACGTGTCAACATCGCAATTCGTCGTAACGAGTATTTAAGCTAAGTTACTTTTTGTCCCGAAATTTTTCTTCATCCCGTATATTGTTGCCCGCTACTAATACACATAGATCGCACATAGTGTCGTTTAAGTATGTGATCAAACTTCAGCGAACGATTCTTTGACTGATTTTTAGGCGAAATGTTCATATAATAGTTATATGCAGGTCCGCTAATGCTTACGTTTCCGAGATACAGAGTGTCAAGCTTTTGTTAAAAAATCGTTTTTTCGTAACAATCTTAATAATCCTTCAGCCGCATTTATCGAAATTTATAAGTAATATTGTTATTTATGCGCCACTGACTCTTTAAAACTTTTTGTATTTTTTTCCTACTAAGCACAGCCGTGGTCACCCAGCGAATCGGACTTAAACCCTCTAGATTTTTTTCTTTGGGGTATGTGAAGCCCTTCGTTTATGGAACTCCGGTCGACGATGAAGGAGAATTAATCCAACGGATGCGGGATTCATACAATCAGATAAGGCATACACCCGGAATATTTCAAAGTGTTCGGTAATCAATGTTAGGACGAGCCAATGCGGTAACAAACATTTTCAGCAACTGTTGTAAGTTTCGTGTTACTCGTTATATATATTTTTTTAATGGCGCTTCGTTTGTTTAAATTTAATTTTAATAAAGCGTTTTTTTTCTTTGATTTTTCTTAAATTTGCGGTGCTACTCCCGTGCACTAGTAAAAGGAGACAATTTTTAGCTTAAAAGATTCCTTCTGCTACATCAAAAATGTCCGCCAAGTTTTAACGTCACATTGGTTTGCGTCTTACCATTAAGTTTTTTTTATATGTAAATTAAAAAAAAAATTGACACCCTGTATATTGAAAACGAGGCATTGCCAGACCTACGTCCACGTAAATTTTTCGTCTTAGAATCGCTGAAACAATCACCCTTTGAAGTTTAGCCGCGTTCTTAAATAACATCCTGTATGTCCAAGTAACTGACATCCTCTTGCTTAAACTGCCACCCTGCAAGTGCAGGGTAGGACTGTTATCTGGAATAAATTCCGATTTATTTTTCGTTTCTCAAGGGCAGAGCTACTTGTGCGTTGGCAACTGTAACACCTGGGTAGTATCCGTAAAAACCAAAAATCCAATCAACACCCAGTTTTTGTTTCAATTTTTCTATAGGAAGGAGCTTCGAGTTGAAAACGACCGCGCATTAATAACTTAGCCCTAAAGAAAAGAAGCAACACCGCGGGCTCCGTAACTGTCAATTGGACACAGTCTTCTCACCCCTTCGGGGATTTTTGGCTGCCGGTGGCAACCACCCCCAATTCTCTTTTCAAACGTGAAAGTACGTTTCGCGGTAGCTTGGTACATGAATCGCCAAAAAAATGTATGGTCCACATTGGCATGTTACCAACTCTGGTAAATCGGTCACAGTATTAGAATTAAATGAAAGTGACTAATAAAATTTGTTGCAAAATTCTCGTTGCGATAACAGTCGCTCTGTTTCTCGAACATTGAAATCCACCTCTACCAAGTTGTGTTAATAAAAAGAGGAGAAGAGAGAGAGTGAGAGAGGGGGGAGGGGGGAGGCGAGCCTTTCGCCCTTTGTTTGCTAATCAGAGGCAAATAAACAGAAACAATCTTGCTTCAGTTTATAGTTTTTCCAAAATCGTCGCAGCCAAATCGATAAAACCAATATAAATTACTTCTTTTGAGTGTGAGAGGTTGGTTAGTATTTCGCCGCAGAGAGGCCTCTTCGAGTGCATTATGAAGCAACTACATGAATGCGAATATATTAAAGTATGGAGAAGCCTCTTTTTACGCAAAACGAGCCAACCATTACATATACGAGTGAAACTACCCAAGGAACATAATAAGGAAGAAACAAACAACAAATTCCGAACTAGCTCGGTAATAAAAGGTGAAATTTGTAGCCCATTATTGCATTCCTTTATTTTCGGAGAGCGTTCCAGAGCAGGTGGCGTTTCTGGTATTTGACCCGTAAAAAGGCTACAAAACACCTACTAATTTCCTCTCTCTCGGGTCAAAGCTTATTCGACCCTCTTATGAGGTTGGCCCTAATAAAAATAATAACGATTTATAAAGGAAATACGCAGAGCTATAAGGTTTTAATTATATTTAACCAAAAAGGTCCGCACTCGTTAATTAAAATGTTCTCCTCCGGTTCGATCGTCGTGTACCTTTTTCCTAATTTTGCCAAAAAGTCCGACTGATTTTGTCTACCTGGCGTGGCCTACATGAATCAAACCGCAAATATTCGTCCAGAGATAATGGAATCGTCAATATAATTAATTGGCATTTGTATTCAAAAACTGCGAAAGCTTGGCATCGCAACAGTATAAAAATTAATGAAAAACAGCTGAAAACGGTTTTTTAAATTGAAATTTTTCAGATGATGCTGGCTGATTGCTCTTCCGTTGTCAATTTGTCCGGTGTTGGTAAAAACGGGCGATTTTTGATTTGTTGCGTCCAAAAATGAAACAATGGAATGACTGATGTGCGTGCTTATGGGCCGGCACTAACATTATTTCACCAGATTTTTTCGCGTCCCCAGAAAACAATTTAAATGTGGTATAACGGCATTTAGAGGACAATGTCGTTTTTCAATCGTTCAACTGAAAACGTTCAATGTTTTTGGGGCTATTCTACAACAATTATAAAATCGGATATTCAATTAAGTTAAAACAAATCGGGATTTACTGCGTATTATGCGGGACACTCCTTAAGCGTGAAACTAACGAAAAATGCGGCTGTAAATGCATAAGCTTGCGTCGGAACGGGCCCCCCTTTCAAACTGCCCTCCCCCAAACTCTGAGGGTGGAAACTGAATTTAATTATTTCCCTTTTTTTGATTTTAGGAAGGAGAATCGGTAGCAGTACCGTAAACGGTTTTCGCTCCCATCGTTCTGATATTTTAATACACTGACTTTCAAGAAAACCGCAACACCGAGAAGAACGCTTCGCACACGTTTGAAATTCTGGCATCACGTTGGGTAATAGACAAAAACGATCAAAACATCAAAAGAAAATTATTGTGATCAAGTGAAAAAATTTAATAATAATTCAATAATGCGTGGTATCTCCTCTTAAATTAATACATTCCTGTAAGCGACGCGGCGTGCTTAAAATTAAATCGTCAATATCTTCTTGTGGTATTGTATCCCAGGCAATCTGCACCTGCTCGCGGCGTTCATCTATGGTCTCCGGAGGGCGAACTAAACGTTGAAGTCTCCGACCCATTACTTGCTCTATTGGAGACAAATCTGGAGACCGAGCTGGCCAAGGCAAAGTATCCAAATTTTCAGCTTCCAAATACCTCAAAGTATCGTTGGCTACATGTGGTCGCGCATTATCCTGTTGAAATGTGCTTCCAGGATGGTCGTGCATGTGTGGCACAAGAACCGGTTCTAAGACACTGTTAATGTCCCTCTGAGCATTTAATCTATCATAAATGAAAACAAGAGGAGACCGACTGCCACACTGGATGGCACCCCAAACCATGACACCTGGTGTTGAACCAGAATGACGCCTTTCCAAAAAGTCCAAATTTAATCGCCCTTCTCTGTGCCTTCTAACACGTAACCGTCCATCAGATCGCCATGAACAAAATCGGCTCTCATCACTGAACGCGATTCTTCTCCACTCATCCACCCATTGCACTCTCAGACGACACCACTCCAGTCGGGCCACCCTGCGTTTTCGTGATAATGGAAGCCGACGCATAGGACGATATGAAATTAGTCCAAAACTTCGAAATCGTACTAAGGGAGACCCTTCGATTTAGGGTGGCTACCCAGTCAGCACCAAGAGGCGGAATTGGTTCAAACGGGGCGCCTGTCGCTGAACGACGAAGTCGCCGGTCTTCGCGTCATTCCTGGACGGCCACTACCACGATGACGATTTACTGACCCTTCGTTAGACCAATCTCTCCAAGCTCTTAGCGCTGTTGATGCGTTTCGATCCAATCTACGTGCAATTTCGCGGCAAGGTAAACCTGCCTCATGCACTCCAACAATTCTTCCCCTTTCAAAGGGAGTTAACTGCCGATAAACTGCATTTTGGCGTACACGAGGCATTTTGCACTACCACACATTCAATGTGGTACTAACAATAATACCTTTATAGCTCTCCGCCTGTAAAAAAAAATTGCAGAAAGAACGATCGTCACAGATAAAAAAAGTAAAGAAAAACTTCATATCGCATTAAAATGCGAACTTGAAATTTTTATCATTTTTTTCTCTTTACAAGTCTAAAATCATACAAAAATTTCAAATACATACAATGCGTTCTTCTTGGTGTTGCATTTTTTTTGAAAGTCAGTGTATGTTATTCTAAAGGTCATTTTGAACAACTTTTCTAAAGGGACAAGGGCGCGCAAATGCCTCTTCCACACTTTTTTTTAGGTTGAACATTTTTCCAAACGGGATCGTGGAGCGAATAGGGGTGCTGGGTGGGGTAAACTGCTTCACTATGTGTATGTAATATTTTGTTGTCGCTTTAAAGATCTGAAACGTTATTGATAATTACCTCACTCAGCACTCCAATTCACTCCATGAATCCCGAAAGACACTTCACTTAATCGACTAAAACACTAGCGTGGCCCCTGCGCAAGAAAGATACACAAAAATTTTACAATTTTATTTTAATTGCAATCGCAATTGAAAAAAAATATAAATTCTGATCAAAATGGGTAAATGAAAAACATATTGCCTGATAAGAATTGAAACTAAATGAAATAAATTTCCTTTACTGAGGTGATTCGAACTAACCTGAACTAAATGAAATAAATTTCCTTACTGGGGTGGATGCAACTTTGCAATTCCAATAGAGAAATAATGAATGTCGCTTAATAAAGTAAATGGCCGTTTAAACAAAAATTCTGCTAGATATCCAACAAAATGAGGCTCTTTTCTTCCATATCTGGGAATTCCACCACATCTCTCCATATACGCTCTACATTCTGAGTGTGGATTTGCGGATCATTAGAATCAACATACTGCAGGGAGTGATTAATTTGCAAGTGCTGATATTCTTCATTTTTTAAAACATCATATGCTCTCCAACAAAGATCCATTTTCCTTGAATCCTGCGTCCTCTATTGAATTTTCGCTTCCCAAACTTTGCTTCATCTATTTCCACAATTTTTCCAATTCCACCAATTTTTTTCTGAATTTTTAAGTACCCACTGAATACACATTTCTCTGCAATATGGTGACTACTTTACAACAGTATTGGAATTGCATTTAAGCTCTTTCATTATAAATTGTTGTCGAGGAAATCCTAATCGTAACCACAAAACAGTGAAATTTTCGATAATTTCGACATTTGAAACCACGTTCCTCTTTTTGCATTTTTTTTTTTTTGAAAACACACTTTTTAACTTTTTTACTTTTCTTGTATTTTCAGCCACAAGTAAACAATAAACTATTTATGTTAATTTCTAATCGTTTTTTACAAGTTTTGCAATAGCTATATTTCACCAACAGTCCATGATTTATTAAAAAATCCACGAATTGCCTTCTATCACTTAACATTACGATAAAATCTTTTAACGATAATTCACAACCGTTACAAACCATCTTTCCCTTCAAACTAGTCCAAAATATCAAAACAAATATCGAAACAAAACGTTTTTATGTGAGACGTGAATGCTGGGAGAATCAAGCAATGTTGTCGAATTGATAAATTCAAAAATGATTATTTGGATGAAAAATGGAAATATGTTACTTTACCTTACCTCACCTTACCTTACCTCACCTTACCTTACCTTACCTTACCTTACCTTACCTCACCTTACCTTATCTCACCTTATCTTTCCCCACCCAGCACCCCTAATCGCTCCACGATCCCGTTTGGAAAAATGTTCAACCTAAAAAAAAGTGTGAAAGAGGCATTTGCGCGCCCTTGTCCCTTTAGAAAAGTTGTTCAAAATGACCTTTAGAATAACATATTAAAAAATCAGAACGATCGGAGCAAAAACCGTTTACGGTATAATTACCGGAGAATCTACTCATGTAGAAATCTTTTAAACATCTCTTTTGTATAGAAAAAGGGAAAAATACGGCCATTTCGCTTAGAATCACTTTCGCGCTTAATAGCTCTTTATGTCTGCACGTGAGCTCCTCTAACGCTCACCGAGATATTATCAATTAAGTGATTCCGAGTAGTTCTAGTATTTTGCAAATGTTGTTTTCGTGATACCCTCCGTCCATTGAACAAAACGAAAAAAAAATCCATGAAATATCTGTTCAATTATTAGCATTATTTAAAGCAATTAAGTTCGTAATATTCGATGCGGATGCGGATCTAAATTGCGCCATCCCCCCCTGTTAACGTTTTAACAAATCATTATTTCCTTACAATTCAAAAACAGCATTAAACAGCGCAAAAACATTATCGTTTGACTTTTGTTTCTAGCTCTAAACATTGTTTATGTCGCTAATGGGGCGAAAAAGCCGATTTTTCCGAATTGAGGCATGGGTCGGATGACACTTGAAATTAAAGGTGTTTGAAAGTTACGTTTAATACTGAATCGCGATTTAAAATCTATCATTAGCTTTGGAAAAAAAACTATAAATTAAAAAAAAAAAAAAAATGTGAAAAATGCAATAGATATTCAGTTTAATAGTATATAAACAGTGAGAGAATTTATTTGTGGACTAAATAAAATGTTCGCGATGGATACTATTTTGCTCATGATAAAAATATGAGCTATCAATAAATTCGAAGGTTTGTGGGCGCGTTCATCTGCAAACTTCTGCAATTCGACGTCGAGTTCTACTAAATCCTCTCATGGTGTAACGAAAACCTTGTTGTTTGTTTTTTTTTTCTATCAGCTCTAGCGAAAACAAATAGAGCCTCAACTTTTTTCTCTATCGCACGCTTAACTGACAAATTATTAACACTTTTGAAGAGTACTCGACAATTCATAAAGGTAAACAAAACTGTTTTTAGCATAAAATCGTAAACAAATCAATTTCGTATCAACAAACAAGTTTTTGTACCGTTTATGCAGTATTAAACTGAATTCGTATTGCAGTTTTACGACATATATTTTTCTATTTATAGATCGCATTCTCAAAAACTGACCGATAGTTTCAATGCAGTTTTGAATCACCTCTAAATTGGGGTGTCACTCAATTTGTGTTTGAATTTAAAAAATCGACCTTTTTTCCTCTCCAGAAACATTAACAAAATTCAAAACAATAATTAAAAGAGAAAAAATACCATTTTTCGTCCTATTCAACGTTGCTTCTGAATTTTAAGAAAATTATAGTTTGCGAGGTAGTTAACAGGGGGCGCCATCGTGAGTTGCTCTGTAATAACAAACGTCTGTTTCACTTAACGAAATCAATAATATTTTTAGGTGAACTAAGAGATAAACTTTTTTCGCACCTTTGGAAAATTATAAATAATTAACTGAAGTAAATGTCCGAAGTGTCGATCATTTACATTAACAAATTTCCAAGGCTTAAACCAAAATTGTTTCGCCCTTCGTGATACGCCAGTGTTACTATAATTACTATCATTATCATCCTTTTATTCAATGTCCGAATCCTTAATAAAATATAACTGTCATTTTCATTTAGTTTTAACGAAGAATAGTGTGCAACGTCTCACTCTTGTTTGTCTGGGGGCTTACTCCTATGTAAAGTTGAGGAACAAAGCAAATTTTGGCTTTAAAAGATCGTCGTAAAACCACTGCAATTTTCACGTACAAATCAGAAATTGCACCTCGGCCGCCATTGTCAGCAAGTATACGATTTACAACTGTTTGATGACGGTATGACATGTGTCATCATGGCCTTCCACGGCCCCCTTCGCAAAAATGCCATGCTTGCATCCAATATTTAAGGGCACTGCACAACAATATTTATTTCTGGAATGCAACACTTTAAGTATAGGAAAAGAAGGAAATGGCAAACCTAATATGGAAATCCCCTTTAATACCAGTATATCAGAGTTGCTATTTGCTTTGGTATACAGGGTTCGTCCAAAAAAAAAACGAGCGAAGCTATAATTCAGTTATTTCTGAACGGATTTTGATGAAAGAAAAACCAAATAAAATTATATTTTTCAAATCACTAAGTCTTGTCGACGAATTCTCATAGATTTTTTTTACACAGAATTAAGTGGTAATATAAGATTTCTTATTCATCTAATCAGTTTTCAGATATAGGCAAAACTTGTTTTTTTTCTATGGAACACCCTGTATCCGTTTAATACGTTGTGTTCCCCTTTTGAAGCGCTTTTCAGCAATACAGCAATAAAAATATTAATTATGCACTTATCTAAATAGATTACGTACAAACGGCAATTACAATGAAAAGTCCCAATTTATCGCAATTATTCAAAAAATCCACCATTTGCTTCTGAACATAGCCTACAGTTCTTTTCTGTTCTTAAAGTATTTGCTGTTAAAACAGCTTCTGTCTGCAAATGGCCGGAGGCATATGCTGTCGTGGCGCTTTAAAAAATTATATACAGTAGTGGTCATAATTATAGCAACTTTTAAAAATTTTAAATAAAATACATCCAAATGAAATATCAACAATTCCTATAAGAAACTGTCAAAATGCATTTTTTCAATACCGGACAAAAATATGGCAATTTTTGGAATTTTAAAATTTCACTTGATTTATAGAAGATTTCCATTATGGGTCGAGGTAAAACAATCTGATTAGAGATCAGGAAAATTATCATTGAGCGGTGTAAAAGTGGCGAGCGGCAAAGCGAAATTGCAAAGAGTTTGGGCGTGTCTAAGTCAATTTTAACTCGAATTATTTACAAATTCAGACAATCTGGAAGTGAAGCAGCTGCAAAAAATTCAGGACGCACAAGGAAAACTACAAAAAGAACTGATAAATGGATAATTCAAAAAAATCCATTTCTATCATCCACTCGTATGAAATCACATTTAGAGGAAACGGGCCTAGTTCATATCAGTTCCAAGACCATAAGATGCAGATTAGTGGAAAATGGATTATTTGGCAGGCGACCAGCGGAAAAACTATTGCTGTCTAAGAAGAACAACTTCAGTGTGCGCAGAATCACCAACACTGGACATCTGAACAGTGGAAATTAGTAATTTTCAGCGACGAGTCCAAATTTAACTTATTCGAAAGCGATGGCCCATCATACGTCAGACGACCCAAAGGCGCGAGGTTGCAAAAGAAGTTCGTTTTACCAACCGTAAAACATGGAGGAGGTTCGATTATGGTTCGGGGTTGTTTCTCCGGTTTTGGTATGGGTCCGCATCACGAAATAGAAGGTCGCACGGATCGGTCAACGTACCGAGATATCCTCAGGAATCATTTACAACCATATCTTGAATGAAACCATGCCACTGAGAAGCATTTTCCAACGAGATAATGACCCCAAACATAAATCGAAACTTGTTTCAGGGTGGTTTAGAGAGGGAAGGATAGAAGTTCTTGCTTGGCCGTCGCAATCTCCCGATCTCAATCCCATAGAAAATTTGTGGGAATATGTGGATTCAGAATAATACTTGTTCCAATTTACAGGATTTATTTCAGGCACCTCAAGAAGCCTGGAAGGGTATTGATAACAATTACATCGATAATTTAATAAAGTCAGTGCCGCGAAGACGTGCAGAAGTTATTCAGCAGCGGGGGTGTTATACAAAATATTAATTATTGAACAATTCTTTTGGAATTTGTTGAAGTTTTGTTAGTCTTTATAATTATTTTGGAAAAGTTGCTCTATTTTTGTCCAGGTGGAAATGAATATATTTTTTTATTTTTGTATACGAATTATTATTGTTTTATTGTTATAATCTTTTATCGTCAACAGGCATTGTAGAATCATAATTTCAAAACCTATTTTGAATTTAGGCCGTTAAGTCTGAATTATTTGAAATTTTCAAAAGTTGCTACAATTTTGACCACTACTGTGTGTTTCAATATTAAATTTATAATTTTGTACCACTAAACGCTTCCCAGTGGCGTCACACATTGCCGAAACGCACTTCGAAAGAGGCACGCGACGTATTGAACGAGTAGAGAATGTTCAAAGTAAAAAATGCAATGTAATCATGGTTTTCCGCGATCATTTCTAATATGATAAATCTTATTGATCTATGGAGCACCATTGTTTTTGGATAAAAAGCCTTCTGGAAAAAAAAGGGATTCTCCAACTCCAGGTAGTAAAAAGAAGGCTGCACGTACCCTGTGTTTTGGTATCTTCTGACAACTAAATTAGGATCATAAACAACCCTTTTTTTTTGTTGTGTGTTGCTCATACAAATACAGAAAAAACATCTCCAAAGTAAAGCCAATTAGGGTAAAAAAAGCCGTGGAATATTTACTTTGCGGTTAAAGAAACAGCCGTTTAATTTTATGGATACGTGTAGTACAAGAAAATGTCTTGTTTGTTTACAGGCCATAAATCTAGTCCGCACGTACCGCTCAATTCATTTTTTAATGGGATTTAATAAAAAGGGGCCTTAGAAAAAAAGTGTTTTACTGGATTCGTCGAAGGAATGCATTATGCTGATTAGCAAAATGCCAATTTCATGATTATGGATTTCTTGCTCGCATTTGAAGGCAACATTTATGCATAGAAAGGGTTCATCTTTGGACAGTTTATGTGATAGTGATGTCGAATACTGATATCGTCTGTCGATTTTGATTATTTTTCATATATTGCGGTTGATCGTGTCATACAACCACCTAAACCGCTAGGAAAATACGACAAAGATTTTCAACGCTAAAAGGTTTTGGAAGAAAAGGTTTTTAAAGGATTTTTACTTAGAAAGATTTGCGTTCGTCCAACATATTTTCATTGAAACTTACTAACACATACAAGGTGGTCGGTGGGGCGATAGGGAGTTTTCAGTGGAAGATAGACGGAGTCACGTTGAAGCTACACTCACCCGCAAAAGTCACGGTACAGCACGTTGCTGCATCAAAAATTCCTAATATTTTCCATATGTGAAATCAAAACTTCAATTTATTTACATAGAAGTAACGTGTAATGTGTCTATACCAATGGCAATGTTATAAATATTTACAAAAACTCAAACTTATTCTGATAAAAATCAAATGTCGTTTTCCAACAATAAATGGATTTTACAGAAGTCTTGGTGCAGTTAAAATATTCGAATTTTTATTTAAAAAACGTAAGAATGCATTTGTTTATTTCTTTGCAGAAATACGACAAATAGTCAGTATCATTTGCGTTATAGTCGTTAAAAGTTCAAAAAGTAGGTGGAACCGAGCTCAGTCAGGGTGAAAGAAAAATCGTTATTCGTTTAAATAAAGAAGGAAAATCTTACAGTGAAATTTCAAAAATTGTAAAAAGGAGTCGCTCTACTATTCAGAAAATAGTGAATCGTTTCAAATATCACAAT
Source organism: Euwallacea fornicatus (assembly GCF_040115645.1). Lineage (NCBI taxonomy): Eukaryota > Metazoa > Arthropoda > Insecta > Coleoptera > Curculionidae > Euwallacea > Euwallacea fornicatus. Next base: position 952,421 of record NC_089569.1, read on the forward strand.
AGAATTATATAACAAACCAAGAACTGGGCGCCCAAAAAAATTAACGGAACGTGAAACAAGATACATTCTTAACGAAATCAAGAAGGGCCCGAAGAAAAGCTCGTCGATGTTGGCTTCTGACCTAAGGGAACATTTTGGAACTGTTGTTCCTGAAGAAACAGTTCGCCGAACGCTTCATAAAAGAGGGTGTAAGGGCTGTAGTGCGCGCAAAAGACCTTATGTAAGTGCCGTAAATAGAAAGAAGCGCGTTGAATTTGCCGAAAAATACAGAGCGATCGAAAGCGAATTTTGGAAAAAAGTTATTTGGTCAGACGAGAGTAAATTTTATCTTTTTGGACCAGACGGACGAAGGAAAGTGTGGAGAAAACCAGGGGAAGCTTTCAACCCAAAAAATACAATTCCAACCGTAAAGCATGGAGGAGGTGGACTAATGGTCTGGGGTTGTATGTCATCTTTTGATGTAGGCAATTTAGTAATAATTGATGAGATCACGAACCAACAAGTATACCTCAACGTTTTAAGGGCAAATTTGAAACGAAGTGCGGAAAAATTGGGGTTGGCGGAAAATTTTTACTTCCAGCAAGATAACGACCCTAAACATAAGTCTTATACGGTACGCCAGTGGTTGATATACGATACTCCGCATCTATTAGAAACACCTCCACAAAGTCCCGACCTTAACCCAATTGAACATTTGTGGGGCTATTTGGAGAAACAAATTAGAAAACATATGATTCATAATAAAGAAGATTTAAAAAGGGTTATCTTGGAAGAATGGTCGCAAATATCCAATGAGGTTACAGGAAAGTTGGTTCAATCAATGCCAAATCGTTTGGGGGAAGTCCTTAAACAAAAAGGGTACTCCACTCGGTATTAATTTTTTTTTTCTTTTTTTACGAATAATAGCGAGTGTTTTACCTGTAACAAGACTTTTGTGGAATCCATTTATTGTGAGAAAACGACATTTGATTTTTATCAGAACAAGTTTGAGTTTTTGTAAATATTTATAACATTGCCATTGGTATAGACACATTACACGTTACTTCTATGTAAATAAATTGAAGTTTTGATTTCACATATGGAAAATATTTGGACTTTTTAATGCAGTAAACTGCCGTACCATGACTTTTGTGGGTGAGTGCATATAACCATATTTATCCCCATGCAAAATCCCATATTTTTTGAAAAATGAACTTTTTCAAATTTTTAGACGAAATAGTTGAGTTGATGCAATTGGGTTCATTTTTTAGTACTAAACATGTACACTTCACATTCGTAAATGTATTTTTTTAATATCCCTAGTATGCGTATTAACAAAGCAACGCAATAATCAAATAAAAACGGTTGTTAATAAAATAATTACGTAGACAAATTAATGTGTTAAAATACTTTGGTTCTCGCTGATTCGTCCATTTTGAACGAAATTTTCTCCAATGTAGTGCTAGCTAAAAAAATTCAAATGGCTCAAAAACGTCTCTGCAGCACATTCTTTCAAGCGATATACGGCATTATGACAAAATTGTAGTTCACAAAAGTGAACTAAAAGGAAATATTACTCGCAACAAGAAAACAAGCGATATTAAATTTAAATAAGTGTTAATCACTTTGAAACTTATATCGCTAGTTCTAGCTTAAACCATACTGCTATTAATTATTTTCCTCTGCTCTGCCCTCCCTGCTCTCGCCCCCTGGCCTATATTTTAGAAACGATGAGATTTTGTATGAAGATAAATATCGTTGTATTGATTCAAAATTACCCCATCTCTCTCCCAATGAAACTTTCCATTGCTCTCAAACACCCTGTGTGCATCCAAGAGAAATGCAAGCTATAAGGAAGAGCTATTCCTGGGTAGAAACGATTCTAATTCGTTCCCGGGCACTATCAAAGTCCGGTGTAAGCACTTTCTGATGGTAAATTTGAGGCTCCCTCACATGTAGTGCCTAGATTGTTGCTACATAGTCAGGCATAAAAGTTTACACAGACCCAACAAATTTCTGAAAAGTAATAAATTACAGAATTTGCTACAAAAAAAAGTATTTGCTAGAATTCCAGTTCAGAACAGAGTTAAAAATTAAAAAATTCTTCCCCACAAAGTCTATGTATACATGCGCACATATACAACGTTTGTGTCTGTGTTTGGTTCAGACCTGTATAAATAATTAACACTTTTTTGGCCCCTCTTTTGCACCAAAAACCGCTTGCGGGCTCATTGACACTGATAATACTAAATTTCGATTACTAATGGTGATATTTCCATCCAAAAAATTTTCAATGCCTTTCTCAACGGATCTTTATTGGCAATATGGATTTTCCTAATTTTTCTCTCCAACCCGGTTCAGAGAAGTTCGATGGGATTCAAATCTGGCAACCGCGGAGGCGAATGGAGCGGCTTGGATATACTACATAGAATTTATTCACGAAAATCTTGGCTGCACGCTTGGGATTTTTGTCTTGTTGGAAAATTTAACGATTAGAAAGCTGTAGTCCTCCAACTGGTGGCGTCAACCTTCAGCAAGCTCAAAAAATGCCGTCTGGGCACATTTTCCGTTTCGACATCTGTGCTAATGTGTCAAGAGAAAATGGCGTCTGTAAGGAAAGAATATTGACCGACCACTTTATGAAAGTCTGGCCTAGTTCGAATTTTATACAGGGTTTGTCAGAAACATTGGTAAGTAAAAGAATGGATTCGGATGAATATCCCCGTGATATTGATTTTCTCGAATCTGAAACTGTCTCGAAACGAAGGTGCTTCAAGTTGCATTTTTAAGGTTCCAAGGCATCAATGCAAGAATCCAGGATGCCCTAGTCTGTCGACGAAGACAATAAATATCCCCTCAAAAGTTTCGAAATTTTCCTGAAAATTACTGAAGGGTCCGGATATTTCATTTTGAATCGTTTTTCAATGTTTTGGCGTCCTTCTTTTGGGGGCCCGACGAGCAATTGCATTAAAAACACATCAAATTAATTGCCCGAATGACTTCTATTAGCCTGCACTGGGCGAATTGTTTGTTCCCGAAATATGGAATAACAATTATATTATTTTTCGCGATTTTAAGAGTACCTCGAAATGGAGGTTTATGGGTTCCAGAGTTTCAGCCGATGCTCCCGCTGTTGTAATATACTGATGAAGGCGCCAATTTACGTCAAAACCTGTAAATATTACGTCACAAAAGTTTTGAAAAATTTCGTTTTTCATTACCCAAGGGAACGCACCCCAAGAACCAATCCCGATAATAGCTTCAATTACGTGCCCCAACTGGTTATGGTCCCAAACGTTGCCTAAACTGACACGTTTCCGCAGTATTTCGACGAAATATTTTCTTGGCCAATTCATTTATCAAAGTGCAGATGGGATTTTCCTAAAAAAATCATTTATCTTGTTTGCAGAAAATTCCATCGATAAACATTCCAGCTATAGCTTCACAAAAATACGTTCGTTTCCCGACTTATCATACAAATAAATATCTTGCTGAGAAGCCTGGCATTTCTCATATTTCCGCATTTTCGTATCACGTATTATGCGATTTCTTGATTCCTCGAACTCTGCTTTAAGCGTTATGTATTAGGCATTTTCAGAGCACATTTCTTTATGATAGGAAGATTATTATCAACGTAGTATTGAAATATTAACACAATTAAAGCGGTCCATGTACGTGGGTGCAGAGAAGGTTCGTTATTTCAAAATAACGGCCGGGTCCAGCTGACCGAGAGCAGTTGAGCAGGACTGACTTTTTCCGCCTCGAAAAATCATAAATTAAGAGGCAACGTCTTCATCATTATTACAATACCGGGTGGTCCGTCTAACCTGGCAAAACGGAAATTATTAGAAAAAAGTTCCAGGTGACACTTGTTCGCTTCCAAGGGGTCCACCCCGTGAAACCATGCACAAATCCCCTAACCTATCACCTAGAGGTGGGGGTTAATTTTAATATCTTCAATGGCACCCCTCACTTTTAATTGCAGATTTGGATTTTACGACGAAAATTACATGGGGCTTGTCTGAAACTTCTTGTTCGATTCGCAACTGATGGCGCCGTAATCAGAAAAATATGTTTTATCCGGATTCCGGAAGAAAATATCGAATTTTAATTTTCACCATGAGTGCATTCCTTAATGAATTAAGAATTGATATGATTTTTGCACATGGGCTGTCTTTGGATTGTCAGGTTGCAGTAGAAATTTTAGGAATCGCCTTTCCAATGGAGAAAGTCACCCCTTTGCGTATTTCAACGCATTGTAAATGATTTCAAAGAAACTGGTTGTGTTAAATCTCCAAAAAAAACAACGTTCACAAACAGTTACTCGTGAAGCCAACGAAATTGCTGTTCTGTATCGGTGAATGTTTAAAAGTGAAGTTCATCCTTAGATTCAAGGATATAGCGGGCAAGTGCATGGAGAATTCTCTGCAATGTTCAACATCGTCCTTACCTCATTTCGTTACACCAAGACTGAACCAATACGATCATGGCCCTCGTATGCAATTTTGAGAATGGGCATTGCAAAAAGTGAGCGAAAATCTTCTTTTTTTAATCTGTTCTCATTACGGATGATGCCAGCTTCACGAATCATGGACCAGTAAATTTAAGAAATGCGAACTACTAATCTACGGAAAATCCTCACTGTACACTACAAGTGACTAATTAACGATCGTGGTCTATAAATATTTGGTGTCGGATACTTGATAATAAAATAATTGGTCAAATATTCCATCAATGGATCATTCAATGGAATGAACTATCAAAACTTCTTGAATGCAGATTTGCCCTTGTTATCGGAAGATATTAATTTGAAAACCCGTCGTTCGATACGGTTTCGGCACGATAGTTGCCTAGCTCGTTGGGCCTTAGCTTCCCGAGAGATTTTACATCGTGAATACCCCAATAGATGGATTCGACGCAGTGGATCTATTCAGTGGCCAGCGCGATGGCCTGATTTTATCCCACTCGATTTTTCCTTAATTGGACGTCTCAAAGAAAAAGTGTATGTAAAAAGTGTACGTTCACAAAAAGAATTAGGGATGCTTATGCCGCTATTGTCCCCGAAGTTTTAGTGTCCGATCAGCCAGCGTCACAGGCGTGCTCAGGAAAGTGTATCGGCGAAGGTGGTGCATAATTTGAATATGTACTTCTTCGTTGGTTTATTATTTGATTGGTCGTGTTTATGGGTATAAAAATTTTATTTGTAAACTTAACGATAAGTGAAATTAAATTTATCCTCCAGCAACGATTTCTGTTGTTTGAAGTCTATCGAATGCGCCAGAGAGCGGAGAGATTTCCATTCAAAAAATCAAAAATGCCATATTCTCTTCGCGAATCAGGAAGAAATATATTTCTCCGCTTTCCAAATCTCATTTCGACGTTTTTCGATCCGACGCGCAATTTTCCAGACATTCCGATGTGTCAGCTCAAATGGACCACCCGGTACAGTGCCGGATCAATCGAGGTATCGATGGCAATAGCCTGCATCAAATCGGAATAATCATAAAACTAAAAGCGGGGAATCCTCTAAAATCAGCGTGTAACAATAAGTTCTCAAACTTTACCTTTTCGGAGGACAAGTTTTCTTCATTGCGAACAATCTATATTCCAGCAAGAACAGATTATAATAAAATTCCAATTCTAGATGCACGTTCTAGGTTTATTTGTCTCGGAAGTTATTTTAATACTTTCCTCGTAAGTATCCGATGAGGAAAAGCCCTTGGAATTGAAAGGATGATTGTTCGAACACTTCTTTTAGGAGGCGAATTCCACCATCGTCCGCTAAAGCTACATATAACAAACGTGCTGTCTTTAAACAGTTGTTTTAATTAATGTAGACACTGCTGTTCCCCAGACGCCAAACTTGTCCTAATTAGTGTTAGAAAGCCAAAACTTTAAGCGAACAATAGAAAACTACAAATTTTGCCTGAATAAAGAACATCGACCTGATTATTTTACAGCAAGATAACACTGGGGTTTTACTCTTGTAAATTTAGGAAGGCAAAGTTTGTTAATTATATTAATTATATCGATCAATATCGCACGATTTTGTACTCATATTCTCGAAAATGTTCAACAACTCGGTTTCGTTCACGAGATATCTGCGGTCGATACAACTCCTTTACAACTTCCAAGGAAGAATTTTTGCTGGAAGAAAACTGTACCTCAAGGAGGAGCAATAAAGAGACCTTGTTTACGTGCTCCCTTGGATATAAAAGTTCGCAGATAAGACCGCCTGCGCATTCTAAAAAGTGCCCAAAGGTACCTTCCACTTCAACCATTCATCATTTTCACTCTCAGCCACCCATCTACAGCGCGTTTACATACCTGAGTCGAAGAGGCATTACTGCATATTCTTATTATTCTAAATATAGGGCGAGTCACGAGGGACTGGACATTCTTCTACCATGGAACGGAAGTACTGAGAACGATATGGAATGCGTATTAAAAAGTTGTTGGCATTTTTTCTGTTATTATACAGAGAGTTCTCTGCATTTTGTCGAAAAATGGGTTTTGACTATCATTTTGTAATGCCAGTTCGCTTTTTTCATTTTCTGGTGGAACAGCACGCCGCTGGGCATGAGTAGAATAACGTGTTCAGACCACAAAAAATTCAGATCCGTCTCCGAAAAATTGCGTGGGTTTTTTCTAGACCAAAAAAACCACCCTATATAGCAATTTTGGAAAACGCGCCATGCATATTTTCCAAAGATCAGATGAGCTAATAGTTGTACGTAATCAACGAATGTGTGACCCCCTCCACTGCTTTGAAAAAACGAAATTTAAGAAAATGTGCAGTTTTGGATATTTGGATCATCTATCACTATGCTCTTGAATACACAGACACACTTCGTGGAAACACCCTTTTTTTATCTGGACAAGTTTTCAATCGATTCCATTAATACTTAGAGAATTTAATGGGAATTTTCAGAATCTTGTTTTCCGTTCGATCTTTACTTTATATCAGATTAACTAACAAATTACAAAAAAAAATCAGATTTTGCAATAACAAAAAATACTTGTAAGTGCGCTCAGAATTAGTATTCGCAACAAGATATAGGATATTCCATTTGAACAAAAGCGTTTTTGTCACTGCACGGTTTTCTGGACCATCCTGTAACTTTGAAAATAGTAAGACATGAACATTCGTGAAAAACTGAATAACCTTTGTGTTGAACTTTTTTTTCTAAACCCCGCGGCTTTTGAGGTCAACTAGCGGACCTCCTTACGTGGATCGCACTGTATAATAATCAGTCGTTCGCGGACTTGGCTGAATGTTGGAGGTCGTTGTCTTGTAAAAAAAAAAGTATTTTCAATATTTGATTTAACAGCACTTGGTATTAAATTACCGCACAGTATGTCGATATAATACCTGGCCATCATTATCCCATCAATAAAGGCCAGATTTGCTACCCCATTGTTCGCCATACATCCCCAAACTAAGACTTCCTTCACCGGGCTTTACCGATGGTTCCAAATTGTTTGAAATTGTATGACGTTATTTATGGAATTTTACGTTAAATTTAAACATGCAAAAATATCAGTATGTTCTATACAGGGTGGGCCACGAGTAACGCCTCGGAATTTCACGACAAAGCCGAGAGATTTTTTAACTGTTTCTTTTTTGAGGTGTATGCAGACTAACTAGAGCTACATTTTAAAATTATTTTCAATGTATACAGAGTGTTCAAAACACATGTAATTGATCAAAGTTGCATTTTTTTAAATGGGATCCCCTGTATATTATATAATTTTTGAACTCAACCATTAAAGTAAAATTAAATTGTATTAAGGTTTATGGTAACTAACTCTAGCAGTTTTTGAAATAATTCAGTTTTTGTCAAGATGCAAGATAATTTTCAACACCCAATCTCTCATCCCATATTTAAGTTTTTAAAACAAAATTTTAATAGGAAGCCATCAAGGGACCAAATTTTGTACAGACCACCCTGTACAATTCGCCGACTTTTTGAAACTTACAGAATAGAATTTGGTCCCTTGATGGCTTCCTATTAAAATTTTGTTTTAAAAACTTAAATATGGGATGAGAGAATGGGTGTTGAAAATTATCTTGCATCTTTACAAAACTGAATAATTTCAAAAACTGCTAGTTAGATACCATAAACCTTAATACAACTTAATTTTATTTTAATGGTTGAGTTCAAAATTTATATAATATACAGGGGATCCCATTTAAAAAAATGCAACTTTGATCAATTACATGTGTTTGGGACACTCTGTATACATTGAAAATCATTTTAAAATGTAGCTCTAGTTAGTCTGTATACAACTCAAAAAAGAAACAGTTTAAAAGTCTCTTGGCTTTGTCATGAAATTCCGAGGCGTTACTCGTGGCCCACCCTGTATAAAATACATAATGTTTATTTCCGGTATAATCGGAAGTACATTGTGTCCATCAACTTTTGCATTCTACCAGGTAGACTTTTCCAAATTACAGGTCTTGAACTGAATGTTATGGTCAAGCCTCGGTCTCGCATCTCCAAGCAATTTCTCCAAGAAGATAAATTTCATTACTTCATTTTTTTTCTTTAATCAGTAGTGACGTTCTGATATTTACCAACAACATGTAATATTTGGTCGGTTGGTTGAAGCCATGGTCGAAATTTCCAACTGGACCACCTAATTGAAAGATTCATTCTGTAGCTCATTTTGTGCTCATCTTCTAAAATATTAAGCAGGCAAGACGAGTTCCAGTTAGAGGTTCGAAGTCTGGCACCTAATTATAAATACAATGTTGGTCCTTCATTATCTAAAATACGATGTAAAACTTTATGCAAATAATTTAGTTTAACAATTCAACAATCTATCTTGTGGAGAGTGGAAAGTCAAAGTTCGGACTCTTTTATTCGCATTACTCCTACAAAACTGCGGCAAAAGATTTATTTCAATACATACTTCCAGAAGTAAAACACTTGGAGTTTAGGAGACCTCCCTAGAAAGTTATATTAAAGTTTCCCCAAAAGTTTTATTGCGTTTACTTTACACCCCGTCGCTATCGTACAATTTAAAATAAGGAATCGCTTTTCTGAATTTGACTACTGCTTTGCTGGTGCATAATGTGAAATATCTACATCTACCTATAATAATGCGAAGAAACCCGCATACAGGGTGATCCACCAAAGCGGGTAAATAGAACTTCTCGCTTACTGTGGGGTCGAGGAAACATATTGAGTAACAATTTTAAAATGTTTTGTAGTGGCTAGTGAGGGGCGCAAAACATTTGTCGATGCGTATACGGGGTGACTCAAAAATGTGTGCAACTTCTCAATCATTTTTCTCGAGGCCAACAGTGTTTTTCTCCACGTATATTCCCTGGGTGATTGTTCGCAATTTATATGAATCATATTCCCTATTTAACCCTAACAGTTTTTGAAATGATTCAGTATGAAGATTTAGAAGGCTACGATTACTTGAGAGATATAACAACAATTTGAACTTCTTCATCTTAGTTTCACAATATTTCACAACAACGATTCAGTGACGTCTCACTTTTTCCCACCTTCATTTTCAAGCCTGCAGCCCTCACTGTGATAAACCGATTGTGAACTAAAAGCGTTTTTCCCCACAAATCTTGACAAGCTGTCATATCGACAGGGATAATGGCGGTCACTTCGAACATCGAGATTATAATCAAGGTTTGGCCGCCTTCAGAGCGAGGTATCACGCGATACCCCTTTCCATTAAAATTTTTAGGGGTGACCGCCACCTCCGTTCGGGAGTCGGAGGGTTGAAGGCGCAACAGAAAATTGCCCCTCTTGAATCGAAACTCGACAATCCCACGCGTCTTTGCAAATTTTTGCAGATTCAAAGTTTTCGTCGGGCCACCCTGTATATTGTGCATCCACGCAATGCTCGCACATTCTGCTCGAGCGCACTATTGGAGCATCCGGTATATATTCTAAAAATATCGTTTGTGCATTACTGGGAGCGTTCCCCGCTGATTACTGCCATTTGTCAATTATTAGTATTACGTTCCACCATTTCCATTACCAACAGACACCCCCGGCATATTTTTTTTCCCTTAAATATGGTAACATGAGATTGAATAATGCGAAATGGAAACCGGAACGTGGCATGGTAGTAATTTAAGAAAAAGAGAAATGCGGAGATATCAATAAGAGCTTTATTTGTAATGTAACGTATGAGGCGTGTACGTGTTGGGTATGAGTAATGGGTTTTCCGGAAAAATGTGTTTGACGTTGAGACAAGTCCATTACCCTGGTTTTGAACGGCAAAAGCAAATCCGTTTGTCTCTATTAAAATGGATGGGGAAAACATATTCATATTTCGAGAGCACGTGGGGTATATTAAGCAGAAAGAGTTCCATCCATTTTAAACACTTACACTCACATCACCTTCAAGATATAATGCATAAAGGGAAACTTCTCTGAAGTAATAGATCTTTAGTTTGCCCTCAATTTATCTTAAAGTTAACGACTGAGACGGCTGGGTTGACCAAAATTACTCTGCGAACATAAACAACCGAGTGTTTGGTTTACGGTTTAAGTTTCACCTTTTAGGTGTTTCGGGATTAGTATAAATTAGACGAGTTTATGGACTTTCCAACACACCGTGAATAATATTATTTCAACCTTATATCTTCCATTCCCTCCTTTCATTTCATGGAGTGTAATTCCAGAGCATTAGTACACATATGTCGCCGTCAACAATGTAACATCATGGTCTGCAAGTGACGTCAAAAGCAAGCTGAAAGGTTCCATAACGCAAATTTGATAGTTGAGAGATGACATAAAGATTTGACAGTTATCAGTCGTTCCTTCAGTAATATCATCCAGGTTCCTTCGCGGTCCATTCCACTTGGCGATGGCTAGTTACGCCTTTTACACCTTTTTAAATATGGTTCCGTATGGATACCAGAACCGCACGAATGCAGACTTCAAGGCCAGAATGTCACCTTGTTCTTAGCACAATATGATGTAAGAAAGTAAATTCTGAGTACGAACAATCTAATTTTGTTCCGGTTTTTGTCATCTCTTGCAACGATCAAGCGTGAGATGAGATGATTCTCAGTACGCCTGGAATTTCATTCCAAACGAGATCAAGACCGCAGTCAACGACAGTCCCTCATGAAATAGCCGAGAATCTCCGAGAAAATGACCTCAATAGCGGATATCGATCAAAAATGAATCACTATGGGCACAGTTCGCATCTCTCATTCGGCCATAGTTATGGTCTTCTACCATCAACTAATGCAGATATTTCGCTTCTCGAAAAATCTAACAGTGGCGCATAAACGCGACGCGCCATTAATCGGAGTGGTGCTAGAAGTGTTGCCTATTTCAAAAAATCCATTCCGATGACAGTGACAGAACCATAAAATAAAATAGCAAGACATGTGACAGAGCTTGCTCTCTCATAGCCTATCTCTGTCTGTTATATAGGCATCAAATAGGACGTGCTTGTGAATTTTACAATGTGCTTATGGATTTTGGATATTTGGCTGCCTATGATAACATCGTGCATTAAAGAAGATCAGTTGCTAATATGAGTGTTAAAGCGGGGCATAAATTATAGATTTTCAAACATGTTGTCAAAAATGGTTTGCTTTAATATTAAAGTTCACTTTGAACTTCACTGTGGGTCAAAATACTGTATCAAAAAAGCTGAAACATGGAGCAAATCAAATAAGCATAGCAAAGCCTTCTAATTTAAAAATTTGAACATCGTGTTTACTCGAGACAAACACAAATAAATTCGCCGACACTCGAACAAATAAACTGAAAGTTTCGAGCAGCATAATGAAGCTGCCGAAACGGATTTTCGAGGGGTGTTGCTCGGGGTTGCTTATGAGATAGCAATATACGAGTCGCCAAAATGATTCCTGTTTTGGCCCAATTTCTATTTTTGAACTAATCAGTAATACCGAAAATTATTCTGGGAGAATAATTTAATTGCTGTAACAATATGATGTGTATTTGTAAGAATAAGGTGAAGACTTTTCAAAATTGAAAATGTTTGTTAAATAGCCCTTGCCATCAGAAGATAAATTCGTTGACGTCGCCAAAAGAAATAATAATTCATTAGTCGAAGAATTTGGGTCCCCTAATCATCGATAAACTACATCAGAAATAAAGTGCGAAGCTACAAGGTATATCAAAATATCCTTAGTAAAGTCAAAGTCAAAACGTCAAACGTCAAAGTCAAAACGTCAAACGTCAAAGTCAAAACGTCAAACGTCAAAGTCAAACGTCAAAGTCAAACGTCAAAGTCAAAACGTCAAACGTCAAAGTCAAAACGTCAAACCTCAAAGTCAAAACGAGTAATATTATAAAATTCCCATTGACGGGACTAAGTTTTTCCCACTACGTTCGTCCATTCCCACCTAATGCTTATTGATCAAATAAATGTAAGATGAATGTTAAATTATGTTTTGAGCCATCAAAATCGTTTAAGATCATGCTCTTAAGCTGGATCCAGTTTATTAGAAAGGCGACTTTATCGTCGGAAATTGTATCAATTATTGGACTTCCTGGAATATAAATCCGACAAGGGAGCAGGGACAAGGCCATCTACTAGGCCACCAGCTGAACAATTAATTGGGAAAGTGTCGACCGGCTTTAGATTAATTCCTTTATTATAGAGAGGATATACGCTCTTTCCAGAAAATGTTAAGATGAGCAGCAAAAAGTTCTGAACCTGATGTGACGTTAATTGAGGATTTCGTGTAATTGCTCTCTTTGAATTAAAATTGAAAACGAATTTTCATGTCCGCTTTATTAAAATTCTAAAAAGTGAAATCTTATTAAATCGAGCATCATATATTAACGTCAATTTCAATTCCACGAGATTTCCCTAGGAAGTGAGTATCCAAAAGTCTAGACATTGAAATCCAGCACAGATTAAGAGGACAATAGAAATCCTCGCTGCCAGGCGTTGGGGGAATTGAATATATTGAGCACTATGTAGACGGAAAGTCATTTAGTGGAAAATAATGTTTTCGTGAAGACTCTTTCACCGCCCATCAATAAAATATAACAAAGGGGAAACTCATAATAATCTTCTTTATGGTATATCAAAGAAGAATAATGTGAAGGAGAGGCCCTTTCAGGCTGACGATCTTTATCATAGCTGATATTTGGTGCGTTATTTGTTGACCCAAGATGAACCGTTGCGTTTTGGAGCGGGGACTCCCTGTAGGCTCAAAACGTTTTTATTTAAGAAGAAAATTATTTTCCAAATTTAACCGTAGGTCTAGAGCGAAGACACGTGAAATCAGAGCACTTTTATGCTAAGTAAACGCTCTCCAGCTTTTGCTCAAATTTAACAGCGATAAACGGAGACGAGCTCTTGAATACGGATTTTTGATATTATTGATTACACGTTATTTCCGTCAACGGCAGCCATAAATATATTCGTATTAAAACAAGTTACATGTTATAAGGCAATTTAATTTAATGGAATTATTAAAATATACATGTCAATAAGGAACGTAAAGAAAATCTGAAGCCTACTGGTGCCATATGGCGAACGAACAGCGAAATCAAATGAAGCGATTTGGAAAGTCACTAATTTTAAATTGATCCGGCATCATTATTATCGTGGATGTTTAAGGAAAACTGGGATCGAGCTTCCACTAGCAGTTTAAGAAAATAAGAAATCAATAGTTTGAGGTCGAATGTAGAAAACACTTACAGATCCGCCAATTAAGCCTGTGGGAATATCTTTACTAGCCGCCTACGAAGATAGTCCCAGAAGGACCCGACCTAACACTAAAAAAAAAAAAAAATAAATAAATAAATTTAGAAAATATTACATTCTTTCTCAAGGCGGTGTTCGTTCAGAGTGACACAATTTTCCTAGCGATGATCCATGGTATAACAACAAACTTCGAATATTTCAAAATAGGTATCGATCTCGGACTCCACCTCAGCATTATTGAAAAATCTCTTTTCAACTTGGAAAATAGAAAATAATCTGAGGGGGCTAAGTCCGGCGAATAAGGCGGACGAGAAAAAAAATTCTACACCAAATTCGTTGATTTTGGTAAATGCGATGACGAAAGTGTTGACTGCAAGATTTTCTTTCTCTTTCACATGTATCCGAAAAAACTGACCCCATCACCTTTCTTGCAGATGAAATGGTTTTCGCCGTCTTTGGAGCCGATTCTCTCCACTGAGTCCATTGTTTTGACTGCTCGTTCGTCTCAGGTGTGTAATTATGGACCCACGTCTCATCCGTGATTACGAATCGACGCAAAAACTCAGTTTTATGGCCGCGAAGCTTTGCCAAACACTCCATTGAAACATCTTTACGGTGCCATTTTTGTTCATCTTGCGAGCAGTTTTCTCACATTCAGTCGTTCGGTCAAAATGCGACGTACAGTACTTTTTGAAATGCCTGTCATGTCGGGTAAATCCCGCAATTTTAGTCGACAGTTTTCCAGTATAGTTTTGTGAATGTTCACCATAATTTCTGGAATAGCCAGATCTGGAGTGTCAACCACTCTTGGAAGCTTGTACAAGGGCTTTTACACTGCGTCACCTAATATTTTACAGTTGTTAACGAAGGACCAGATTCCTCCAAATTTCTAACAAAAAAACCCCCATCTGTATGACAGATCGAGTACTTCTGTGCCTGTTCTCGTACCGTTCCCCGATAAGGCACTTCTTGGAAAACATCCACGTTCAGGGAACCTAGAGCATTATAGATGATCATTTTGTTCAGCATAACAGTCCAGCACAGCAGCTCTTTAGCGAGTCCCATCTAAACCCGTGTTTTCAACATCTCAAAAAAGTCATTATGTATACCGAAATTTTACGTCTTTGATCCTCAGTCTAGTTCAAAGCCATTTCCAAATGTAACTTCAGTCTGGATTTCGCCCCTTGGAACATTTCAAAGCCCTTTTATTGCATGTTCAAGATAGGATAAAGCGAGGCAGTTTGGTGTCTTCTACAGATAGCTTGGTCACAATCGCCGTGTGAAATTTGAGATAACCCCATCAATCCACTAAAACCACCGCCCCTTTTGTCCTTGACCGAAACCGTCTTGTCGATATATATCATTTGAAAGTGAAAAAAAAGTAGATTTTATCAAATCGTCCATCGATATCAACATTCATGGAAATTAAAAAAAAAGCGTCTCATTAAAACAAATCGAGTTTAATGCTTTTAAAATGCGAAAAGTTTGGATTTTTCTCACGTCCTGTGTAAAATGTTTCGAAAAATTAAAATATAATCCGGTAAAATGACCTTTTGCTTTTAACTGGTCAACCTAAACCTCAAGATTTTTGAGTTGAGGTAGTGGACCATCTTACGTGAACTACTCTGTATATTTCGCCCAGGTGCGACACTAAAAGTTTCCTCCATCCGGTACATCGCATCCATATTTTCTCCAATCCCCTGAGGGTTTTCTCCGAGATACGCACCTTCCTCCCCTTCGCATTGTCCCCCGCAAGCCTCCCCTCCTCCGTTCCCAGCCCGATTGGCGGTATCCGGGCTAGCACCGTCACAGATTCCGTCATCACCTGCTTATGAGTACTCGTTATCCCTATCTCCAGTGAGCGGTTCACTCGTTCTAGTAGCGACTCACGCTTCCGATACTCTAGTATGTCCTGCCATTCTGGTGTCGCGTACAGCATGACGGAGAAAATCGCCAGCGCTGAGGCTTCCCTCTTACTATAACCATTAAATCTAGCAATCTAGCTCTTCAGCAAACTCGCTCGCTAAAGCTTAGACAAATTAGGTTTTGTCTCAGATGCCCTCCAAGCAACACTTATCCCTTATAAGTATTCCAATTTTACTTCATTATAGTTTTTCTCGAGTGTAATGTCTCTACCCAACTTTATTGGGATTAAGTCCGAAAGTCCGCATCCTAAATCAATACAAATTGCATGGATGGGAGAGCCATCTTAAGCCAAAATCGAGATTAGGAAGGATTAAATTTGATTTCATGTAGACATTTTGTTTGGTGACGCTATATTAGCTTGGTGTTTTTGCCTTTAAACTAGCCCGCTTCCTATCGCGTGAATGTTATATAGCTAGAGTTACCTGGAAGTGTAATAAATTTCACTTTGTTCAACCTGCAACTTAACTTGTAAATTAGGGAAGATTCTACAAAGTTAACTCACGGCCCCTTGTTACACCATTATGGGGGAATTTATAGCAGTTTGATGAGATTTCGCTTTATTGCAGTTCAAACCGTAGAATCTTACCATTATTATTGAAACTTTAATGATGGAACTTTCCTGTAAGAACCTACTTCGACTGTTATTGCTGGGGATATATATTCGTAATTCAATTTCCAAGAAACAAGACTATTCAGATTCTGAGCTCTTATGTCTCGTGTATCTAATAACGATTAAAAAAAACGTAGGTGATTAAGGGTTGTTAGAGGAAATTTGACATTAAACCTGATTGCATCAAACACCGATAAATTGGGCGTAATGGGTCAGCAAAAGTCACGTAACCAGCGTTATTCGCTCCTGGCTAATTAGAGGTGAACTTTCGGTCGAACTGTTATGGGCCGAGCATAATGCGGTTGAGTTTAACAATAAAATTCAATTAATCTCGAAAAATGTTTTATTAAACCCAAGAACTCTCTGAAGAAATCGAAACTGAGCTAGTTTGTATAATGACTGCAAGTCAAATAGAGGGCCGGTTAGTCCGTTGGGTATATATCGGCGAAGTTGAGAAACTGCTTAAAACTTGGCCCGTTAGGCTAACAAAAAGCCCGGGAAGAGTTTCTTCTTTAAGAATAGAAACTAATCTAGTTAAAGAAAGTCCAACAGAGTGTAATAAAAGCTAGTTATACCGGCTTTTTACAAATGATGGTAATTCGGAGGTGAGGGGGAGAGGACATTTCGCTGTTCCTTAAAGAGTTTTCTCTTTTCACCCACTCGGCAGTCGGTAAAATTTATTGAACGTCTTTCTCATAGTGGCACTTTTTCACGTTTAAGTCGAATGACAATAGATCTACCAATTAACTTTTTCTTTAATAAAGCAATTTTGCGTTTTTCGAAGTTGCTACATCTGGCTTCCTTCGTCTATATCTGCGCTTTCAATTACGAGGTTAATCCCAGAAATATCAGACCTAACGCTTGAAGAAAGAAAGAATGGAGAATATTTCACTACTTCTTAACATAGTCTCCTTTGCCATTAACATACATTTCCCGGCGATGGTCCATGACATGGCTTTGAATGTCTGACAATAGGCGTCAACTTCGGTCTCCACCTCCGCATCATTGGCAAATCTCCTCCTACCGAGCCATTTTTTCAAGTTTGGAAATAAGAAAAAATCTGATGGGGCTAAATCCGGCGAATAAGGTGGGTAAGGGGAAAGTTCGAAACCAAATTGATTGATTTTGACCATGGTGGTGACGGAAGCGTGGACTGGTGTGTTGCTTTGATCCTTTCTTTTTCTTTCAGATGCATCCCAAAGAAACTGACGGCATGACCTTGAGCGTAAAGGGAACGGTTTTCGCCTTTTTTGGAGCCAATTCTCCCGTTTCAGTCCATTGTTAAATTGCCATTTCGTTTCAGGTGCGAAATGGCGGTCCCATGTTTCCTCCATGATTACGAATTGACGCAAAAATCCGGCTTTGCTACTGCGAAACTTCACTAAACACTCCTTTCAAACATCCTCATGGCGCCGTTTTTGTTCGTCTTGTGCACACTTTTCACATAGCGATTTGTTAAGTTTGGCGCTATGAGTTGCACTGCCCATTCTAACACGCCCCCAATCGGACGTACCCATGGTATTCTTGGAGCTTTACACTTGATTTATTCAACAAGGTGATAATAATGATTTGGACAGTACAATGTCTAGAAAATAATCTCGACGATGTCAATAAGGATGTCTTGAGAGCGATGATACTTGAAGGGTGGTCGGTATCGTAATTAACCCCAAGAGGTGATGCCTAGATTTACAGACATTCCATTAAATGTCCTACATAAGACCAAATTGTGTGGATAAATACAAATTTCTGCTGAGAAGAGCATTTGCTGAGTCTTTCATTTAGTGATGGCACGAAATCCAATAAATATGATACTTAAGTCAGGCCCGGTGCTTGGAAAATAAAAAGAATGATTTTCCCTCTGCATGAAATATCAATCTAAATAACCAAATCCATGAAATATAGAAAAAATTAAGTTAGGTTACAAAATCTTGTAACAATTTCGTTTGATAACAAAGTGTGGATCATATCCAGACAGGTTATGAGGAGCATCATACGTCCAACACTCGTGCACGTACTCGAGTACATACACGAATCGTGTATGTATAGTATTTCAACTGCATATCTCAAAAACTGAAAGAGCTGTGCAGTTTTTTTATCTGAAATTTAAACACCCTATATTTCTAACACGAAGACTTTCTAGGACACATGTTATATAACAAGCAAGTGATACTTTTAATTCAAATTCTACCTATTTAACTTTAGCCCCCTAATTTTGGGCCTTACAGGCAGATACTCGCACAAAATTGAAATTATACAAGATATAGTATAGAAAGTATTTCGCCCGTGAAGGTTTTCTATCATATCTGGCTAAAAATCCTGAGGAAAGGTGGCAATCGCGGGCCATAAGTCAAGCCGTAGACGACGCCGCGAAGCTTCTCAAGCGAGCGAGCGAACCGTGAAAATTCACTAAGAAACCGGGAAAGCGAACTTCTCGGGCGCGTGGCAAATTAATTAACGCTTCAAAATGAAAAGTATAACGCGGATGGTCTCCGGGTAAAGCGATATGCGAAAATGGATCATGATTACCCTTCCTAATGTTTTTTGTTAAGAAAAAGTCGCAAAACTCCCACTCGCCACGATTTCATTCCCTCTAGTTCAGTCTACTCCTAAAGTCAGTGAGCATTCAAGATTGGTGTCCCCACCCTTAAGGCAATCAATCGAAAAGTGTTTTTACCCACCAGGTTTGGTTCGAGAAAATTCGAACGATAATTTATTTAAAGAGGCCATTTCCAAAAGCGAATGTTCCCTTGAACTCATGCCGAGTATATCGATGACACCGTGTATAATTGGAAGCAGAAAGAATACTCTTGATAACAGAGTAAATAAGGTAGTTGTCCCTTATTCTATATTGTTTCGTTCACTTCAGTGCACTTCGGCACAAATAAGCTTTAATTAAGTCTTTTTCACTCAGTCAACTTTATTTACCTCTAGAAAAGGAGCTGTTATTCTGGAAATTACTTATTTATATATTCTCATTCATGGGCCCTTGTGAATGGCTTGGGGAACGAGGTTGAAAGCAGTACCAGACAACGTATATGTAATACGTGCGTAAATTCGCACGCTCCACGTGAAAAATTGCTCATAGTTCATGACAAAATGGTGAACTGAACCTTGTTTTTCCTTCTAATTGTGGTTTTGGACAAAGCGTATAATTTATTAGTTGAAACCGTGTTCTAGTGAGGAAAAATATCGGGATCTTTTGCAGAAAGTAACTTCAATCCTTTTTATGCTCATTAGAAGCTTGAAACATTCGAAACCCCATTAAAAGTGCTTGACTCGTGCAACCTAGTTTCCTGCAAAAGTTTTATTTAAACTGCGCTAATTTTAGCCAGTGAAATTAAATTTAAAAGTTTTAATATTCCGAAAAATGCTATTCATTATGCCGCTAATAACTTATTTCTAGAGTTGGGAAGATGTGACTTTGTTTTTCTTCCATAAAGTTTCGAATTTCCGGCCTAATTAAAAGGCTGCACAATTTTATAATAAGGAGAGTTTGAATGAATATTTCAAATTACAATTTATTATTCACAGAGTTTCTTGGGAAGCTGAAAGATACTAAGTGAAAAAGCTGATTACGCACAAAACTGTGAAAAACTTCTGGTCAGTGTTGCCTTGAAGAATATAGATGTTATTAAATATTAAAGGCGTCGATGTGCCAAACTTTGTTCATTGAAACAGCCCCGAAAACTTTCTCTCTTGTATTAAAAAAGACCCGAAAAAGATAACAACTTATCGAAAAATGCGCTGAGTTAGGAGCCGAGTTTCCAATTTCCCGAAGTAAAATATGAAAAATAATTTCCGCGCCCTGTAAGTAACTTTTCCCTTAAATCGCAAAAACTTCGTCGACCGAAAAGAAATTTTAAAGTTTGGCACTTCGGAATCTTGCGAAATTTAACTAATTATGCAGTTAATTTGTTCGGGTTTCTGAAAAATGTGACGGTGTTTTCGTTACTAATTCTAACTAGAAAAGTTTCGGCAGATCCAGCGGACCCGGCGCAGTTTCTTGGAATATACCGGGTGATACACAACGATTTTCCGAGGAGATTCAACCTCCAGTCGGATAGACTTAAATTTTTTTTTTTTTATATACAGGGTGAGTCGGGAGGATCGTGCCAAACTTCAGGAGCGTGTTGTACATGAAAAATAAATGTAAAAAAACTCAAATGTTGTTATCCGATTTTCGCTTGTTCACAAGTTATAGCGTAAATAAAATTAAAACATAAAATTTTAAAAAATTCTAAATTTCATAAAAAATTCCATAAATTAATACGTTGGATTGGTCGTGGTGGCCCTATTAGTTGGCCTCCAAGGTCTCCAGACCTCACACCGCTAGACTATTGTTGGTGGGGTTGGTTTAAAACTGAAGTGTACAGAGTAAAAGTGGACACTCGAGATGCACTAATTCAACGCATTAGAAATGCTGCAGCTGCCATTAAAGGAAGACATGAAACAATCAGGAGCGCAACGATTGCTCTTCATGGACGAAGCCGACAATGTTTAGAAGTTAATGGCGATATTTTTGAACATTTACTATGATATCCGAACGTTCATTTATGGAATTTCTTATGAAATTTATAAATTTTTTTAATTTTATGTTTTTATATTATTTACGCTATAACTTGTGTAGGCTTTTCTTTTCGTTGTCTAGGGTGTTTATTTACAATTCGGATAGGTAACAATTAAAGGCTTAAATGGTAACTTAATTAGATGAAAGAAAACACTCGCCTTACTTAGTTTACTGTTCACTCGGCCCCGTTCCCGACCAGAGAGAGAGCCTCCTTGTCCAAATCTTAAGTGCCCCCCCTTGGGGGTAATGAAACAGTGTCGTACCCGAAGTAGAGGCTTGCGACCGTTACCACATCTGGCTGCTGCGAGCCAGCACCACGAACCATTCTTTATTTGAGCCCTTATTCCTTGGTTCAAACAAAGAGATGTTCGCCTTTTGGGTTTTTTCCGTGACCCGAATTCTAGGATGTTGCTGGCAGAACCCACGTACGTCACCTTTTATTCCCCCCCGTTCTTCTTATTCTCCTCTAACTAATGCTATCTAATCTAACACACAAATTTTCCCTGCGTGCATCTCGACTTGATCAGACCGTATTGATTGTTTAGAAAATTAAGCGTTCTGACTAGCGGATCCTACACTTGTAAACAAACGAAAATCGGATAACAACATTTGAGTTTTTTCACATTTATTTTTCATGTAGAACACGCTCCTGAAGTTTGGCACGATCCTCCCGACTCACCCTGTATAGTCCGTGGACCTGCTACCGGCGAACAAATGTTTTTTCCCCACGAATTCGTGCCCAGAAATATGTACAAAGTCCCGGCCCATTATAAAGAAATTTGAAGTGAAGCACTTGAGAAAACCTCTTAAAGGCCACTTCACACTGCTAGCCACGCAAACCGCAAAAAAAAACATTTTCACAAGTAGGGTCAAGTTTTTCTGCGCAGCTCAGAGTCAAGTGGCATTAGACAGCAACTCTTTCATTCTCCGGATCATTTATCATGGTCACTTGATCAAGGGGGAGGTCTGCAATGGTGTTGTTCCTTTTCTGACCCTCCCGCAAAAGAGCCTCAAAGAAAACAAGTAGGTCGTCATTGCTACGTTTATATTTTAATTTCGAGTAACCGCTACCCTTAACCAAAGAATTATCCCTTAAAAGAGCACATTGAGAATTTAATAAGGGGGCGAGTATTTGTATGACATTAAATCTCCATCCTACTTTTGCCATTTAATTAATATTAAGAAGGGAAATTATATTATTAAGGAGGAACCGGGACTCGGAGCGTCCCTCGGGAAAGAAAACGGGAAAGTGGATAAGACGCTACTTAAAAGTAATACTTTCACAGGATGACTTCTACCTGGGTATGCTATATCTGCACGAGTATATAGTTTCGAGTCAACTCTTAATAAAAAGGATCGATGCAGTATACCTTCCTGTTATTTTTCAAACTTCGAACAAATGTGTCATGTTATATCAGGCTTGCACCCTATATTCGCATAAACCAGTGACAGTCTCGAGCAAATTGATAAGGCAATAATAAGGTGTTATATTCTGTTGTGCGCATGACAATTATACAAAAATGGCATTTTATTGTTGCGCTGCGCCGATCGCCTTGACATTATGCGATATTTTATTGTTGCGCTGTACCAATCAACGGCGCACGGGGATTTTGGGCTACAGGCATACGAAGCTTGGGTAAAGAGCATTATTTTTCCACGTAAACTTCGTGAGTGAAATTCGGTTAGAAAAAAGCGGTATGATTCAAGGAGTTCAAATTGGGGCCCCCGTAGTTCTAGACGTCATCTTGTTGGCCTATCAAGACACTTTACTCCTTTATACGTTAAATTAGGTAGGACCCCCGTGTATGACAGTTACCTATAAGAAATTGATTGATGAGGCGTTCGTACTTCTTATAGATGTCTAAATACGCAAGGGTCGTCTTGGCAAAGCTTAACTGAAGTCATAAGGTGTCGAACGAGCCTAAAAATGTTTCCCCTTCGACGAAATCTTTATCTCCTACCGTTGCCGAGATTCCTATATTGGTCCCCCCTACACTGGGCGCAGTGTATAATAATTGCGGTAATTAACGTAAACAGGAGTTCTCAATACCACTGATTATTGTTTATTTAAATATAAATAGGTAAAGTCGATAATATGCAATGACTATTGTTTGCCTTTCGTTAAACTTTCATGTCGTGCGAGCCCAACAACGACATCGAAATTTTTATTTTTCGGTTTTCTGTTATGGAAATTACTACGACACCAGAGAGTACGGGAAAAATACTAGTGATTTCATTATTATTTTAAAACAATTTCTCTTTTATTACCCTCCAAGTTAATTGTTGCATATACCCGCCAACCAACAACCCCCCCTCCCCATGCACCGGGGGTTTCCAGGTATAATTTGCAGCTTGGCGCATGTATCGAACTAGGAACCTCGCACGTGTCTAGGGTGTGCGAGGGGGACGTAATATTCAAATAACAAGGAGAGAGATATAAAATGCACGTTTTCTAGCAATTATGATATAATATGCATGTCTTCTTAGATGGGTTGAATAAAGATGGAGATATGAACGTACGTCTTGAGTTGGTTATTCGTTGCGATTCTAGCAGAATCAGAAGAATACCTCGTTACACTAAATCTTTACATTGATTTTGACGTTAATACATGATTTTTTTTTCTCCAAAAAATTTCTATTAACCGGTATACTCAAGGTATTCCAGTTTCCTTTGTTATCAATGAAAGGCAACAAAAAATATTTATCACAAGCCTTTGGCTGAAAATATCTTTAAAACGGTTAGAGATGTGGGAGGTGAGAGAATGAGGACCAGCAACCTTTCCATAAGATTAATTTCCGCTGGCAATCATTCGGATAATTTCGGGACACCCTGTATATGCGCCAGCCTCAGCTAACGCAGCTTTACGTGTACGAGGACTTACATGCATATTGGCTTAAGAATAAATGGAAGAGGCAGGCGGGAAGGAAGGAAAATTTCCGGGATGTTATTTTTAATTATATCTAAGAATTATTGGCTGGATCGAGGAGCCCTAAACCCGAAAGGGTTTTGGTAAACAATAATCCAATTTCCGCGGATATGAAAGCGAAATTTAAATAAAAGAAAACCTTTCTCTGATATACGGTCTAGATTATGATATATGTTTATTGAATTTTGGTGGGATATTTATGACGGCTTTTGTTGAAAAGGTTTCGAGAAACAATGCACCCAGGGACGATAAATTTTCTCTTCATTTTTTCGTTGGCTCACAATTTATTGTTAGCCATTTATTTGCTCGCTTTAACATTCGTTTAATACACAAACAGGTTCAGTTTATAAGAGGTGCTAAAGGATAAATCACATTTCCCGTTGCACAGTCTATAAGTGTCTAAGATATCAGGAAACTCGGGGAAACGTATGTGTAAAATATATCTGGGAATTATCCCGAGGGGAGCACTTTGCTTAAGTACCCGAAAAATACAAAATCTAATGTAGGCAAGAGGCTCCTCCAAAGGGTCCTTGTTTTTCTTTTATCGTCACGATTTAGACATTTCGAACAATTTCTTGGTTTATTCATATAGTTGAGGGCGAAAAAAACCAACAGTAAGTTGTACTTCGCAACAAAAGAAAAATTCGATTTGCATAAACACATGGAAATCGGTTTCTCCCTCGTAAGCTTTTCTGGATAATTTTCTATTTGCACGCGGAAAAGCGCACTTTACCAAACTTATTTTGTTGCGAGAAGGAATATTCTACGTAACATCCAGTAAGGTTAATTTACCTCACTAGTTTAAACGAAGGAGGAAGATTCGTTCTTACCCTATCGCACTCAAAGCGTCAAAGTTTATTTTCTTCAGCTAACAGACTGTTGCATAACTAGTGTTAAAAATGGCACTTTTCGCTTCGGGCTGGTTATACAGTGTGTTGTGAACGTGACAATGAATTAAAATGAAAAGTCCGTACGCGTTTCGCGCAATATTGTTGATCGAATTTGATGTTTTCTGCAAAATTCGATTTACGTACGGTTCGTTAATAAAGAGTAGCAGGCGATATAGGCAGTCTTTGTTAATCGTATTTCACTAAGAGTCCAGAAAATGCCATTTATCATCCCGTGAGAATTATCCGCTTTGTATGGCGACGCTGAGCATTAAATGAACATTTCGAAAAAATGCATTTGCGAGTGTGTACTAAACTGCGCGTTCCACTCTTGGACGCTGGAAACAATAAGGAAAATATCGATGTAAGTAGTTCGTTCCAGGGTTTGACAGGTTCTCACTTGAAAATTTCAACGATCCCTTCGTCTTCGATAGTAACTCCTGCTGCTTAACATTTAAGTTAGTTTAAATTCGGCCTTTCCACGAGAAAAGCATGGGGCGTGGCATGGGAAAAAACGTTTAAGCCAACTTTAGGGATCATTTAAGTAAGTTTTGCTGAAACGTTTACGGGGCAGATGTTACCTCCGTATATACCGTGCGGCTCTAAATTGTCCCTCCACGAACTTTAAAAAAATTTTTTTTAATACAAAAGCGATATTAAATGTGACAAAAAATACTAATCTTTGACGTTTTTTTTTTTATAGAGGAGGGAAACCTTCAAAAGGTACCCGGTCTGATGTTCGAGCGACCGGGTTATATGGGATTCGTCCCTGAATGGGACGCCTACCCACTGAAGCCCTCCTCTCTTCCCCTGAATGCCCCCCTCCCCCAGAACCGCCGCCAGGCATTATTTCGGCGGGGGGGGGGGGGGGGGGGGGGTGTTGGACCTTTGACGTTTATTTCTTTGAATGCTGCCTCAGTCACCAGCGGTGCAAAACGGCCGGTTGTTTAAATTGAAACGGTCCTCAAGTGACTGCTCAAATTAACGGTCTTTCAACACTACATCCTAGTGGCGTGTCGCGATTGAAAATCTATGGATTGGTTTTTGAGAAAAGCAGGCGTAAATTTGGTAAAAAATGCGATACGAACTCACTTAAATAATACGAAAAACGGAGAAAAAAAATTGGTTGTTGCTAGAAAATTGGTTCGATTTTGTGTTCGCGCACAGCCTTTGGTTAAAAAAAAAAAAAAAAAAAAAAAAAAAGAATAAAAAGATAAATAAAATTATTTTGCTTTAAATTTTACTCCTCGCATACGGGGGAGGGTGACAATTTAGAGCCATACGGTGTACTTACCTACAAAAGAAAGCAAGTGCGGGTGCCTGGTTATCGCTTTTTTATAACAACTGCAATTTATAAGAATGAAAAATGTCCTAAACTACCCTCAAGCGCCTAGGAGGTCCTTTTATTACTTTCTTGCGCGGCTTTTTTCCACTTCTTATTTGCCAATTTACGCTGCTGGCTCCAGCTTTATCCTTTCAACTTTATGAATATAAATTCAGAAATCTCGTGCTAAATATTCCACATAGATATTAAATCCGCGATCTTAAACATTAACGCACGTTACCCTCCGTATAGTACTAATTATTTTGGTGAAACGCACGAGAAATCTTCAATTATTCTCGGCTCGAATACAATCTTCAAAATAAATTTCGCAAACCATGTTTAATTCAACCTCTTTAAGCGAGGTTATCCTTTGAAAATTGAAAGGGTCAGCGGTTAAAGATGGGCCCTCCTTAAGGCGAATTTTTGAGTTTTTCCGGTCTTGATAAAAAATAATCTGCGGTTGCTTTTAGTATCACTTTAAAACGTTTACCCCGAATAAAGCCGCATGCCTTATTTACGGATCGGGGAAGCTTTTCGGCAAATTCTGTTTATTAAAAGGAATAAGGGATATTTTCTTTTTCGGCCCTGTTTATCTTCGAAATGAGTACATTGGAGATAGTTTTCGGATAAAATCCTCGAAGTAACAAAAAAAATAAATTTTCTCGTTAAGTATGAGAAATCTCTCGTAAACATAGATCTCTCTGTTGGCGCCCACATAAACGGTCAAATTAAAACGCTTTAAAAAATAGCTCAAATTAATCGTCTTGCTCGGTTCCACCATCCCATATAAATAGAGTTACAACGCCTTTTTAGGTTTGGGTGATGCGGACTTTGATTGCTCAATAGAGAAGCTCAGTATCGACGTAGGGTCGATATCACTCCATCAAATCGGAAAACGACATCTGAAATATTTCAACTTTTTTCCAAAGAATGGAGGCACCTAGTTTTACCAGCTTTAAAACTTAAAATTATGATATCTCAGGACCACACGGAGCAATTGCTTAAAAAAAATCCCAAATCAAACTCTTCCACGCGCTCTCTAGTCCTACATAAACCCAAAGGGTTTCAGCATTTTCAAAAAAACTAATTTCCTCAGTTTTTGACGCTTTTATACGGGACTCTTGGTGCTCTACGCATAACTCCACGATGTCAAATAAGGGCACTTCAAGAATTTCGAAATTTTCCTGAAAATTTCCAAAAGAAGAGAGACACCTACTTTTTGTTAGGTTTCAATTTTTAAATTGGAGGGTAAACTGATACTGAACTTGGCTGAGAAGGGATGAACTTCGGGCCGTCACGTGGGGACTATTTTGTAAGTTGCCAAAGCGGGGTTGTCCAAGGATTATCTTCAGATATGCAACTCTTGTCATTGCGCTCATTAAATAAGTAAATAGTTTTGAACGAGTAGGAGTAGAAGTCTTCCAAATTTATTTTTGTTTTTTCCATTCCGTCCATCGAGCGTCTCCAAAGGAATACGTAATGACCCGTTCCTTAAGCAGGGATCGTCAAATTTGATCCGACGTTTGTGTGTCTCTCTTTCAACGTCTTCCATATACGTAAAAAGTTAGTTTAAAGGAAATTGCTATAAATTTAGAAATCCCGTCCCTACACAACCCGTTTACTGTGCAACAATGCAAAGTTACTGAACAAACCCATCGTAAATTTCCATTTGTTATTTGCGGATCCCACGCTCCATGGGGATAAACCGTGAGGGGCATTTTCCATAACAAATTTCAGGTAAATTTATTTCTGCAGAGAAGGACCGGGACAGGAGTCAGAATAATGCCCATCAAGAACAAAGAAAATTACATTTTCGTATTTCGGTGGTGGATCGGTGGTGGAGGATTTGACAAATCGAATTTGTGTCCCGGTAAGTTAGGTGCTGTCGCCCTTAAGATCCAAAACGGTCCCATCAGCGAAAGGCCACAAAACGGTATGCGTTAACACTTGATTGTAAACAGTTAATTAATTAACAAGTATCAGTTTACTGGTGAACGAGAACAATATGCCCACAGGTTGGCACCTGCCAAGTGGGACGAACTTCATCCGCGAATATCATCTGCAAAAACAAAGTGTTAAGGGGTTCCTTCGATAAATGAAACCACGAAAACGCCAATTTGGTTTACATAAAACGGATTGTACTTAACTTGCACTTATATCAAATAATGAAAGAGTTTTGGTCTGAGCAGGAAGAGGGAGAATGCTTAATTGGGCGGGTTACACACTGTGATTTCGATCACATCCCGACACCGACGCAGCTTCCACACGAAGAGAAGCAAAAAGAGAGAGAAAATTACTTCGATTATCCCTTAAGTACTAAACCCGAGGAATTCCAACCAGGGGCGCACCACCACCAAGGACCCTTACGGGCTATGGCTTCGCCGGATTCCATAAATCGCGGCCATCTGGGGAACATCCATACTAGTCGCTTTCCTGGGAATGTTGCAGGCCCAACAAATCGCCCGTCATGGTAATAGTCCCGACCGAGAAAGCTTCCTTTGACTAGTGGCATATTCCCCAGCCGAAACGTACCCTTAGTTTTGGCCTGATGGGCCATGTGGTCTGGCACCCAGATGGTATTCTCGGAATAAGTATCGCCGTACATAGGCGTAACTTAAGGGATAAAACACAAAACATAACAAAAACCAAAATTAACAACAGCAACAAACAAAAAACCTTAAAAGCTTAAAGTCCCTAACACAAATCGCGTCCCAAATAAACCATACCCGTGGTTAATACCTAAATTCGTCTCGTCCGAAAGTAAACAGTTTTCAATTTACAGGACAGTTTTTCAGACATTGAATTAATATTTTGACGTGTGGACATCCCTTTAGTTCGACTTTTGAACCATTTGCACTTTTTTCAGCTTTGCAGAGAGCTTAAAAATATCTTTTCGTTAATTCACCTGTTGTCATGGCTGGCTTTGACCGGCTTTGACTTCTGTCACGCAAAACAAAAGTCGGGTTCTGTCCTAAATGTCAAAGTCAATTTGCAACTGAAGTGCCACATAATTTGCATAATAAAACCATTCAAATTAATCAGAAAAACAATTGCAGCAGCCACAACATGTACGCCATAATTTACTACAATTAATTACATAATGTATTTATTTTCTGTACACTGCAAATATACGGTTGCCGCGATTGCGTTTCTATTTGTTTTGACAGAGTTCGACCATGTAAATTGTTTTGCACTCCGCTTGCAAATTATCTTTGACATTTACGACAGAAACAACTATCTTTTGTTTTGCGTGACGGAGGTCAAAACCGTGCAAAGCCTACCGCGACGAAAATTTGTTAAGATTTATTTTTCACTTTAAACGTGAAATAATGCCTTCAACAAGTGAATCGTTGGAAATGCTTATTTAAGCGCTTTCTGGAAATGCTAAAATTCGAGGGGGTCTCCGAAAAAACTTACCAAGTTCCTACACAGAACGCGGAAACAAATGACGATAGGATTATATTTTTTGTACGTCATCGCATTCTGCGTAACAAGGCGCCCCACTAAGCTTTTCTCTTCCAAATCAGTTTCGCCTCGGTTTGGAAAGTTAACAATACATTTCATTTTCATTTTTCTTTTGCAGAATGGAAGAACCTGAAGCAATTCGTAAAATCGAAATGAGCTTCTGAGAAAATTCTCCAAAACTTCGTTCAATTAAGTGATTTGCATGATGACCATGATAGCTTCTGTGATGAAAACCAAGAACTATGGATGCAGACCCAATTTGGGGCGCGCCGTATGTTTATAATAAGCCAATTATTTTTATCCCGTTTTCCATTTGACTCACCAAAATTTTCCGAAGGGGATTTTCGATATGCGAAAAGTTAAGTAAGCAGGAGGTACAAAATATGAAAATGTTGGTGCAGCGAATCAGTCCTACTTTGGCTGAAAGCTATAAAATAACATGGGCTTTTATCAAATTACGAAACTAAGAGTATTATTCCTCTTTTATTTAAAATTGTTTGCGTGAACTACGTACTGTAGCGTGCAAATGTGTATTTCTCGATTTTCAAAAAAAATAGCCATAAAAGTGTGCTACAGGGTGTGATACTCGAGCGAATCTTCCGCGTCCCTATTTGCGCCATTAGGAGAGGTACAAGACACGAATAAGTGAGAAAGTTTTGTCGTTTCTTTTGGTTTCGAACAACGGTGGAAATTTCCGACCCTAAAAATGGGAGAAAAAGGTCTAAAAGCGAAATGCCTACCTAACTCGAAAATTTCTAACGAATAAAACCCATTCGCTGCTGATCGAGTTTAGAAGATAATTGCTGTAAAATGAATGTTAAAGCAGATTGAAATTCGATTATACCGCTGAGACGCCCAGTTTTCCGATAATTCGACAAAAGCAGATATTTTTCTTATCGTTAACATCATCACCCAGCAAGTACACCCGTAAGCATTAGGCGTATACCTATGACTCCGCGCTTCTATTTCTAGTTCTATTTTCTTTGAAAAAATTTTTTTTATTTAAAGAATTTTATTTAATTTTTTGCTCCGTATTACCAGCTTTCTATTTATATATGATAATTGCTATATGACCTTTTAAAACTTTTCAATTAACGTTTAAATATGTCCAATTTTGTGCCGAATAAACATCATTTGCGGGAAGCTTTGCCCTTCCTTTTCCGTCTTGAGAAAAACGCCACTGCCGCTCGCCAAATGCTCGTTGAGGCTTATGGCAATGATGCTGCATCTATAAGAACTTGCCAACAATGGTTTCAGCGCTTCAAATCAGGTGATTTCGACCTCAACGACAAGGAGCATGGTAAGCCATCGGAAAAATTTGAAGACGAAGAACTGCAGGCTTTGTTGGACGAAGACGCCGCGCAAACGCAAGAACAGCTCGCATCTTCCCTTGACGTCACGCAGAAAACGCTTTCGGTTCGTCTTCGCGCTATGGGAAAAATTTAAATGGAAGGAAAATGGATGCCTTATGAATTGACGGAAAGGAACAAAGAGCAACGAAAAACGACGTGTGAGATCTTGCTTGAACGTTATCAAAGAAAGTCTTTTCTACATCGTATCGCGACCGGAGATGAAAAATGGCTTTACTTCGACTATCCAAAGAGGAAAAAATCATGGGTGAGCCAACAACTTCGACCGCAAAGCCAAATATCCACGGGAAGAAGGTATTGCTCTGCACTTGGTGGGACCAGCGCAGCATACTGTATTACGAGCTTCTCCAACATGGCGACACAGTCCCTGCCAATCGTTACGTCCAACCACTAGTGCAGTTGCGTAACCAACTCGCAGTAAAAAGGCCAGAATGGGCGGAACGACACGACAAAGTCATACTGCTTCATGACAACGCGAGGCCTCATGTCGCTCAACCAGTCATGAACACCTTGAAGGATTTCAAATGGGAAGTCTTACCGCACCCGCCATACTCGCCAGATATCGCCCCGTCGGATTGTCACCTTTTCCTCCTTTCCGTTCGATGGCTCACGGTTTGGCAGAGCAGCGCTTCCAGAGTCGCCAAGAAGTCCAAGAATGGCTTGATGGATGGATCGCTTCGAAACCGACGAATTTTTTTCACGATGGAATCCATAAACTGCCCAATCTCTGGGAAAATGTTGTCATTAACGGTGGAAATTATTTTTAATAAACAACATTGTTAATAAATTTATACAGTTTCAAGCAGTTGAAAATGCTTAAAATAACGCGGAGTCATAGGCATACACCTAATAACTACCCAGTGTGAGCTTCGGGACCTTGAAAACTGCAAGAGGCGCGGAAACAGTTCGATGGATAAAACCCTCTTCTAAACCTTTCCTGCACCTCTTATGGTTTTCAAGATCCCAACACATGCATCGCTAAACCACATCGAGTATATTTAAATAAGTACATAAATTTGCGATTGGAAGATATATTGGGTCGAGATATGATTGTGCATACAAACCACCCCGGGACGAAACATATCTGATCTCGCTCAGATTAAAAAGAGGCATGAAATATGTGTTTTTATGCCTCGCACAGACTTTCGAAAGTGTAAAGACGGTTTTTTTGCGCAAAATATTGTCCGCGAGGTTTCAGCTTTTTTATTTCGTGTTTAAGAGGACTTACAGGAGGTATGAAGCTTGAATGTTAAATGTGGCTTAGCACTTCCCGGGTTCATCTCCAAACTGAATAACGAGGAACGACTGATTTAGGAGGTCTTCTACGTCACGGGGCCACTGGGAACGTGGAAAAATTTGGCGTATTAAATAGGAATAATTGGACATCGTAAAAACTTTCCAGACCACATTAAAACTGGATATATACGTGTATTCGCAAAATATTGGCGCCTTTGTTTACGAGCTTCTAAATTAGGAAACTCAGGCGTTACTGCAGTGGCAAAACTTAAATAAAGGGAGAAGCGAAGTTATGGAACTATTTCGCGGAATTTTCGCTTCCCGAACAATGTAGAAGAGCTTATATTAGAACCAGCAGTTGTTATATATCGGTAAAATATGTTGCAGATTTAATAACTGATGCTTGTTTATGTAACGAACGCCGAGCTAACGAACTATCATTGTTGTTGAGGCAAATACAGATATCATTGTAAAACAAACGTAAAGGGCGTTACGCTTAACCAAACGCAAACGTTGTTGCATTTAACCATACACACACGGCATTGCGCTTAACCAATCGCAAATAGCGTTGCGCTTAACAAAACGCAAAGGGCGTTGCGGTTAACCAGACACAAACGGCATTGGTTACAAGTGACAATTACTTCATCTTGCACTAATATGTTTCTACTTAATTACCTCGATTCGTTGCCGGTCGAGGGAAAAAAACCTTAAATTATTGAACCCTCAGGAACAAAAAGGGTGTTCGAAAATGGCGCGAGAACGCCATGCCCTTATTTAAAAAGGGTGAGTTGACGCGAATATCTTCAGCGTAAAATGTAATTTTCGCGTACCAACGTTGTGCAGAAGTAAAAACACACGATAAAACGTGTTTATACAGTGTGTCCACAGATAGAGGGCCCGAGAGGACAAATGGACAAAATTCATCAACAAAAAATCATTCTTAATAAAAGTTTCTGCATATAAAAAAAAAACGAT
Organism: Euwallacea fornicatus; assembly: GCF_040115645.1. NCBI lineage: Eukaryota > Metazoa > Arthropoda > Insecta > Coleoptera > Curculionidae > Euwallacea > Euwallacea fornicatus. The sequence goes on from NC_089569.1 coordinate 985,367, forward strand.
TTACGAAGATACTTTTTAATTTTTTTATACAGGGTGCCCAAAAACTACGCACACATCAAATACTATCAAGGGCAAACTACCTTTATTTCCCATTTTGGAGCAAAACGGTAAATTAAAAACAGGTTTCAAATCCTACCCGAAGTTTACATACAAAATTCCACCATTCCAAAATAGTTTATAAGCAATTCAAAATAAAAGTTAGTAGATATTACTTATTCAAACACACCTCCCCCGTATTCGACGCACTTCCCACCTGCTGCCTAATGTGATTATAACTTCTTCTTATCTCCTCGAGTGAAATCATTTGAACTGACTCTAAAATTCTCAGTTTTAAAATGTCGATGTTATTACAATGGGTTGCTGAAACGTTAATTGCCTCAAACGGCACCAAAGGTATGTGTCAGAAATAGTGAGGTCAGGACTTCTTGCATGCCACAAAACTGGGCCGTACGCGGCCGATCCGCGTGCGCAATGTGCCGGGCACCCGTCTTGTTGAAAGTGTCCTCGGTACTGTAATGGCGACTCGTTTAACTTGTCCAAAGGACAAGTTTTCAGCATTTCCAAGTGTGAATTCCTATTGCATGTACCTTAAAAAAAAATGGTCCCATTATTCCATAACACGAAATTCCACACCAAACGTTATTTTTTTTTGAAATATTGGCGACGTGAAGGAATTCTGAAGTATCCTTGAATTTCTTGACTAAATGACGAATTCCATGTAATGAAACAGAAACTCCCGGAAACTTTCCGACAAATCTTTCTTGTGCATATCTGTAAGGGTTATCGCCACTTCCATAACACTGCACCAAAAATATTTCTTGCTCAAAAGTTAACATTTCGAAATTATTTTTCATAACGAGATTATTAATTAATATTGGGACATTTGTTGTCGTGCTAGTTGCAAATACGCGAAATGAGGTGAAAAAGATAAAATTTGAAATTGTTTGAATTAAAAAAATTATAATAAAACATGGAATACTCGGTTAAAATTTTGTATGTAAACTTCGGGTAGGATTTGAAATCTGTTTTTAATTTACCATTTTGCTCCAAAATGGGAAATAAAGGTAGTTTACTCTTGATAGTATTTAATGTGTTCGTAGTTTTTGGGCACCCTGTATAAAAAAGTTCAAAAGTATCTTCGTAAATCGTATTTTTTCGAGAAGCAGAAACTTTTATCAAGAATGACTTTTTGTCGAAAAACGACATTTTTTCTCCATTTGTCCTCTTGAGCCCTCTACCTGTGGACATACTGCATACGATATACACATGTGGGATTTTTTCATTCGCATTTATGAGAAAATTCGATCACACGGGGAAAATTTGAAAATCACGAAAAGTTCTTTAAAATTTAGAAGTACGCCCGACAACGAATTTTAAAGTTTCTCTCCCATAAAACCCTTTTTCGGAACTTTTCATGATTCACCCCCGTAAAGATTAAAATATAAGTACTGGGGTTACAGATATTGGAAATTCTTGTTTGTCTTGTTAAGCAAAGTGGATTTGGTATTGTTAAGTTGCAAAGATTATTCTCCCGTTTCTTCTGACATTGTCGGAGTCTCTCGGCTATTTTTGCCATGTACGCGCGTTCGTATAGTAATTGGACGGGTGGATTACGTAAAGGAGTGTCTTATTTTTGTGATTAACCTTAGTGCAATCTCTTCTGTTGTTCGTATACGTCGATTTAGTTTGTTTGTCGCATTTGTTAACCGCTTCATTTTTTCCATTTTACTAATTGTTAAATTGTGGATTTTTACACTTAACCGCTCTAAATATTAGAGAACGTTGGATGTTGTAAAACCCGAACCCCTTAATATTGTTCCGAGAGCCGAAGGCCCCTGAGGGCCAGGCTAGCCTGGATGTTATCCTCAACAAATCACTGCTAAATGTGCATGTCTCTATGCAAAAGGTTCGAAAATGAGGCAGCAGCGCATTCAGACAATGGGATGCACGTAGGTGTAACATAGTCGTGCGAAGATAACGATACTAGATTAGGAATTAGACCGCGTAAATGTTTTGATTGTTAATTAATTTAATTTTTATTAATTTAATTTTTATTAATTTAATTTTTATTAATTTAATTTAATTCTTATTAATTACGCAGTAACTTTTTAATTATTTTTCAGTGGCAGCAAAGAATAGCACTCTATGGTAAATAGATTTGGTTGTAGCTTACCGACGGCGACTTGCGACTAATTGGAATTTTTGCCCACTCACTCCCGACGGCGCACTGTAATCTTCAACCCTCCAGAAAGTCAAGGATTTTCCTTCAACTCGCCTTTAATTAAATAGCAGATAGAATGGGGTATTGTCGCACAAATCTACCTTTCCCTTATTAAATCCTTTGTTTCTACGTCTGGCTTTTTTATTCCCGCCTTCGCCAAATTATAAAAAAATCGTCTTTTGTGTATCAAGCGGCTTTTGTTGGGGCACGCAATTTCCCCTGTGTTATAATCAAAATTCCGGTTTTGGAAAAACAAATATTCGTATGCAACAACTGCAACAGACTGTGAACCCTCCACTAAAACGTTTTGCAGTCCTATTAAGCTCCATGATTTTATGGGCGTTTAACTTTGAGCTTCGTCTCTTATAGGGCACTAAAATGCATGTGACGATTTTTAGTGCTGATAAACCGACTGTATGGGTCAAAGTGTGCAATCCATTTGCTGCTGCTCTAAAATCTTTGGAGAGATTTTTATTGATCATCCGGAATTTTATAGGACCAACTACAATGACAGGTTTTACAATGAAATTGGCTTGCTAAGTGGTCCAGGACTAGACATGCTCGGACATGCTTAGTTTTTAATTTCCTGCTTGAAAGTGGTGGACACGCCGAGAAACAATAGGACCATAATCTCTCGTGGGAAAGCAGTCGATCTTGCATAGTCGAACGGTCGAACTTTGTGTTAAATAGCATTAGTTGAGACCGCATTGAACTGCCAGCCACCTGCACTTCCTCGTTTACTCAGAAGTTCCTCCAACTTCGATATGTTCCCGACGAGTTATTATCATGAATACACTGGTAAATTTCCGAGAAGATAACTCAACCGATATGAAGTTCCTACGTCCAACACAAAAGCGTCATAAAAATGTGCATCCTTGTATAGTCTGCAGTTGCGGTCAAGACAAAGGAGCTTGAGAAAACCGGCTGTCGCTGTGAAAAATCTTGACCGCCAAAAAGTACCTGCCCACCATTTCTGACGAAGAAATGTGAATCGTGATCATAAGAGTTGTAACGAGCAAATTTTGAACTTCGTGTCAAAACCTGAAGGGACTGTGAAAGAGAATCGAAGAAAACCTCATAGTTTAACATGGTATTTTGGTAATGAATGGCTTTGCGAATATTTCGTCGTTTAAACTTGGACACCTAATATCGGGACATTGTGAATACCTAAAAGTTCTGGCAATTTCTTTAGTTATATTGAAGTAAATGCTTTGTACCGTTTCTGCCTTCAAAATAAACAAAAACGCACTAGTATGATAATCTGGAAATCGGCTATTGTAAACTGTCGACAACAACATATCATGTAAGCATGCGTGTGTTCCGCACGTTTTCATAACTACATGGATTAGGAAAGTGTGCATAACGTCCGCCTGGTAAAATATGAAAAAAGGAAAACATGAAACTATATTATTCAATACTGTGAGATGTTAATTTGTATCTTTACACACTCGTGAAACTGTTTTATTGTGTTTTAGGTGTGCTACAAAGTTACTTTTCTAACAGCTTGGTACGGCCCTAGCTTAATTCAGTTTGTTTCCCAATATTTAGATGACGTTTTTTGCTCATCGATAACGTACTCCATTATGGCTATTACGTCACGTTGGTCTGCTGTAAGGGCTTGACCATTATTATCTCTACGCGAAGAATTTGGCTATTGACAAGTCAATTTGATTTTGGCTTAAAATTAAAAAAAAAAAATTAAACTTAACTATTATCAAATTCTAAACTCTCCGTTGGTGGTCCTTTGGTCAGCTTAGAGCTACTCCCTTTATACCTAAGATGATGTCGAGCCTAGAAATATGTTTGAAAGTGACAGATTTATTTAAGTCTTTAGAAAGAACAATACTTTCTGCCTCCGAAAAGTCTTTATTTGACAGATTTATTACTGTTTTAGCGGCCACGCTGTTATTTGTTATTCAACGTTCGTGCGAGCCCTTAATAAAGAGCGAAGGTTATCTCAATTAGTTTTAACTGGACATATAAAAGGAAAACAAAGCCAATTGTTGTTCGTTACAAAACTGAATTTGTAAGCGCGCCACTGGTCTGAATTCGAGCCACTGTGCTTCTCGCGCTCAAGTCAAAAATTGGCAATTCGATTCTCACCTTTAGCGTGACACCAAGATGCCGTATGGTACCTTGCACTGCTTTGAAGCTGCATAGGTACGCATTGGTGCAAATGTACCGTGTGTTCTACCTATACTAATCTACGTGTTTAACTATAACAAATGTGCAGGATAACTATCCGTAAAACGGTTAACTTCGAGCCGATTTAGTACGGATCCTCTCTTTCTATACAGATTTAATTCGTGTCTTTTTCCAAAATAATGGACAAAATGTTTGTTTTGCAGGAATTGTTGAGCGAAAATGATGAAAAGAAGCCTAAAGCTTCCATGTAATAAATATATAGGGTATTTCGAAACGTGTGTCCGCAAAGGAAGGGTGCAATTCATTAACTCGCAAAATTAGTTGGAAGATATCGAAAGATATCAATGAACATGTGATTTATTTTTTCAACTTTGACACTTGGCATCTCGAAAACTAATCGAGGCAGGGCTCAAGCTTATCAAGACTTTCCAAGTCAAAACTGCTTGAAAAATCACCTTATAAAATATCGGGCACTTGTTCAATAACATCCTGTATAATAGCATGTGTACAAAAGCTGAGTTGTGTACCTCAAACGGTTCCCGGAATGTCGTCAAAAAGCTTGAAAAAATTTCATTTTTATTACCCTCGTATCTTGCTAACGGTGGTTGTGCAGACCCATGTTAATAAGAACTTTTTCCTTTCAATAAGCAACGAATCACGCCCTTCATTTGCGCACACATGTTTTGAAACACCCTATATGAGATTTGCTACTTTTTTTCTACTAGGTGCCCTTAAAAAAAGGGACAAAAGAGTATTTTCGGCGCTAGAGAGTAAAAATAGAACAATCTAGTTAAGCTTGCCTCACGCAAAATTGCTTGGTTTCATTCTACAGGGTGTCGCGATAATTTCCCATTGAGCAAATTTCAAGCCGTCTTGTTTAAAGGCCGCATATTTAACCTGCCGGCAAATTTTAAGAATCTATTGATTTTGTATGAGCTCATGCTGAGTCTGTTATCGAACGTTGGAAAAGGCTACATTAAGATTCTTTAGAATTTCTTGTAAAGGAACTTCCAGCGGCCGTCTGGACAAGTTTTATGGTAGCAATGGAAATAGTTTTCATACAAGTTGTAAATCTGGCATGGTAACCTTGACACATTCCCCAAATTCCATGGCAACGTTAAAGTTGCGACCGACACGGAAGCTTAATTTGGTCGCAAGCGGGGCCAACTAATGCTATTTATCTGAAACTTACCCCATGTTATATTCCGTGATATACCTACTCGACATAGATCTATGGGGACATTTGGAGGTTTAGGTATGTGTAAGTTAGAAGATGGGTGAACGGATTTATAGGTAAGTAGGTTAATTGAATGAAACGCAGTTATTGCCTCGGCAATCTACGGGCTTTGATTAATTTTTAGACGATATATCACTGTGATAAAATAAGATGGTGAATTTGTTTATAAATAGAATTTTTCTTTTTTTCAAATAAATTTCATCGCCTTTAAATTATTCCCCGTCCGACACAATACGCGTGCCCAATCATTTTTTACAATCATCAAAACAGTCAGAGAAGTCTTATTCCGGAATGGCCTTCATTACCTCCTTCGATTCGGCCTTTATCCCCTTAGTCGAGTCGCAACGACATCCCTGCAGCGGTTTTTTAATCTCGTTGAACAGTCAGAAGTCCAACGTTGCTAAATCAGGCGAATACGGTGGTTACGCAGTGACATTGATCGAGTTTTCGACAAAACGTTCTCTGCCGCGGTATGGGTCGGTGCATCATCGTGGTGCAAAAACCAAGAACTGTCTGCCCGTAATTCGGGCCACTTGAGGCGAATAGTTTCACGCAAACGATGCATTACGCTTAAACAATATTCCTTGTTAACAGCTCCGCCTGGCGGAAGAAATGTTTAACGCACGACACTGCGATTGTCGAAGAATACTGTCAATTTGACCTTGATTTTTGCACAACTTTGACGCAATTTTTCCAACTTTTTTGCATCTTTCGCGCGATTGGTCGGTTGTTTTCGGCTCGTGCGCACAGATCCGAGTCTCGTCTTTCAAGAAATTGAGCGTTTTTTGAACGAATCGAAATTTGACGTCTCCGTCAAAACATCTTTCAAAAAAAGCTTGATGCAAATTAAATGCCCGTAGTATCAGCGAGATCTCGAATTGTGCCGATTTCGGAGTAACAAATCTTTGATTTTCTTAACGTGGCTTTCATCGGTCGATGTTCGCGGCCGTCCGGCGCGCTGTCCGTCTTCAACTCCGTTTCTGCCCCTTTTAAAGCCCTCGTGTCCCTTATAAGTCTCTTTTTGCGACACAATGGCATCATAAAATGCCTCAACGTTTCCGCAGCAGAACATTCATTCCGCAAACAAATTTTAACGCAAATTTTTTTTCTCTAAAAAATCAGGTGTAGAAAAAAATCGAAAAACTCACTTTTGTATGTTTGCAAAAAACGTGGAGCTCCGCAGCAATTGAACATATTGAATTTACACTTTGCATAAGTGTCACAGACAGAGCTTCCAACCGCACAAAAAGAGCAATTTGATGGTTTTGTAGTATCCGCAAGGTTTAAAGTTAAACATTTAAGTGAAAAATTCACCTTATTTTTTGATCACGATAGTATGTTACATCCGGTAGAGTGTGTTCGTGAAGTTCTTTGATGAAGGGCAGCCGGAATTCGAAGAACTTCAAAAGTCCGGCGGGATTTCTACGGCTCGATACGTGAAACACCAAGCTGAATTCCAGTTCCGCCTAGAAAAGGTGGGGCAATCCATCCTAAAGCGTGTTAATGAGGACGTCGAAATTTCCATGATTTTTTCAACATTGGGAAGAAGCTATCAGCCACTGTAGTAGTAAGATATTCCATTAAAAAACAAAGGAACAGTATACATTCCTCAGTAAGGGTTATTGCAGCGATGAAATCGCACGCTATACTCAGCTAAAAGTAGCTGCGCAAACGGATTTGCGCAATCTCCTTTGGTTTGCGGTTTTGAAGATCTGTAAAATGAATATGCTCTATAAGTGATTTTTCCAAGCTCCAGAGCCTCAATCGAGGTGCTAAGAGTCGACATGGGGCCCACGTCACTACGTTAAATCAAAGAGCGGTAGATCAAAAATGCGGAAAATTTTCTGAAAATATCTAAATTGCGGGAGACCCATTTTTGGGCAGTTTTCAAGCTTGGAAAGCTAAAATTTCGGGAACACGTGGAATAATTACTTTTGAAGAATCGCTGAAATTAGTCGTCCCGATGCGCTCTATGTTCCTACGCAAACAGATTTGCAAAATCTCTTTTAACTACTGAGATCCGGGGTGACCTGGTACGTGCTACTGATTGCTATAAAGCTTACGCGAAGGAATAATGGCTATTAATGTTCTAAGACGACAATTCGTCATGACGAGCGGGGTTGGAAATTTTAAACCCAGACGTCGCCGAGGTTAACCGATAATTAGTATATTCTCCCCTTCCAAGGGCCCCGATTAGCTAACCCACTGAAAGTGGGGATATTTCACCGCGTACAAGGCGTAGCGTTGCACTCACATATAACGGGCGTCATTCCCTCGTGAAAGTCACACTCCTGCGGGAATGAGCAACCTCAAATCGAATTTAATTGCCGATCGACAAAAGCTGCAACGACGACTTTTAGTTATGTGACAGCTCCAAGCACTTCGCCTTATAGGTCGATGAACACGGAATAGTTAATACCGGTGATGGAAGCTGCTCAGTTATTAGTCAGAGGAGAAAAATGGAGATATCAAGAAGTCGTGAAATGGAACATGGTAAATTAAATCTGACTGTTCAAACGAATGCTAATTTATGCATGAACTGGTCCTTGAGACTTTAACCGCAGCCTTTTGCTGCCACAGATTTTCAAACTTTAAAAAGCTCGATCGAAAAATTAGGGACGCACCGACGAGCAGTGAAGTCGACGCGCAATGCAGAAACACCGCACAAATCGAATAAAAGAAACTAAACCCAATAAGGTCCGAAATTGATTTTGTACAGCGGGATGAACCGGAAAAAGAAATTGCTCGTATATAAAACAAATCAAAGTGTAAATTCGAGAGAAAAATTGGAACATACAGAGGATGGATTCAATATTTCGAGTATATCGAGAGAATTTGATAGACGAAGCTGGACGATTCAAAACCAATTCACTGACCCGAATGCCTGGAATTAGATGCCTGGAAACTGAGAAACTTATTACCAACTTTAGAGCATACCGAGCTCCGAGGGTCTTCAACAAAGAACGGGTTATTTGCGACTGTCTAACAATGCAAAATCATTGAAAATAAACTGAAACGTGAACTAATTCCAGTCGTTCTCGTTTTATCACTTTACTGGTTCGTGCTAAGTGCAATCCGGAATTTTTGGCGCTAATTCTGGGCTTAATGGTCCCGAAAATACTATCACTTTTAAATCCATTTGCCTCGGGAAGCTGGTCCCGGCCAATTGCGAGCCGGGATTAAAATTGGGAAAGAAAATGGCGTCACGCGTTAGGAATAACACTCAAGAAAGGTTCACTCTTGGATTTTTTCGATTAGTCCTGCTCCGATTATGGAGAAAATTACCTCCTCTCAGGATAATGACAAATAGAGAAATCTGTGATCCGAAAAGGATGGTAAATATTATGCTTTTATATGGCGAAGTTGCTCTAAGAACGCGATAACATTCCGGTGAAACTATTCAAAAGCCAAAGATAAGTTGCGGAGGTCGTCTTTCAAATGGTCTGACACAGAGCAACGCATTAATCAACAGCGTGACACAGCCGTCTTTCAATATCCGCATTAGAGCACAAATCAACAAGAGCCAATAAGGAATCTCTGTCATTATCTCCCGACCCGCTCTCCTAATTTACATGAAGGAATATAAAAATCGTCCAGCCATTGTGTGACCGCACATAATGAGGCCCGAAGGGTGAATGAGATCATTTTGACTCAATAAACAGCTTAGAATCATTTTAACGTTAACGTAAAGGGGCTTCGAAGCCATATAATTTAACTTTTAAGAGTTTAAAATTTAATTATCAATTTATGTTTCTTATCTTTTCTCCTCATGTATTCAAGAATTATTTCGCGCATCGATTTACGATAAAAGTTTGCGTTGGATTAACGATAGAGGCAAAATGCCCCTTTTACGCTGCCAAATCGATTAACCCGATAATGACTTTTTTTGCAAAATTATTTGCAAGACCTCTTAGGACAGATTTCTTTAAGCGTGCGTTTATCACAAGACGGTCCAGCCCCACGCTTTAGTTTGCCAGCATCTGACCGAAGCCGTTGGAAATCGATGGACTGCCAGTCCTATCCTGTGGCCTCCCCGGTCACCCGACCTAACACCCCTGGATCGCTCCGCTGCGACAACAATTGGGCTTAGGTAATGCACGTGATGCATACTTGGATACGTCGAGCGAGACTTTGTGTTCAGCAATAGGGTGACAACTTCGAACAACTGCTGTAAATTGCCTGCCTGTTTCCATTGTCCTTTCTTTTTTCATCTTCGCCAGACCACAGCAGCATCGTGTGCATGTCGTTGGACATGCGTAGCATAATTTGTGTGCACATACTTTGTATGCACATAGAAGATGACAATTTGAAAACTTACGATGACTATATCTGGGGAACGAAAAAATATGTAAAAAATTCTTTGAACCGATTTGTATGTTTTCGAAGGGGGACCAAAAAGATACACGAGGATGGTCCCAGAAGCACACGATCTGGCATGGAGAGAGTGACTCTAGACAAATGGGACCACCAAATATCTCGAAATCGACGAGATAAAAAAAAGGGTCGAAGAGTGTTTTCTATTTTCGATGCCACAATTTTTCGTGCTGTCAATTTTCTTTTTCAAAGTCACCTCCGCCTGTTTTTTGGTGTCAACTTCGCTTTTTCGAATGCGACAACCAATTCTTTTTTTGGAGATTCGAATCCTGTGTTAACAGGGAAAATGTTTTTACTTGAAACATTTTTCAACAAAAAGCAAAAAACGGTCCAAGTAAAAACATTTCGACTGTCAACAAAGGTTTCGAGGTTCGAAAAAAATTGAGTGTTCCATCTAAAAAGGCGAAGTTGAGACCAAAAAACAGGTAGAGGTGACTTTGAAAAAAATCGACAGCATAAAAAATTGAGTTCCAAAAAAAAAAAAAAAAAAAATTTTATCAATCTTTTTTTTTCGGATATTCTCGATTTCAAGATATTTGCATGGCCCGTTTATCTAGAATCACCCGGTAGATGGCGATTGTTTGGTTAAAAAATTGCCTATATTTTCAAAACCTGACCCTAAAATACTTATATATAACGTTTGAGGGTGGCACGTTGATTTGTTCGTATTTTGGAGCCGTTTTTAGTGGACGAATTCAGCGATCTCGTCAGCATGGAGAAAATTAGTCGTCGATACGTGATTCAATGCTTTTATTCGAAAGGCCTTAGTTCATCCAACATCAAAAGGCAGTTAGATTCTACTTTAGACAACTCTGGTCCTTTGTTAACCACTGTAAAATATTCGGTGGTAGAGCTGAAATGCGGTTGTGCGAGCTGCCAAGACGAACCTCGCAGTGGTTAACCCAATGACATTCCAGATCTGACCATTCCAGAAATTTTCTTCCATGGATATATTCATGGTAAGTTTTGGAATTGTCACGCCTGCACTCCGGATGAAACCAATAGGCAGAAACACGTCTCGTCGAGTAGTCCAAGGCCCTATTTTTTTTTTTTTTTTTTACTTGAACGTTCTTCGAAAATGTCCACATTTTCTCGATAAGTTTCAACTATCGATTTTGTAGCGATTCTGCTCATTTTGTTGATGTGTCGTTAATTTTGTCAGCACACTTACTAAGCGAGACGAGCGAAGCTCTTAGCTGATGACCTTTCTGTGCTTTGCGACGAATTAAGGTCAACGTCTCCAAGGCGAGAGTCCTCCGAATTGTTGATGACTGGTGTCATTCTGTGAATTTAAGAATAAATCCGGTTAAATTTGTGTTTACTTATATGCACGAATGGCCGTAGAGAGGAGACACATCTTTCGGCGCCTACAGCGAGGTATCTCAACTTCAATTGCTGTGGGAGGGACGACGCCTCCCGACGACCTGGCGACGTGAAAATTGCACAATTTTCGATTCGAATTACTGCATGACACTCTTTTTTCCAGAGTGAATTATTCCTGTTCGGGTAACTAGGAGTTTAAAAGAGCTTAAAAAATTTACAAAAAAGAGTTTTCTCCGTGTTTTTCTCTCTCTTTTCCAGTTCGTCTTCGTAATTCTGCTAGTAGCCGAGATTCATTCACTAACTCAAATAATTTTTTCAAGCTTGCTGATTACCTTGTCCTAAAACGAAGGCCAAAACTCAACAATACCAACCCTCGAATTCGTTAGTTTAGCAACTGTCAGAACTTCCGCAACACAATACAGAATGCGAAAAGAAGATAAGCAAATAACTTTTGAAGTCTGGCCGTCCGACCTAAGTAGACCCTTTAGGGCCAGGCAACTTCTATAATAAAACAATATAATCTGATTAAACGGAGATTAGAGCCCAAACTTTTTTAATTCAACTTTGTTAAAGAGGCTTTATAAGCAATTTCAGCATCGGTTAGGCTGTTTACAGGCTTTTTGTTGGTGGGAGACATAAAACGTACAAGCACTGAAATATAAGTGTTACACGCTTTATGGCTCCTGTGTTCTTGGCAAGACATATTATCCCCTATCATTAGTTCATATTGTGACGTATTACCAAATTATGTTTTGCGAGTCGTAAGGGCGAAAGGAGCCTGTTGTTGCCGATTTGATGGATTTTTAATTAACGTTTTGTGAGAGATACGCAACGAAGAATATCATTATACTGGCTGGCATACGTCTACAGTGCTCTTAATTAAATCTTCTCCTGGAACATGTGGAGTTAAATTTTTTACTGAAAATTTCTTAACAGGTTTTATTTTCCAAGCGCATTAACGACGCTTTTTCAGGTGGAGGATTACCAGATTTTAACGCACCTAAAACGTTGCTACTAGGCTGCTGCCTGTAACTTCCTACACGACTACTGAGTCAGACATCTACAGCAGTTTCTGGCCTGTTCAACGCAACACGAAGGCTGTCTTTTGTGTTTTGCTTAGAGGGACATAGATGGCGACGCTACTCAAACGTCATTAATAAAACTTAACTTCAATCTTTAGTCGGCCTCAACCTAAATCTTCAGTGCAGTGCGTATGGTGTTGTAGACACAGCGATTGTCAAATTTGACAAGTTGTTCAAACAATGGACTTAAACCGAGGCAATTTTCGCGCAATTTTTTTTTATTTTGAACAGAATTATTTCAACAAGAACACCTCGCCGAGTTGGTTTCTGTTCGCGACAATAGAGCGCCACATTAGTCGACAATACATCGTTCGTATGGAAAATCCGAACTTAGACGGATAAGTCTTACCGACAATCTACGGGCAGATGAACCAAAAGCGGCAGTTCCTCAAGAAAACGTCGAGGCTCTGCGCGAGCGCACCAAGGAAGATCGACATGTGACATGCCGCGAGGTTGCGGCATAACTGACGATTTCAAAATTGGGAGGTGAAGCGGGGGTAACTGTGACATCTTACCTAGCAACTCATTTGTTATTGCAGACTCGGATTCTACGACGAAAACAACATGGAGGCTGCCTGACATATTGTTTTCGATTCTGCGTCAGATGGCGCCGTAATCAGAAAAACACGTTTTATCCTGATTCCGGAAGAAAGTACCGAGTATTAATTTTCACCATGAGTGAATTATTTAATGAAGCGAGATTTGATATAATTTTTACATGTAGGGCGTCGTTGGATTGTCAAGCTGCTATCGAAACTAAGAGGAACAGCTTATTAATAGAGAAATGCCGTCCCCTTCCATATTTGACTGCGTTATAAAGGTTTGAAATTTGAAACCTCCAAAAAAGACCGTTCGAAAGCAGCTATTCATGAAACCAGCGGAATTGCTGTTCTGTATCGGTGAATGTTTAAAAGTGAAGTTCATCCTTAGATTCAAGGATATGGCGAACAAATGCATGGAGAATTCTCTGCAATGTTCAACATCGTCCTTACCTCATTTCGTTACACCAAGACTGAACCAATACGATCATGGCCCTCGTATGCAATTTTGAGAATGGGCATTGCAAAAAGTGAGCGAAAATCTTCTTTTTTTAATCTGTTCTCATTACGGATGAAGCCAGCTTCACGAATCATGGACCAGTAAATTTAAGAAATGCGAACTACTAATCTACGGAAAATCCTCACTGTACACTGTAAGTGGCTAATCAACAACAAATCAAAACATTTGGCGTGGTATGCTTGACAATGAAATAATTGGTCCATATTTCATTGATGGTTGATTAAATGAAATAAGGAATCAAAACTTGTTAAATGAAGATCTTCCCTAATTATCACAAAACATTAATTTGGAACCTCATCCTTCGATGTGGGCTTAGCGCGATGGTTGCCAAGCTCGTTGAGCCTTAGCTTCCAGAGAAACTTTACGTCGTGAGTATTCCACCGCCGGATTGGACGCGGTGGACCTATTCATTGGTCAGCACGATCGTCTGATCTTACTCCACTCGACTTTTTTTTATGGCGATATCTCAAAGAAAAAGTGTATGCAACGGTATCTCCAATGAGTGAGAGTATGACAAAAGTAATTAGGGATGCTTATACATCTATCGTTCCCGAAGTTTCAGTATCCACTCGGTGAGCATTACAGATGCGCTCAAGAAACTACATACAGTTATGGAGATGGTAGACATTTTAGATATGCACTTCTTCGTTCATTAATTGTTTGATGTGTTGAGTTTATTGAAATAAAAAATTAATTTAAAAGTTAATTTGTAAACTTAATCATAAGTGAAATTAAGTTTATTTTTCACAGACGGATTTCACTCTATAAATTTTGTCGAATGCACAAAAAAACGAACACGTTTCCATTAAAAAAACAAATGATGCGATACTCTCTTCCGGAATCAGGATGATATTTTTCTGATTATCGGATCGAAAAGAAAGTTTCGGATAAACCCCACGCAATTTTCCTCGTAGGATCCGAATCCGTAATAAAAAAAGGGGGGTTGTCGCTTAAGTTTCAAAGCTGCCCCCGCCACACCACCGGGCAGTGGACGTAGGGAGATCTGTTTGGTGTCACGTGATGGGCCACTTCGAGATAAATAAATCCCGGTTTGGAACTTCTTCAACGCAATGCGTTAGCATCGAGGTAGTCCGACTTGTCAGGCTAAATGGCCAACTGGGTATGCCGTTCAAATGTAGCAAGGTATCAATGACATGGCAATAATGCGACTAACGTAAATAAAGTAAGTAACATGATTAAGTTAATAATGTAAATAATGTCAATAATGTAGATAATGTAAATAATGTAAATAATGTAAATAATGTAAATAATGTAAATTATGGAAATAATGGAAACATTTTAATAATGTACCGATCAAATCGCTAATGCGAAAATTGTGAAATACGCAGTCCTAAAATTTCAAGTGCCTCTAATCTGATCCATCACACATTGCAATCAATTGACTTTTGTAGTTATGCTAACTTAGTAGCCAAGCGGAAAATATCAGCTCATATAACTACCCCGAAAGTCAAATGCACTAAATGGGGAGTGAATAATACGATTTCAACTTGACTCTTTGCCTCATTATTATGGTTATGTAATTATCGCGTAGCGCATTTCACGTTCGCTCAACATTATGTAGCGATGTAACGTTGCAGAATAGACGTGTCTGTTTATTCGTATTCAACACAGCAAGCGTTAATATATTATTTCTCTGAAGGGAGTTAAATTGAAGCTATCTAATAAAATACGCGAACTAAAGCGGTAAGCTCTCTCGTAGGTATCGAGTGAGCTAGCCAAATGATTGGACACGATGTGCAATAAATTATTCATGCCACCCAACTGGTCACCCGGCCATCGCCAAACATAAACACCTACTCAACTTAAAAAATAAATCCTTGAGCATCTCTAATCCCTGAAGCCATTGAAATCATTGATTTCCTCCAGTGGGGATATGCGCGATATTTTTTTCCTCTCTTACAACTTTCAGGGATTAGCCACCCTATATGTGGGTTTATGGATTACAGAACAGAATTAACCGAGAAAGAGCAAATGCGAAATTACATAGCAGCCATTGTTTTTGTTCACTTTGTAACATGTCTAGTTTTGTTCCTTTCCAAATAAACCCCTTCAGCTGTGGAGAGAAATGGGTGGCAACTGGGTTTAATTGCGTTAAGAGAAATTATTCAGGAAGAAAAATTATGGTTTATGTTACTGCCATGTGAGATTTTAATATTAGAGAGAGATTTTGATATGATTAAATTAGCATCCCGTTAACGCTATTATGATTATGAGACTGTGCGTCGTTTCCGACTGTAAACGTTACCGCTACGTGCGTTACATGCACGTGATTAATTAGCAGTTAGTCGCGACCTTTCCAGCTTTAATAATCGCTTAACGAAAGTTGTCCAAAACATCTTTCACGGTCCCAAGAGAACCAAAAAACCCCCCGCACTTGCCCCCTTCCGGCAAGTTTACTCCCAACTTCATTTTTCCCCTTAAGAAATTTCAACACTCCCCAAAACGGCTGCTTAAATCCTGAGGCTTAATTTAAGTTTTTGCTGCTATCGCTTTAATTTTCTTAGCAACAGCAGCAGACTCCATATTATTTAGGCATCCCATACGTCATAAACCCTTCTAGCCTTATGTTAATGATCGGCCTACTCGGGAAGGAAGCCCCATTCCTGAGGGAGATTATAAATTCCTACCTCACGCGCAAAGTGAAAGGGGGCGTAATGTGGTAATTAAAATGACTAATTATCGTCTCAAGAAGTTTCGGTTTTTTGTTACTAAATTTCGGTTAGAATGGGGCATGTTTCGGTACTTTCTCGGGGGTTTACGCGTTGTTCGTTATCTTAATGGTTACGGAAAAAATTGAGTAAAGTTCTGTGGCGACAACCATTAATAAGTGCTCGCAATTACTACTATGAGGTTGACATCCCCGACGAGTAATAATTAAATGACATACGACATCGGTGAAGTGAGTTAGAGTCGCATTATCTTTGAGCTAGATCTTGTAGACAGCTCACAAATCTGCTCCTGTCACTTTCAGTAATAATTAACTTGCTAATGCACGAGCGTGTCATCGGGGTGATGTATAACACTGCAATGTCCAAGACGTATAAACAGATATTGTTATTTGTCCCAAAGAACGTTATTGCATGGTCGGGAATTACTTTTACTCATAATTAAAAGTTAAGGGAACCTCCCCGAGAAAATACGCTTAAGGGCGAGAAAAATCAGTGGCCAGAAAATTTCATTAAAACTTTGTAATTTTTATCCCCGTCAACGATCAGAAATTTCTGCTCCGATGAAAACTGTTCGCTCTGCACTTAAACCGACATCAATGCCTTGACTGGCCTTTTTTTATGTCGATAGGAGCCATCGAGCCAATTTATTAAGTGGGAGTTTTATTTCAAACTTTTATCTGCAGTGTTAGATAAGCGCCTTAGACCGGTTTGAATCTTCTCATTCTTGAGTGGACATAAATTTCCACTTTGGATACTTCTCGGACTTTCCAAAAGTGGACCGTGTAAGTTCATTTGATGAACCGAGGCCGAAGTAACTCGTTTTACGCTGCGGGCTTGTGTAGCGTAGTCGCGTTTTGATTTTTGATTTTTTAATTTAATTTTCGTCGTTTTTTAAAATGCCCGTGCGGCTACCGGCGTCCTTTTTAAAGTGCGGAAATGGAGCATTTCGAAGAAGCTGTGCTTGTCATTGAACAAAAGCAGATTTATGTCATATGTCCAAATTGACAGCTGTCAGGAAGTACCTGACAAGCGTCTTTTATTCGGGGTGTCGTTACGTGCAAGTCACCAACAAACCTGCTCAGCAATCGTTCCGCAAATTGGAACTGATTATTGGGGATGGACGAGGAACGAGGTTGAGCATAAATAGTCGTAAAATAAACTGGACAATTGAAGAAAGAAGTAGTGGAAGAACGCCGACAATGATAGAAGCGTTTTTGTTGCGAATAACCGTTAACTAAAATTACTTTTTTCGAATAAATGGCAATAGGGGAGTATCGACTCGTATACGCACATACGAGGGCAATCCCAGAAGTACCCGAGCTAACACTTAAATAAAAAAAAATTAATGTCATACTATTTCTCAACATAATCTCCCCCGAGATTGACACACTTCTCCCAGCGATGTTTTTCAGATTCTTCGTTTATAGTAAGAAACTTCAAATGTTTCAAAATAGGCATCAACCTGAGTCCACCTCTTCATTATCGGCTAATTCCTTTCCACCCAGCCAATTTTGCACGTTTTGGAAATTGAAAATAATTTGAGGGGGCTAGATCTGACAAATAGGGTGGATGAAGGGAAAGTTCGAATCGGCCATCGCGATGACGAAAGTGTGAACTGGTGCGTTGTCTTCACGAAACAAGAATTTTCTTCCGCTAAATGCAGTCGTTTTTCCTAATTTCTTTTCTCAAATGCTTCAATAAATTTGTATAATATTCTGCATATATCGTTTTTCCTTTGAGAAAAGATGATCCCAGATTCATCCCAAGAAATTGACGAGACGACCTTTCCTGCAGATAAAAGGGTTTTCGCCTCCTTTAGAGCGCATCCTCCTCTTTGAGTCCATCGCTTTGGGTGCTCCTTCGTCTCAAGTGTAAAATGAGGAACCCAAAAACTCGGCTTTGTTGCCGCGAAACTTTACCAAACACTCCCTTAAAAGATCCTCACGACGCTGGGTTTGTTCTTTGTGCTTTGTCATATTCGATTGTCTGGTCAAAATGCGATGTCCAGTACTTTTTGAAATGCCTATCATGTCTACTAACACGTGTAATTTTAGCCGACTATCTTCCCATACAGTTCTGGGGATGTTTACCACAATTTCTGGAGTGGTCAGATCTGAAGTGTCATTAGGTCGACCACTGCGAAGTTCATCTCGACAGCTCGTACGACCGCGTTCAACCTCCCCCACCTGATATTTTACAATTGTTAAGGAAGGACCAGATTACCTCAGAGTAAAATCTAACTCTGCTTCGATGTTGGATGGACTAAGACCTTTCAAATAAAAATATTTAATCACCTATCGATGAACCACTTTTTCATATTCACAAATCTCTAAAATCCGTCACTAAAAACAGCTTGAAACCGAACACAAATCAACGTAGCACCGTCAAACTGTAGACGTAAGCGTTTTGAGGTTATGTTTTTGTAGTATCGGCAAATTTTCACCGAAAAAAATTGTCATTTGTACGTCAAATCGAGTACTTCTAAGATTATTCTCGTACGTCAGCGGTTTTGACATTGACACATGTCAACCTGATTTGCTTGCGACGAAACCTTTCGCAATGCAAAACAATGAAATGTGTCGATTAGCAGCATTAAATTTGAAAGAAAACAAAAATTGATCAATATTAAAATAATTTGACAGGACAAAAAGAATGACAATAAAAGAGCTTCGTTATTTTTACATCATCAGCAGAATATCAAACTCGAATGAAAGATAAAAATAGTCGGAAAGGTCTTATAAAATAATTGGGTCGTAAAAGCAGTGGAAATACGAAATGTTTGGTCAGTTATCTGGATTTCGTCATCTCTAACGGAAGGCTGCCTTGACCTGGACCTAGATCTCAACTGGCAAAATTTATTCTTTGATTTAATCGCGATTGATTTGCTCACGTTAAACATAAGATCCCGTCAGTAAATTATGTTCAAACAATGCTTTTAAAGCAAGTGGTTGTAAAGAGTATCGTGATGATGGAAGTTTTTCATGGCAATCAAACTTTAATCGACATCATTCTTCAGAGCATCCTCTTTGGAATCGAAGAGAATGAAATTTTTTAACCGTCACTTTGCCTTCACTTTGCTTGATGGAAATTCAAAGGTTCCACTAATCTTCAATACCACCAAGTAATCGTCAATTTTTTATCTATATATAATTTGATATAGCAACTGGGAGGTTCCGCGAAGCGTGCCCTCCCCCTCTTTTGCATCGTAAACATACGTTTCAATGAGATTTTCTTAAGTTAACTGAACACTGCTAAAATGTAGCGTTATGGGGTATCATTTAAAAGCATTTTTTGAGAGCTTTAAGATAAAGTATCACAAGGAGGGGGTTGCCATATAACATTATTCAGTTGGAGTGTCTGGGGATGGAGGAGTACGCGAGAACACGGGAATTAGTACATCAGTTTCGTTCTCCCTCGATATTACAAAAATCAGTTCTACGATTTTTTTATACATTTTTTTTATTCCCCAGATATAGCCATTGTAAGTTCCATCCGGTATTGTCGCCTTATATTTCCTAAAATATAATATCTCTTGAAAGAAATCAAGATGGGTAAGCTGTATAATACCGCAGTTAGCTTAAATTAGACCTTAATAATTTGAGGATGGATCCTTATATAAAATCACCTTAGCAGGCAGGAATACTCAATTAGCCGCAAATACACACAGGATGTTCACAATAACGACTTTAATCATCACCTTTTCCACTTCCAATTTTTTTATCTTTTCAAATAAGATTATATGTTTTTCATGGCGTAAATCAGTCGAATCTTCACTTCGGTATAAAATAAAATCTATTTACCTTAAATGTTAATGGAATGTTTAAACATTTCGGGAAAATCAGCATTCAGTGTCTCGCCATGCGCTACCACGATTTCGATGATTTTTTCAACTTCACCATGCCCCGCTTTTTCGAGATACTCTGTAAGGTTGTCGCCAATTTCTCAATTTACCTTCACTAACCTCATACACATCCCCATAATCGATTTTTTATGAAATCGCAAGTAAACTCATGGGAGTCCGAAGGGTTGTTAAATGGACACCCTGTGTTATTGGAGCTTGACGTTTTTCTGAGTCGACCATCTAAGAGAACACTGCGACAAGAATATCAACGAAAAATCCCAGCGAATTCATCTTTGTTTGTTAGAAATTATATCAGGACAGAGCTAGCGCCATTAAAATAGAGAATTGCTTGGCGTAATGAAGTACCTTCTCTGGTTGACTTTAGCAACGCTTATCATCAATACCAAACTTTAGAGCTAAAATATCAGCACGCCGATAAGATTCGACATTTCCCTCTATGTAGTTTCATGATTTATGCCGGGATACATCCGGGGTGCTCTTCTTAACACCCCAAAATTGACTTTAAACCGGATCTTGGATGAATTTAACACCGGTGTTAGTCCAACAAGCGTAATATTATCGGCCTCAATTTAAACATGGGAATTAATAATTCCTGCGGCACATCCTGCTATTGCCGAATTCGGACCCTTATCTTGGGATTAACGACCCCTATTAGAAAAGAGAATAGGAACAGCAGGACCGAGAGCTGCGAAACTTTAATGGAAAACAAAAGTTATGGTCGTTTATTTAAATGAGCGTACAACCGGCTAATTATCCCAACTTAACAATTTTTCATTTTTACTGATGAATTTCAAGCGGGTCCCTTGAAGACTGTAACTCATAATTACTATTTTGAACCATTACATTGTTATTATTAACGCGATTTGCCAGTTGAATCCACCGCGTCATCGCACGTGTGCATGCAGACATTTTCCCTTAAGAACCGTCACCAATGCGGCATTGAAGGATTTGTAAAATTATTTTTTAATATTTTTCCTCCGCCAAAACCGATCAACATGACAATTTATGTCACGTTTTGCACTTTCTCCGTTATTATAAAGATTAATGTGTGGAAATAGCTATTGATGTAACTAGTTAGAAAAAGTACTCTTGAGTGTACCGAGCAGATCTCTCAAAAATACGTAGAGCGAATTATACAATTTGTCACTTCCTGGTTTAAATCAAACCAACATTAGTCCCAACTCCCTATAAAACGGACTTGACACTAATTCAAAACCATGCAGTATGGAGCTTCTTCCTACATCGGTCAACAAAGGGCGTTCCTTAATAAATCTTATTATTTACCTGAAATTTGGAGCTCGTCGAAAGACCCGATCCGCAGGAACTTCCAAACTGTCTTCAATCAGGGGATATGTACGGACAACTCTTGGAAGGTTTGTCCCATGATACAAATGCCGTATCAGTGTGTGAGAATTTCCACAGTGCACGTTGAGGGAGTTGAGTAACCCTACTTAGGTCCTACAAATGAGGGAGTCTTGTTTTTGAGTCCCGTCCTGATGAAAACGGTACGTCCTTCCCTGTAGCTCAACCAAAGGCGGACCACTGTAACAATAAAAGATCCGTTAGATTCTGGTAAAGCTGCGCAATTCGGAGTTCAAGAATGTAAAGTTTTAAAAAATCCATTTTTTATGCCCATTTATGAATTCCATCGAATACACGAAAAAAACTTAAATTTTTTATTTATTTTTTTCTCAGTTTATTTGCTGAGTTAATTGAAAATGATTGGTAATTCATCATGGCAACGTTTTTCTTTGTGCGTCGTGGCAATGTTATATTTGAAATTCGACGTTTCAATTTTCAACAATCATGACCAATTTGAGTATGGTCAATGATTAGCTTTGAAGGTAGTTTATTCCATTTTTCCGGTAAATTTGGTATTTAAAGGTTAACTGGGAATTGAATCAACAGACAGGGTAAAAGGGGGGGGGGGATCTAATTCCGGAAACAAATGAATGGAATTCCCCACGCAGATAACGGAGGGGGTCGAAGACCTATCTGCACCTCCATATGGTGACCCCTGAATACCGCCTCCTCCGAGTCCCGATAACCAACACCGGCGAAGGGAGAGGGAGGCAACACACGCGGAAAACAGAAGGATAAATGTTCAATGAGGGAACTCGGGAAGTGCTTCGATGCCGACCTGCGCAACGACTTATTACATCATCTGAAACCAATCTTTAGAGCAGACCCGACAGGAAAGACCACAGGAGGTCAAGGCGAAAAGACAAAGGAACCAAACACGCAAGGACGTATTGACGCCACGACACGGAAAGAAGCATCTCAGAAGAAAATGCAAACATGCAGGAGCAATTTCCGTTATCGAAAAAATATTTGCCGGACACACCTGTCAGGATTGATAATAATACACCATGTGATCATAAGGGCATCGACAAAGTGATTGGAAGAAGAATACGACAGCACAGAAATGATCCAAAAAGAACGTAGTTGTTGGGAAAACCTAATAGATGAGGAGAGGGCGGATCAACTAGCAGAAAACGTGTGGAGGAGAGAGTAGCTATTGGTAGCCCTCTCTCATCCTGACAATATATCCCTCAGGAAGCCTTCCGGAATCGAAGAAGGGTTTTTACATTCCGAAGTTTATAGAATATTTTTTTCGTTTAAAAAAAAAGGCAGATGACAATAGAGGAAAAAGAACAAAAGTGCCGTTTTCTTCTCCAAAATGAGGGAGAAAACTTCTGTGTTTTCGCACGGCGAACAAAAACGATATAAAAACGTAATAATCTGTGAATATAAAAATATATATTTCCCGTATTCAACAATACCATAATCCTCCAGTAATAAAAATACAATCTGTTGTTATGCAACTATTAACAAAAATTAAAAGATAAATACAAACTATATACAAGATTAACAATCACAACTCAGATCTACAAATAATGACTATCAGCCTAAACATGACAAATAGCAAGGAATATAATAAATTGTCTTAGGTACCTTCGTATCACTGGGAAAATGCCATTTAAAATCTATTAATAAACCTACCAACAACATATCAAAAGCTAAATTTCTAAAAAATAATAATATATTTGTCACCAATTTCTTATATCTATTTTTAAAGATTTCAATATAGAAAATTATAAAGAAATTTTCTAATTAATGTAAAAAGGCAACACATAACTAAAATTGACGAGTCGGGGAAAACAAAGAGAAAAATATAGATATAACGAGGAAATGTGGTTATATAAAACAGAAAAATTAAAATGTTTTAACTGTAACTTCTTTGGACTTCTTTTGCACATTATTTGTATCCATTTGATCCTCCACTTGGAGGTCCATATTCGGAAGGTGGGGGACCAGCCGTGGGATATCCACTTTCCGGCTGACCACTCTCCGGATAAGGCCCACCGCTCTCCTTCTTCTATATTTACATAAGGGTTAGCTTAAAACAAAAGTTATCTTCAAGATCAATCTTACCGTCTTGTATCTGATGAAGTAAACCTCCGGTTTGCTCGGTTGAGTTGGAGCAGGAGTAGGAATGCTAATCTCAGGCGCCTCTTCAGGCTTCTTCACCAAAACGTAAACCAACGTTTTCTCCTCATTTTGAGGTTGGGCAGGAATTACTGGGACAGTCGGAGTTGGGGGAGTTGGAGCCTGATTAATAATTTTATTCATGAGACACCATTAGTTGGTGCACTAAATGACTCTAAAATACGTTCTCGCTTTTTTTTTCTACAACTGAAGAATAACAAGTTAATAATAACCCTATTATGACTCATTATTTACCTAGGGAGCCAATCGGCTGCAATGTCGTCAACTCCGTTGTTGTTTTGGTACAGTTACCATAGAAATTAGTGTCAAATTAAGCTCCACCTTTGATCTGAAGAGCCAAAGCGCGTAGTCTTTTTTTGTTTCGGATTTAATTTATGGTTAATTTAGGCAAATTTGTTGCAATTTTATAAAATCTAGTAAAATCCGTTAATGCAAAGAATCATATCCGTTATGATATCTATACAAGTCTTGGATCCGCGTCTCGAGATTTAAACTATACGTTCGGATGATAATGATGTACTTCACGGCCTTAGCGTATAATAAACTGTTTTATATTCATTTCAACGTCTAGAGCGACCCGTTTTTTCTCATCGACGCCATTTTCCCACCAGATACCAAAGCTTATTAAAAAAATATTATCTGACTTTTCTGAGCAATATTTCTGGTAGATTATTCACAAAATCTTTCTCTTTCATCCTTCGAAGATTAAGTCGCGCACCAGATACGAAAATAATTACTCCACCCCGACATTTCACAATTTTTCTAACCTTTATGAATATAATCTTGTAGTGTTTCTGCGCAGGGGCAACTTCAATAGGCTTCCTAGGTTTCTGAACCTCCTTGTCTGGAGGAGGCACATGAACGTACACGTGCTTCTGCACTACAGGGGGCGCAGCGGGGGGTCCGTATTTCGAGGGTGGTGGGCCTGGCGGGGGTCCTGAAGGGGGCCCATAGCTGTCAGCAGGAGCACTTGGTGCACTTGGGTAAGAGTAACCTTGGGGTTTCGCCCATGTAACCGCTAGAAGAGTGGTAATTGCCTAGAAGTTATACAAAATTGCAGTGGAGACCCATAATAACGTTCCTTTTTTGATTTGTAAAGCGATTGAACTGCATTCTTGAGATTAGCTTGATGTTTCAATGACTTAATGTCGCTGATTAATTGCCTATCTGATTCGTCTATTAATTATGGCATTGATCATGGCTCTAGTTAGCCCGTCTTGAAATTCCCAGGTTGATGTCCCAAGGGTTATTCGTTAAATTAAAACTAAAGTCGTTAAGTTAAAACTACTTACAAATTTAGCAAGAAAATATTCAAACCAATTTTAGAAATTAAACACGTTTAAAATTATTATTGACAATTATATTGATTTTTCTTGTATCATTATTCAATTCTCTCACTACTATTACGTCAAAGCCATGAACTATGACGAAGTGAGTTTTTAAAATCCTCTTTTGCATTAACAAATACCTCCAGATAAACTCAGGAAAAAATTCAAACCTTTTAATCCAAAATCGAATTTTTCCCTAGTTCGGGTTTTATTTGACTTGCTTGACCCTTTTGGTTTTGGACATCCCAGTGGTGAGAGTTTTAAAGAATAGAATTTGTAAAAAGTACATTATTCTCAAAGAGAGTCGTGATGAACAAGCTGTGTTAAAGCTTAAATCCGTTTCGAAATTAATTGAAATTTTGTTTGGATTGTTGGTCAATATTTGTCGATAATTGTGTCCATCCAAACTTGGGCAATCTGTGCCCGATTTCTTTAAGTCGCATGTTTAAATATGTAAGTTGAAGACCTCTCATACCGAACATGCATTGATATTATGGGTCACACTTCTCGGCTTTAATTGCAAGAAGGTACCCGCCACGAACCCATATTACAATCAATCAAACGTGTCTGCACTGGCAATGGGGTAATGTGCTAATAGTGAAAATAAAAGTATAGGAACGCATAACAAATCAACAAAATTAATTACCGTTTCTACCCATAAGTAAATGCTAATCAACTTATAGACCCATTTTGATATTTTGATGAGGATCTGCTATACTTTCACGAACAAATATCACCAACCATAGAACGCCCAATTCGGTTTGGTTTATTTTGTTGCGTTCGCACAGGTCTAGAGAGAGAAACATTTACAAGTTCCTGTATTTACTAGAGAGAGACGAACGTGAGCGCAAACATCCATGAACGCAACTTCCTGCTACCACTTACGACATTTTCATCTTACTGAACGTTCCCATTAAACATTTAGAGCACATAACGTAACGTGCGTTTCTTCTATTGTTGAGAAGAAAGCTGAGGACGTTTATTGTTGTACAAAATGCATAATCTTGCTTATAATATTAATTAAACTGCTTACGAGGCCGGGTCAACGAATTAAAGGGAAACTAGAGTTCTGAGCGTGAAGCGTGAAATAAGTATGTAGATTAAACAAGAGAGCAGAAAATAATTATTGCCCTAGGACTGTAAGAGGAAAGAACATGGACGATTTTATAATCTAAAATGAAAATATCCAGTCAAGTGACAAACGGAACATCTAATTTTCTTGATTTCCCACGTTGAAATTCCCATCAGCTAACACTGTTATCTTAAGCAATGATACACGCTGTGCAATAATCGCGTACAATAATTCATTATAAAATATGAATCATTTTCAAAATAATTGTTGCACAGAACTGTGACGAAACGAGGCTACTTAATAGTATTTTGATGATACTTAATGATTTTTCGGGTCATCAGAGGAGTTAGGCAACGGACTTTTCAACGGCGATTTGGGTCATTGCAATTCCAAGCATTTGAAGAGCTGTGCAAATATAACAAATTGCTACATATTCATCTTCATGTTGTAGCATAGCGCATCTTGTTTAGATGCTTTTCCTGTTAATCGATTGCCAAAATCACCAATAAGATTGTGATCAGGAGCAACAATTTCGCTTCAAGTAAACAAATGTCCGTTATTGGTAATTAGCTGTACACACGGTGTCCCGAAATTAGCTGCCAAGGCTAAACAGCAAAAGCTTCGGTTGAAAATGATACTTGTTCGTTATACAAACTATGTTCAAAACCTTCTTAGTTGGCGATACACAGGGTGTTTAAATTTTTTATTAATTTAGTCTAGTGAGAATCTACACAAAAATCATGTTTGATATGCAGATCTCCTTTACCGCCTCAAGCTGTTTAACGAAATTTTAATTCGCTGTTCAATTCAAGAACCGTTTCGCCCTTTTGCATTTTCGCATCTTTTAGTATCTGTCAAAGTTTTTCAGTTATTTGCCAGAGCATCCAGAAACGTATGAGATCTCCCGTAAGAAGTCCATTGCTTCACGTGTTCCCATTTCGATTTCCAGATACAAAAGAAATTACAAGGTTTTGCCTTATTGACTGATTTCTCAATTTAACTTTCAGACTTGTTTTACGTGAACCCATAAAAGTGGCCGTTATAGTTGAGTACCAGACCCTTAAAGCTCGGTTTTTCAAACCCCTCGTAACTTTGCCAGCAAAATGCTTTCCGGCAATTTTCTTCAATACAATCGAAATATTTTTGCTGGCAAGATTACCGGAAGTT
The DNA here is from genome assembly GCF_040115645.1 of Euwallacea fornicatus. NCBI lineage: Eukaryota > Metazoa > Arthropoda > Insecta > Coleoptera > Curculionidae > Euwallacea > Euwallacea fornicatus. The sequence continues at coordinate 1,012,437 of NC_089569.1, forward strand.
TGAAAAACCGAATCTAAACTCTGGACACCTTCTACCATAAAAGTAAACCGAGAATAAACAGGCGTCGCCACGAATTTCACTGTGAGAAATAGAAACTGGTAGATGTATAATATTTTTATCTAAAATGAATGATTTTTACCCGTGTAAATGCTTGTGTCAGTTATAGCCACTTTGCCGCGTCGCTGTCAGTGCGACAATGAGCTCTATTACCCTACCGCTATATGGCTATTTTTTCCCTGTTATATTGGCTACTTCAGATGTATAACAATTTAAATAACAAACTTAAGAAAATGGCGTCCAGACATGTCAAACCATCCCGCGGTCCTTTGAGCCTAAGTTTTTGCAATCGTAAAATTACTGCATGATTCAATTTATTAATTTAATTTCGCTTAATTATTAATTTTTAAGTTTCTATTCCAGTTACTGCTCGACTTCAATTGAAAAACTAATTTAGCATACCCGTTTTACAAGACCAATGCCAATTGTCGCTTAGCTCCTCGTAATATGCTATCAGCTGAAACTCATATCTATCTAGCATATACCATAATGGTATATTCCATTATAGTAGATTCCGTTATAATATATTCCGTATCTATGGGATTTCTATTAATTTTGCCATGTTGTATTTAGGGAAATAATAATCAGGGACATAACGGGAGGGCACCATCATAGTTACTCAAAAAACGTACCACAAATATCCTCATCTTATTTCACTGAAAGCACCACCACTTCAAAAACAACTGAACTATCAGTAACCTCAATTCCACATCATTTATAGCCGAACGTCTGACGAGGGTTCAAAATTCGGGTGGGGATCCCCTAAACGTGGTAATAAAAGAAAAGTTCATCATGAAGCCCCCCTTCGCGGAAAGCATTGGTCTCATCCTTCGAGACAGATAACAGCCGGGAGTCTTCAGATCTTCTTCGAAGTGACTAGGTCACTTGCCTATGGTAGTTACATATTAAGACGAAACCGAAAGTTAAATTTTGTTTTGGTTAGATAACTTACAGTTTACATCGATAGTTCATTTGTAGACTGTAACGTAAGACACTCTTTGACGTAAGCGACAAGAGTAACGTAAAAAACATGAACATGTCGGCATTAAGTTAACATAAGATATGATATGTGTCAATTTTCTGAACATAGAAAATTGTCAAAAACTGTATATTTCAATGAAAAACGACACGAAGAATCGAAACACCCAAAAATATCTATGGTAACCCATTTAAGATTATAACTTTAATAGAATTTTAGAGTTAAATGTATGTTCTACGGAATTCTGAAATACTTCATTTAATGTTAATCTGCATAAAAACAAAAAAGTTACAAGGGCGTGCCACTTTCCAGGAACACCCGGTACTGTTCAGACCGAACGACGCAAAGCGGAGTTCGGTCTGCAATCAAGTCCGCTAGATACACATTGGCACGTGTTACGTACCTGTATTAACATGAATTCCGTCTTCTGTAAGCCGAATTTGGTTCAATTACATATTGGCGTGCTTTGCGGATAAAATTTACTTTATGACAATGCGATCTTGTTGATATTGTCAATGGCCATGACTTGACATTGTCCACAACGATTATTGATGTGACGTTGTTTAGTGTGCGATAAAAAGAAACCAACGCTTACGTGTGGCAAAGTGCTACTTTTAATACAAGCAAAAAAACCACTCTCTCATAGGAACTAGTTGCTAACAAATACAGAAAGTAACGCTTTCCTGCACGAACGTCGCAAAGCGGAGTTCGGGGAAACAGTCAAGTGTGGGAAAGAAAACTTCCGCAATAGTTGGGAACGATTTTTTCCCACGAGCATATTGTAACCTCGGTTAGTTTGTTTGATGAACTGATGTCAGAGTCACTTAGTCAGTGAGGAAAGGTAATCGTAAATGTCATTTGGAACGTCGTCACTGACAATCGGCAACGGAACTGCAACTTTCCGCACTCAGATGCGTGTGGGTGAGTGAGTTGCTTTTCGCACGCCGATTGAAAAAAGGTTTCAAATAAATACTGATAAACGTTTTTTAGTCCCCGTGAATTATAACCAACAATGGTCATAACTTACTGCATTGTAAATAAAACGGTCTCTATGATGCTTGTAGGGTTACTAGGGAAACGACACTAAACCAATCAATTCTGGCACGTGTAAACACTTGGACAATTCCCTTATACCGAAAAGCGTGAATTAAATGGAACATTAATGCACTAGTAATAAAATGTTTTGTCTCGTATTCGGATATAAGAGCCTTTAAAACTCTAAGGTGCTAGAACATTGTTACAAAATTGAGTTTATATTTCTTATCATGATTTCCGAGGTGAACCGTTATCATAAGCTTATAGTTACTTTTTCATTATTCCCAATGAGTAGATGAAGAATTAATAGAAGAAGGTGGAATAGGGAAGAGAAAAATGAATGAAGAATTTGTGACACTAAGAAATATTAAATGAAATAAAACATTATTGAAATAGCAGGGCTCTTCTCTTCAAATTAGAAAGTAAACTAAAATTTCCACATGAAGCATGAAATATTTCCTAGCAATACAAGTTCGGTAAAATATTAGCAGTCATTAGAAAATAACGACGTCCTAATTATCCCATACATATTTTGTTAATATATTTAACAAATAGTCACCCATTTACTGGTAACACGGTAATTCGAGCTCAACATGGTCAAATTAGTGATCTTTGTAAGTGATTTTTTGTTGTGCTTAGAAGTATAATGGTGTTAATCCCGATTTTTTGAACTTCTGATAGCTGCGCCAGCAAGGTGATTCTCTTAGAAATATAGAAATCGATCGATGAGCTTCTTTAAATTTGTCTCTTACGTGCAAGTTAGCTTGCTGGAAAGTTACCAGGAGTATAGAAAAAACCGGTCCATTATGAACATTTTAGTCAGTGCTACAGAAATGTCAAATAATAAATTTCCAGTGCCTGTTTTTGAGTGTGTGCGCCTACTCCTCGGCCTCTTACCAATTAAGCACTCAAAACACCGATAATGTTCCCAGCAACACTAAAGACAACCCAATAGCGACCATCTTATTCCAAAGCCTTATGAACTTAATTTCTGACCAATTACAAGCTTTCAAGTTGAAGCTCAGAGTAGTCAGGTTTATGGCCTCCCTGTACACCAACGAAAATCTGCTTTTGGCCAGAGATTTAATTGTGTACGGAATTAAACTGGCTAACCTTACCCTTCACGTGCTACCACAATCAGTTGAGGATCCCGGCTACTCCTGGATTTTGCCTCTAATCCAGATCTTTAATGGTTCCCAAGAAACCGGAGGTAAGTCCCATCTTAACCACCAAACAACAATTTTAATGCTGCTTGAAGGTAGTGTCCTCGACCTTTCTGAGAGTGGTAACGAAGCTGAGGCTCAATCGGAAGCCTCATCGGAATACTCGACTGCTACGAATCCTCCTACTTTTTACAACGCCCCGGTAAAACGAGAACCGAGGAACGTTGTTAAAGGGAAACTGCTCGTGAACGAGTCTGAGCCTCATGTGCTTAAAGATAAGGCTTCAAATTTACATGAGGACGTACTACTCCAACACCGAGAGAGACTGCTGGCGTTGGAGAAACTAATTAACTCAAGAAGGAAGTAACTTCGTTTCGAAATTGTCGTACCATGTAACCTTTTACTCGTGTTTGCTTGGAGAAATATACCAATCAGAAAATGTCGTCCATTACAATGTGCTAAAATAAAAAATGCGATTGTTGCAAAAGTGTGATTCTCCATTTTACCAACAGGCTTACATTCTAGTGACTCTTAAAGGTCGTTGAAATTATCATTTATTAGATTATGCAATTCACCACTGGCTCAATAATTCGATTAAAACAGGTGAAGAAAAGAAAGAGGTTGTTCCAGTAGTGATGAATGACGGTCCAATATTGCAGGCTAGAATGCCTGTCGAAGCACAAAGCTCTAATATTTTAATTTAAAATGCCCATTTGGTAATCAACTTATGAAAGTCGTCCCGTCACACAGCAGTAAAATCAGCCTTCAAGTATACGTGAACACTTCACTAAAACAATAACCGTCTGCTACGTGTAAATATTTGAAAACGAAAGTACCCATCTATTTAGAATTTAATACTACTTATCGTGATGGATGGTACTTTGAAATAATAAATTTGAGCAGACATTTTTGTCCTTAAGGTATTGCGTGAAACTACTTCGCATTTGCCGTGTTAAATACAAATATAACGCATTTCGAAAGAATATGTTGGAGGATCGAAACAAATAATTGCTTGAGAACGGTTAGGTATTTGGGTGCTATAGAGTAACCGCAAATGTAGCAATAAATCATTGTGCACGTATTTTTAATGGAGAAAATCCGTTATTGGTTCACTTTTCCTAATTGACCTAACAACCGCAACCCATAAATAAAAAGGCCGCGGTGTATTGAAGTAGAGATACCTACATGCAGATCGTAGATACTGTGAAAATCAACAATTTATTGCATTAAAAGTAAGTTGAACGTAATGTGAAACTTACCTCAACCGGAAGCTATGGTAGACATTTTACGGCTTAGGCGTTGAAAGCAACCCTTTACGGACGGTTTTGGGTCTTCAATAGATCACTTTTTTCTATCAACTAGAGAAAACTTGATTTTGGTTTTAATATTGAATTGAGCTACTCCGTTTCGTGGCTATTTATGCTCCATTATCCACCTACATTTAGTAATCATTTCACCTACTTCATCTTTTCATACGCATGATTGTTGAATACTACTTTTAATGTAGTTATTTTGTTATGCATGATTGTGACGTGACTTTCCCAAATTGAAATATTTTTGTGCGAGATATACAGGAATATTTCTGAAACCAACATCCCTTGTTACGGAAGGAAAGCATTAGTGGATCTTCCGGATAACAAAAAAAAATGGCTACAGCCTCTCTATTTTTTCTATTTTGTGTAAAAAATCGAATTTTTACATAAATAACTTTCCTGGAGGATGTATTATTTATTTCATTTTATTCAAAAAACTTATAGGGTTTGAGGATGTATCGCAGATATTTATTTTTAAATTATTTTAAAAATTCGAGTGGCTAAGTGTCTGTAAATGCTTAAGTTTTCCATGCTTCCACGAGATCCACGCTAGTGGCAGTAAAAATGTTCTTGGAAAAAAAAATTGGACATTTTTGGTGGAAATAGCTACTAAAAGACGATTAAGATATAAGATTACTCCAGTGATAGGAATTCAAAACAAAGGCGATTCATAAAAATAATTGTTTCTTAATTCATTATTTTTGAATCAAATAAAAATTACTTAATGCCAATAAAAATAAATAAATAAATGCAAATAAAAAAATGTTGTACTGATACGGTGAGCCCCGTAAAAAAAATGGGGTATTTTCTGGTCAAACCAGAAGGAGTATGACATCCCGAAGCTCAACCATCGAGATCTTCCCAATCGAAGAAAGTACCGTGTCAGTTAAATGGGGTCAAAGTTGTACAATTTGGAGTTCAACAATATATCATTTTAAAATTTGAAAAATTTCAATAACCTTGAGAGGTATTAAAGATATCAAGTTTATGTGTACAACTCCATCATTCAAGCAAATAGAGATAGAACTGCAAACTGCTCAGTTACCCTATATGCATATTAGCAAATACGCTAAAAAAACAATCGGATTTCCTTTAAAACGATCTATTACATTCCCATGCCAAACCGATAAATTTCACTAATAATACTTTTTTATTTAACGTCTCTAAAGATTATATGATTTTGGAATTATTGCCGAAAATGGCTCTGAAACGCCATGACGTCATGTAGCAATTGTGAATCGCATCAAAAATCTCTAGACAAAGCTGAACATGGCGGTGGTGGTGCCATTTTCGTACTAAAGATAAAAAGTGCAGGGGCTCGAATCTACGTCAGGGAAATAGGAATCAAATTAAATTTTAGAAAGATGTTGCAAAACGTGCCCAATTTATTACCTAAAGAAAATAATATTAAAACCCTTCGTGTATATGGAGGCTATAGTCATATTTGACTAGACAGTCAAATATTACTATGTAGTGAGACCACTACCTATATATTCAAACACGTAAATTAAAATGTTGATTCATAGTAAGGGTCGCTTACAGTGATACCAGGGGCACTTGACCGGTGAAGTGCACACCTAATTTTTGCTGGTTTCCATGAAAACAACTATTAACTGATCACTGGTGGTTACGTTAACGTTCAACTAACTGACCTTACCTTGCATTTCTGATGCCCACACAAATTACTTCTGAAACGCATTTTCTAACGAAGTACTCCAGGGATGAATTATTTACCATTTATTTGTACATCTCCGCTTGTTCCAGTTTCCACTTTGCACTTTAATAATTGTCTCAATGGCATTGAGTGAGAGACGGGGTGAGTGAGGGAGAAACACTCACATGCCTGTTTCGAGCAATTTCGAACTACACATTGCCTTAATCCAATCAACTTCGTATCTGTTACGGCTACCGAGATCCTCATGGTTGAGTTTCACAACAGACACCCTGTATACATAATATCTTGTATAAGTAGCCCTAATTTCAAATTTATATGTGAAATAGCAAAATAGCTATAGAATGAATCCACTTTCTCTTTTCACCTGGTGTATTTACTTCAACCGATTTGTTTTGATACAAAGCTCTGCTCTTGGTTATTTTCACAATACGTATCTATCCATATACAGGCCCTTTGATTTAGACTCAAGCAAATATTGCCCATGTGTAACAAATAATTGGTGGTGTGCTTGCAAATTACATGCAAGCAAGGGGAAATAAATTTGATTACATGAGCACGAGATGCGCCTGCAATCTTTATTCTCATTATTGCGTAAACTTTGCTCTTTTCTTTATGAGTGAAGGCAAGCTACCGTATAATCTACCAAAGCTTGAAGCAGATGTGTAAATATAAGGAAAGATGTACGCAAAGCACAATAATTGTATAATATCCGTAAAACCCTGACTTCGTTCCACGAATTCGGATGGACTTATTCATAAGGATTACTGATTTACAGTAGAAAAAATTAAATGTACGAAATTTTCTCGCTCAACATATTATGCTATTGAGATCTGGCAAAATTTAAACTCACAATCTAATTTCATTTTATTGTCTAATCATATCATAATTAATGCAGTGGAATCGAACATTATGCAGCTTTCTGCATAATTATGAGAAATTTAATAGTTAAAAAATATAGGTACTTTGCTTAAAATTGTTTTTTTCTTTTAAAATAATGTTGTTTATCTTTATGACTAAAACTGCGTGATTAAATGGGCAGGGTGTTTATTAAATACGTAGACAAACTTTTAAGGAATAAACAAAATTACTTTTCGAATGGGGTAACATTACCTTCGCTTACAAAATTGTTGTTTAGGCATGCATTGCCCAGCTGCTGGTTTACCAATTAAATTACATTACTCGGCAATTTAATTGGCAAAAACCAATGCATACCAAAGAATTTTTTTTCAAGCTTTAACTCTGTTTTTGGAGAATCATCAAAATATTTCTGTTTTTAGTCGTTTTATTACAAATATTGTTTTATAAAAGTACAGAACCGAGTATAAGAAAATTCTTTATATATCTCAAACAAAGAAAAAAAGAATTAACAAGATCTTTTGACCTCGAATTACAAAAAAGTCCATATTCTGTTACCACCATCAAAATGTTTCCAAAGTTACTTCCTTTCGCTTCAATAAGCGAAATTGAAAATCACTGTGAATATCGATAAAACATAACATACATAATAACAAACCCATAGCATCACTGTCTGATTGTTTTGGAGAGGTCAAGTCGTTATAAGCCAGGAAAACTATTTAAAACATATTTAGGTATATTGAAATCGAGTCTTTTATTTTCAGCCCCAGGGCAATTTAATGTCGTTACTGGTTTGAACAATAATCCCGCGATTGTTAGTGGATACGGATTGTAGACGAATACCACGGTACCCGGTCAACAAAACAAAAGAACGAGCGTCTTTTTAAATATTTTCCTCTCGAAAAAAAAAAATATGTTAAAGTGTGTTTATTATATATAATACTTATTCGCAATAATTGTAAAACCGACGTGGCAACCAAATAATTTAATTAGTAACTAAAAACTAAATAAGATTCATTAAAAAATGGAAGAATATTCAATGTAAGTGTAATTCCTTTCCATATTAGCTTTCATATCTCTTGATGCTGGGGGGTGTATCAAAGATCTTTCGCTTCTTATTGGATCTAAAATAAAAAATGTAAACATATAATTTTATTAAAAGATTTCTACAACTGAAATATTTTCTTAAGACACACACATTTCAATTAAGTTTAATAATTACCAAATCGTTGATAATTTGACCAGTCCGATATATTGTACACTTACCAGTACACCGATGAAAACATACCTGCATATTGTGGCGTTCTCAAGGTTCGACAAATTCCAATGCACTTTTTTTTTAACAAAACACTATTTATTGTGCACGTATAAAGTCTGCATTATATCTAGGTTTCTTAAGTGTACCGAAAATGCAGATAGTACACACTATATTAAAATTTACCTTGCGCTCCTTGGAGTAAGGAATCGTCCATTTGGTTTTAACAAGGAACTTGTGCTGCAAACATTTTGCAATCTTCCTGTACACTTTTGAATGGTAACATTCACGAACGAGGCCCAATAATCGGAGGGCAATCGCATGAGTTGCTCTGCCACCTAGAAAAAGATACATTCTTTTGGAAAAATGTTATGTACAGTGTATTTCCAACTTCGCGCCTTAGAACTGTATTAAAAAAATGGAAAGTAAAATTGAAAATATGATTAGAGTTTCACAACACTTAAGCAAGACCTTATGGAGAAGTATACGAAATGATTGAAACTAATACTGAAGACCAGATTAAATTAACAAAATCAGTTTACAGCTATACGGACATTCGCCATCTTATCCTAATACATTCTTTCGGGGTAATGAGATGGTGCACTCTATACTTGATAAACATTGTCAACAACGGGCGTAGCGTTTACTAAAAAGAGAAATCTGCATCCAAAGTCATGTATTCAACTTTACGCCACATGCACAGAGGGTACTGTAAGATCATGATTCAATAGCAAATAGATACATTAAGAGCATACGTATTTCTATAACAAAGGCAGCTATATTTTGAAACACGGGACTACAATAAAATATCAAGTTTGAGGAACTAACCTGAAATAATCGTTATAAAAATTCTATACTTAAAGGATCCCAATTCTAAATACGATAAATAGAAGAAATCTCCCCTATTATAAGAAATTATAGACATAAATATTTAAGTTGCAGACGCCTAGACTTACTGCAATTAGTTTCCTGGTTTCGTTCAATAAATTGTCTGGTTTCGGGTTATCGGAAGAATATCCCACTAATGTTGGCCCGAAAACTTTCGCTAAATTCTCAATAGGCATCTTGCATTCTGGAGATTCGGCCACCCTGCGCAAAAATTTCAAAATCATTACAATTTCAATTTAAAACCTTGTTCTTTTTACGCACTTCTGCAAATGAAGTATCATGTATGCCAACGTATCTCGATTTGACTGTGGCAACTCAGAAATACATTGATACAAGGCTGGAGCAATATCCTGAGGATCTCTCGCTTCCACAGCGCTCGTAAAATCAGCCCACAACGCGTTAGTAACAAGCGGTTCATTTAACGACCGTAAGAATTCTTTGACACAACCGCAGATCACGTGGATATCGATTTGAGTGAGAGAGGGAGATCCGCGACCTCTCAGGAACCGCTCCTGAAATATAATAAGCATTAAATGTATTGTATTTCTTAAAAACCACATGCTGTTTATTTTTAAATATTACTGTATGCAGATTCTCACCTTTAATAGCTTTACTTCTTTTTCAGAAGCTGAAATCCTGTATAATCCTAATTCACTCAAACCTCGCAGTTCAATTTCGTTGGTGCAGTGAATAATCAATGCTGGAACCATGGGTGAAAGTGTTGGTGTATAATCACTAATCAGACCCTGAAAGGTAAAAGTACAAAATATAGAAAAGCTATAACTAACAGACATGAAAGTTTCACTTTATATAAAAGTCTAACTCACATACTTCAGCTAACATATTTTCAATATGACGATACTTCTTCATACTTCTTCGTTCCATGTATGTATTAAAAGAGTATTTCACTTACCATGGCATATTTATTTGTGGGTGTGTTAACTACAGGAACACACGGCAAGGCTAATTGATCCTTACATTCAAAGTGGCAAACTGATCTACATTCCTTGCATTTCATGGCAGATTTACCGAATCTACGAAATTTAGAACACTGAATGTCTGAGTTTATAATTTAGAGTACAGTTAATAAGCAAGAACGTATTTATGCGGATGATTAGAGTTGTTAGAAACATGTTAAAGGCATTTCCGCAAAGTTTCATGAGCGGTAAAGTAAAAAATGAGAGAATTTGGAATAACGTAAATAGATCAATATATTCACGTGAGGAAGTAATTTGGAAATACTATTTTATTTCTTTCTAAGCCCTCAATCAATATTACTAAAATGTAGAGAACATTTTGTACCAAATGTCTAACAACTAATCTTAAAAACAATTCAGTGATATTACCTTAGTCTCTTTTCACAGCATATACAAGAATCTGGCATAACAATAGTTTTCTGCTGCAAAGAGTGTTGACGTAAGTCCGGTCTTAAATTGCTTGTTCCTTTGGATTTTAATGGACTTCCATTCTTTGCCCATGACTCAAAGACCAGATGAGAGTGCGGTGGTACACTTGGTGCTGTGGATCCAATTCCATCATCCTATAGAAACGGCGTTTATTTGGGGTTTCAAAAAATAACAGCAGAAATACATTTTAAAAATCTGGCTTTGTGCTTTTCTCACACCAAAACCATTAAGAAAATAAATTATTATCAAACGATTCCCTTTTACTTACACTTGATGGGCCCATATCAGATTGGACACCATTTCCATTATGGTCATTAGGAACAGACTCAATCACAGAACTGGCAGTAATTGGGCCCTTCTTATGTATAGTCAACGTTGTAGTTGTTCTGACAGTGTCAACAGCGCCAATCTAGATGATAATGACAACCTTTAATCATCACCCTCTAGAATTTCGCCATAGTCCACTTCCTTTGTGGTACAAATAGAATTAGCAAAACCTATTACCTCAATTACTTTATTTGTTGAACGCATCTTTTTCTGAGGAGGATCCACTTCACCTTCAACACTTGGCCGATGTTTTTTCCAGTCTCTTTTACCATGACGTGAAATATCTAAATCATCTTCGGAACGGGAAACACTAAAATCTGACAACATCGACCCTAAATAAAAAAATAATTAATTGCAATAACAAATTTGTATCTTTTTGCTTATTCACCTGTAGAATTAACAGCCTCGTGAATGCAACTTAAATTTTTTACGTTATACACATTATTGTCATGGACATGGTTCCTGTTAAGGAATGATAATTTTTCCTTGGCATCGTCCCCTATTTTAACGCGGTTATCTTTGAATAGCAACTCTCGAACTTGACTTAGCTGATCATGCTAAAAGTTAACAAATATAAAAGCTGCTTAGAAATATTATAATCTCTTTAATACTACTCATACCAGTTCCTCGTTTTCCTTTGTAACTTTTAAACATTTCTTTTTCTCCTCATCTAAAATATGTCTTGCAGTGTTCATACGCCTTTCGGCTTCACTGCATTCTTGCACTTTCAAGTCCACCAATGTTTGAAGTCTTTGACACTCTTTAAGCACTTCAGAGTATCTGGCAAATAACTGCTTATATTCTCTAGCAAACTGTTCAAGCATTCCTTCTATACGAGTATCTCTGCGACCAGCCATTAATCGCAACAAATCATCATACATGGCCACTATTGTCAAGTCGTTATATGAACCTGAAATGGATTTTCATTTTGTATTTTCTAACATCCCATATGAATTAAATCAAGTGTAAGTTTTATAACTAATATCTTCTAATGTTACACTTTTTTATAAATTGTGACAATACATATTATTTACACACTAACCTGAACTATATAATCCTTCCGATATTGTACTTCCCTCACTATCTGATTTTTCTGAACCATCATTACTTCTTTTTAGACAGTGAGACAATGGAATTTTAAAAGGTGTATCGCTCATTTTCACGTATTGACTAGAAATAAGAAAATTGAGTGCAAATGTTTTTCAGGTTCTTAAAAGATCACTAGAAAGCATAATAAAAAAGATAATATGAAAATTATCATTTATTATATTTTATTGATTCTTGCCAGAGATTCAATGTTGAAATAAAAAAATATAGGATCAAAGAATATCAAAACACATGCTGTCCGATAATGAACTAAAATATCTGCCACTTTTGATGACTGTAAAATATTTCACAAGTCAGAGGGCCTTCAAAAGATATCATCAAGTGACTTTACAACTTTATTGCTTAGAGTATACAGCTAAAAAAGAAGTACCGTCAAGATGCTGCACTAATTTTGCAAATAAAACATTCTATTAGATTTTGCATAAAAAACGTATGTTAATAATTTTGAAATTGTTCATATTAGTGATTGAAATTATTTCTGAAAAATTAGACCTCAAAAGAATTGCACATCCAGCATTTGTGGAACTATATGAGCATTGCAGATATTCCATCAGTTAAAGAACATCAAGTTCTAAAAATGGAGTAAACTAAGATTAACAGAATAGGTATTGAATGACCTGCTGAGCATAGCTCAGAAACAGGACCATCAAAGCCCAGTTTCTCACGCATGGGAAATCATTGACATTAGTTAAAAATTGAATAACACAGACTATGCCTCTCACTGTAGGAAAAATAGGCCATCAAATAAACATCTCTGAAAAATTGGAATACCAGTTGTAATTTCAGGAGACTGTGGAGCTTGTTCTGTGTGAATACTAAACAAGAGGAATTAGGAGACTGAGGTACCATTCCTGTGACATTGCAATATGATTTGTTTAGCATAACAAGAATTATCAAGCCCGTAGATCAGAACACGATGTCACTGAGACAAGTAATCAGTTTCACAAAGAATTTGTACCTACCAGGAGACAACCAATACTACAATGCAATACAAGCTACTATGAAGCTCTAACGTTTTAAATGCACAGATTGTGGAAAATGCTCTAGAAATAATTAATCGAATTACCTTATTGATACTGAATTCAAATTTCTAGTGGTATGAACATAACATAAGCAGACCAGCAGTTTATTTTCTTTTTTTGTTTAACTGAGAAAACACCCAAAGCTGCAAACCGTAATATTTTTTTAAGTTTGAATTAATGAAAAGTCGGTTAAAAATTTTGTGACAAAACTGTCACTTGCCATAAATGTCACACTCCAGGGGTATGTTCAGTATTTTGTTAAGATTTAAAACATAGGAAGGCATGCCAAGGCCGAGATTGTGACTCGTTAGTATTATTCTATTTTCAAACGCATATGTGGCATTTATTATTTCATTCGTTTTTTAGTAATAAATCTATATTTATGTAAAGTTTGTCGTTATTAAATTTTAAAATGGGCATAGACAAATGCTGCATAAAAATTGATTTTCTACTGAACAGTAATAGCTTAAAAGAACGGATGTTGTTGCGACCATAAAATCCTCTCGGTCTGCTCCTTAAAAACAGAAATATTTAATGACTGGAATCCTTGACGGCTTATATGAAATGCTGATTAGAACTTCACGTACAATCGTTTCCTTTCTGTGACAGCGGCGCTGTTGCCGATTACACGGCGCTTAAAATCCTTTACGCGCCAACTACACAGATTTCAAAAAAACGCGAACAAAAAATTTTTCTATTAAAGAAGGTGATTTAACTAAGTTATAAAAATATTCTAACAATTGTGGATCTTAAAAAGGGATTTAGAGACGTAGAAAACAGCGTACATAAAATTTCCTTGATCTAGGAATCTTCCCGTTTCTAACGGGTCTCCAATTTAATGTAACTTCCATAATTCAAAAGGCTCTACATTTTTGCCTTATAAATAACACGGGCCATTGTAATTGCAACATTAGCTGGGTTTGCTGGAAGGATTTTAATATTTTTACCTTTATGCAAATAATTAAGCGCTTTTTATTCGAAAAATCTTACGTTTTGTTTAATATTAAAAAGTTTAATTAGGATTCATTTTGACCTAATTCTAAACAATTGTTAGTATTTCCTGTGGTCAGATTTGAACTATTCATTCTATAATTAAAACGAATTTGAGCTTGGAACTACCTTTGGGAGCGATAGAATAATTTAAGCCTTTAGATAAAGCACGAATTTATGTCCCAGAGAAATTTTTATTGGCGGGATTTCTTACTGTATTTACTGCTACATTATTATTGTTATTATTCAGTGTTCCTCCAAGTCTCTAGCAAAGGATACATGTTTAGCTTCTGTACTATTTAAGCTAAAATCGGATATTGCCGCATGACGAGCATTTTCAGCTGAGGCAAAAGATTTTTGATGTGATGTAATTACGCAACGAATCTTCAACTTTTTAACAATCATTACGTTCCAGAGCCAATTTCGGCGAAAAAGGCTAAAATAATTCAATATTTAGAAATTGACACAAAACAGCATTTATTAGTGAAATATAGAGTGTTTGAAAAGATTGGTCAAAACTTAAGGAGATGAAAGTAGAGCCAAAAATTAAAAAAAGCTTCTATAAACATTGATTCGACAGAGTAATGTTACTGAAACATTGCCCTTTAAAGGGTACCTATCTTTTAAATATTAAAAAAAATATCTTTGTGTTTAAGGTAATGGAATGAAAAATGCAGGTAATAATTATAGTGACAGTTTAATTATAGTGATTATCACTTTCCGTAAGAAAAATAGTCTGCAAGATGAAAGAGACCTACGGACGTACCTACAATGTTGCTAATTAACATCATAAAGCCAAAACGTAAAGAAAATACATTTTTATATTAAATTTTAGGTTATTACTTTGAATGATAAAATGCATAAAAACATGTAAGTGATAATCACTACAATGAAACTGTCACCCTAAAGGATGCCTACTATATGAAAATGTCAGAATATGTCACTTTTCTGAGTCGTACATTATTAAAAAAATATATTATTTCTGTCTAAATTAGGCAGAATAAAAAAAAAGTACAGAAAGTTTTTATTCAAAAGAGTCTAATTCATTAACAAATAATATTATTTGCGTGATATTTTAAAGGAGTAAAAAATTCGATAAAATTATGTCAAGGACAGATAGAAAACTACTTTATTTATTATCGATTTTGATGAAATTTGTGATAGTTAAAAACCCTTATGGTATGATTAGTACCTACAATTTTTATTCCATTACCTTAATCAGAATGTTATAAAACAAATCCCTTTTAAAGGCGATACCCCTATAATAGTGCTCTATTAGATCAATGTTTATATAAAAAATGTTTTTGGTTGTAATTTTACTTCGTTAAGTTTTTTCACCAACTTTATCAAACACTCTGTATATCGGTTTAGATACAAGAATATGCTATATCGATTTAAAGACAGTTTAATAGTTTTTCACCGCATTTACTAATATGCAGGGTGTTCCATATAGAAATACGCTTTCTGGACAGATTCATGGTCAAAACGCAAAGTCAATTATTTTAAGCTACCAGTGAGGCAAATTCGTGGACCTTCCCCAAACATTCTTTACGAGTTTTGTTTTTTGTGAAGTGTGTTCGCATTGTAAGAAAAAATTTCTCATCTATTTATTTTTTACGAGACAATAAAAACATCAATTAATATTTTGAAAACAGCTAGAGATAGATATAGGAATTAAAAATGGTGAAAAGGAAATGACTAACGTCAAAATGGAATAATATACAGAGTGACCCATTTCATCTATTGGAGTCGTTAGTGAATTAATTCACAGCCCCTTCTTTAATGAATATACCTTTTTGGATATCCTGTGAGCATGCATTGCATATACATATGTATTTTGAAAGTATATAAATGTAGGTATGTATTCATCAAAACCGTCTAATTTTTCATTTATTTTAGGAATGAAGGTGAAAAATCATGTAAGTTAAACCATTTAATTTTATCGTTAAATTATGAAAATAAAGTTCAGGTACATATATATGTACATAGACACAGGTGATGAAAGGCATTCTATGTTAATCGTAAACAAATTATTAAATTCCCCACTTAAATTGTCTATAGTATCTATAGAACGTTATTGTATCAATACACCTGCATCATCTTAAGATAAAAAATGTTAGTAAGTGTCTAGGAACAACTAATCAGTGAAAATATTTAGTATTTAGTCGCTTTCGTGGAAAATACTAAGACGGAGAAATACTCTAGTCATTTAATTTGGTCTCGTTGGTCTCATTTTCAGGTTTTTAATATTTTCCTGTTTTTATAATACTTTAAGTAGCGCTAAAACATCAGTGAGTAAATGTAAAATGAGGTGTTTTTCAGTAATTGTTGTGTCAGCTATTTTAGGTAAGTTAATCGAACAGAATATAATAGTGTGGTCTTAAATAAAAGGGAAGAATTAATAATTACTCTATGTTGTGTTAATACAAATCCTGGCCTTAAAAATGCAAATGCGATTGATCTAGAAACGTGTCTAATCAAATATGTGTCTTAAATGTGAGTATTCTTAATCACCATCACCTTGTAGAATTATTGGCTCCGGTAATATTGCGGCTTCATTGATTTTCTCTTAGTTTTATCTGAATAAATTACCCGTGTTACTGTTTGGGCTCACATTATAAACTATAGATGGATTTTAATATGGAAAGTAATAGAATATTTTCCAAAATCTATAATGCCGAATTCCATTGGTTTCTATCTATATGTTTTTTCAGTTGATTATCTCGCTCTCGCCATAAATGAGAATTGTACTACTAATGCTGATTGTGCTGTAAAAGAGAAAAGTATTTGCCTCAACAGTAGCTGTGTTTGTGATGGACTTTCGTACTACTTAGAACAGCAAAAAAAGTGTGTTACATGTAAGTAAGACAAAGGCGAATATTATCTGCATAATCGGAATTTTGTTCATTCGGATAAAATTGTCACTTTGTTTCAGATTCTACTGAATATGGGTCTATTTGTTTCGAACACAGCCAATGCACAGATTTCTTCGGAAAAATGTCTGAATGCAACAGTCTTACGAATACATGTAGTTGTCAAGCTAATTCTACGTAAGTTTCAAAGAAACACTATTCTGATGTATCCACGAAAGTACTTAAAGCACTTAGCAAAATTTTGTCACTAATTGACTAAGAACGAAAGGGAAAAATTATATGAAAATTTTCTAGAGTTTTGATAACTTTTTCTTTCTAGGTGGTATCAAGGGAAATGCCAAAAAACTGCAAGTAAAGGCGAAAAATGTGGTGCCGAGCATGGAATCTGTTTAGATCATAGCAATCCTCTATCCTTAACTTGTAGCAAGTCGAAAAAGTGCGAATGTAATGATCTTAAGGGATATTATGATAGAGGCAATGATTGCAGACTAAAGTCCACTCTGAATAAAGGTATGTACATTTTTCCTGCTTTGTTAATTACTGAGGAAGTGCCATTAGAAATTGCTTTTTATTTTAAACTCATGCCATAGTAACTTATCTAACAAATCACAGTAGGTGATTTGTTACAGTATGAAGTTTTTATGGATGAGAGGCAATCAAAAGTCTCGTATGGATAATATCTAGAAATACTGTACTACCACCTAATTAACCTTTTACATATGTGATATTTTCTAATACTAGCTTTAAAAGATAACTTTATTTAATGTAGTAAATGACTGTAAAGTGTGTTGTTTTTTAGAGTTGATTAACAGTTTAGTAGTGACAAGCATATGACTCTTATATTTTAAATCTCCTACCATCGCGAGCTTCAGAATTTAACATACAGTTTCAATCAAACAATAATGTACCTCATCATCTTGAGATATTATAAATTATAATTTTATAATCTCAATTAATTTACAATAAATTGTTTTTAACAAACAATGTTTCTTGAAAATATGGTGAACGAGAATTATTCTACCTGTCTTTTTGAAAAGTTGAAATTAATTAGGTATTTTGTTTAATTTAAGTAAAAAACAACTGCAGTAGCGACCGCGATTTTTTAAATTTATTTCAACCACATTCATGAATAAAACAACAATAGGATTGATAACGGCATTAGGGCTCGAGTATGTCGCTATGTAAATAATGAGCAATAGACGTATTATTATTAACTTATTGTTTAACTTTTTTGGGACAAAAAAATCGATAAAATGTACTTTAGAGTCATTCGACCCACCCAATAATGATATTGAATGAAGTTGGTAGTGGAAAACAGTAATTATGGTAATAATGATAATAATAATGTTTTTTTATTATTATATTTTTTTTAGAATGTGCTATTTCTATGGACTGTTTCCCATCATGCAGTATTCTTGATTTACCTATATATAGCCATTGTGAACTCGGAATTTGTGTCCAAAATGATTCTGAGGTTTCAAAACAATTAGTTGACGATTGCACCTCTAATGTCTACCCCTTCAATAACTCTCTCAGCTATGAACCACAATCTGCATTAACAGAGGTAGACAAGGACTGTTCTACTAAGCCTGTAGCAAATTTAACGATTGAACAATGCGTGTTATGTCCTAATACTTTATTGTTCAAAGATTTGATATGTACATGCAAACAAGGATTTTTTCTATTGGATGGCATTTGTGTCGCTGAGTTAGGCGTCAAAGACACCTCAAGAAATTACGTTAGCGATGCAGATTGTCCCATCAAACCTGGAAAACTAGTAGACGGAATTTGTTTTTGTAAAGACTACTGGTTCCAAAGCGAGAATAATAGGGAGTGCAAAAAAAGTAAGTCTTGCAGGAACCATTTTATGTATGAGTTCTCAAATTAATAATGCACGTTTTCTTCAAATAGACAATTACTCATTTGTTGAGGTTCATGTTATACAATTTATTTCAGCCACTCTTGAATTTACCAGAAAGTGCATGGACAACGATTGGTGCAAAGCAATGGGCGAATACTCGTTTTGTGACGTAGACACTGGAGAGTGCAAATGTGGCGCTGAGACTGAATTTAATGAAACTACTTTTTACTGTAATTTGAAGGAAAACGCAAATCTGACTGGACTTTGTTTTTCAAATATGGACTGTCCTCTTTATGAAACTTGCCATAACCAGCAATGCGTGTGTACGGACGGATTTTATAGACCCAATAAAACGTCTTTATGCTTGCCAAGTAAGTGCAGATATTCGTATTTATTATCACTTTAGTAACAAAAACCTTTGATGGTGGTAATAAAGAAATTAAAATATTACTTTATAAACAGTTTATCAATAGTAATTTCCTGTAAATAAATCTACTTTCCATACAATTCGAGAAAAAACGAGTAAACTCGGTAGTTCGAGTATGAGTCATGTTGCCGGATTGTTGTCGATAGATGGTGCCACTTTTTAAAATTATTTTAAAAAGTTTAAAATAAATTGTGTTTTGAATAATTCAAAACACATGTTTTGTTTAAAACAAAAGAACAATGTTTTTTGATTGTATACATGAATTCCTACCTATTACTGCATGAATTTGAAAACAAAAATGAGTACTAATGTTCATGTTTCTGTTTCAGAAATTCAATCTTCATGTGAAGTTCGAGATTGTGGACATATAAAAAATTCCTATTGTTCCAGTGATGAAGTATGTTTATGCAAAAACGGATATGTAACGGACAATTACATGTGCGTTAAACGTAAGTTAAATTTTCAACTTTAACAACTAAAAAACATTTATCTTGCCATAGAATTCAACTTTCGTTTGCTTCCATTTTGACGCCAACATCAGTTTGAATTAAACTTTCGATTTTTTAATATGATTAAAATTTTAAATCTACTTATATTGAAACTCGTTTTAGATATATATTCCATTGCACTCATTTTCTTCTTTTCCTAGGAAAACTACTTGGAAATTTTTGAGAAAATTTCAAAATGATTGAGAAAGTATTTTTGACATACATATGCCGATTAATTTGAATGCTCAATCTCTGAAACAGCTATAATTCGGGTGGGAAAAATAGGGTTGTTGCCTTTTACAGAGCTCAGTTAAGATTTTAGTGAGAGTTTGTACATTTTGCTTAATTTATAGACATGAACGAATTGAGAAAAGGAAATCTTCCTCAATTTAACTGAGCCAGTATATATCGAACAGCAAAAAAAGAAATTTTCGCGAATGTTAACCCAATAATTTTCAATTTTAGTGATTGATAAATAATTTATTGAATGTAATGTCTATAGCTAATGGCACATCTAATTATTTCTTTTCTTTCCAGCTGCAATAAATATTTATGATGAATGCTTAATTGAACAACAGTGCGAATCCGTTCTGCATAGTTCTTGCTTGCCTGACGCCACGTCTTCTAAGAACGCCACGAATCGGTGCTATTGCAGAGATACATATCGGGAAGTGAATGGAGTGTGTCACGCTCTGAAATGTAAATTATCAATTTGTGTCTTAAAACATTTAACTCTACATTTGAATTTTAGACCCAGGATCTTTGTGTTCTTCTGAAAGAGAATGCACCATAATCTTAGGAGATTCCTTTGTGTGCAGAAACATGTTATGCCAATGTCCCATTGGGAAATCGCTGAATGAAGACAATACTTGTGCCGTTGCAGCATTGCTAAGTTACAGTATGTACACTTTATTGGCAGCAGTATTATTTTCATTGCTGAATATTTGGTTTAGTTAAGGCATAAGTAGCAATGAGTTAATAGTCGGCTACTTTGCGGATGTTGTTTATTCCAAATTTTTCTGTAGCGTTATTTTCTTAAAGGTTTGAATGCCTACATACATATATAGATACGACTGCATACCATACAATCGCATAGATTGTTAAGCTTTAAAACAAATTATAGTCTAGGTGAATGTTTTGATTTAAGTTTGCAACTGTGATATTTGTTTTAGATAAAGTTAATCGATTTCTTTATAAAAATAAAATTATTTTCTTATAATAGCTGCTTTATTTACTCATTTATATACATACGTAATCCCTATTCTTATGTATATTTGCAAATTTATATTTTCCATTTTGGAAATTATATCAAAATCCGGGAGATGTTCAGGATTTCCGTTCAGTAAAGGAAACAGAGACCCCGCCTGCATTACTCGTCCCTGTAAGACAATAAGAATTTTTTTAATGGTTGATGATTGTGTACCAATCAAGTGCAAAAATATATAAAAGAAATCCATTAATTAATGGACCAGAAGCTTGCTGTTGGGCGAATTAAAATACATTATTCCATAAGACACTATCCAAACGTGAATTTTTTTCGGTAGGTCACTATCGTTCTCAGAATTATAGCATAGAGCTTACCAGTCCCACCAATAGAATTTCCGAAAGACACGTTCAAAACTTGACCATTGGGCAACTTGTATTGTTGCGCTCCAGCGAAACCGGCAGAAAATAGGGGCCCGTTAGGTCCAAAGCTAAAAGACTGGCTTTGGCTACCTGAAGCTGGAATAATCAAAGAGGACGTCCTAGGGATTAATGATGCCTAAGAAATGGCAAATATTGAGTGATATTTGCATATTTCTCGGGTTCCAGAAGACGAAAGTGACAGCAGCAAGGAAGAAACTATTAATAAACTTAAAAAGCAAGAGAAAACAGACAAGGGGAGAGTTTAAAATGAAACAATTGAATTTGAGAATTCAGAGATAAAAAGGTGATAGATGACACAACACCAGTGCGAATGAATAATTGAGAAGCAGAGGCAACAAAAGGATGGGCGCATCTGGAGAAGAAAGATTAAAAACGGTTAAATTCTACAATGAAAATCAA
Organism: Euwallacea fornicatus; assembly: GCF_040115645.1. Taxonomy (NCBI): domain Eukaryota; kingdom Metazoa; phylum Arthropoda; class Insecta; order Coleoptera; family Curculionidae; genus Euwallacea; species Euwallacea fornicatus. The sequence goes on from NC_089569.1 coordinate 1,034,204, forward strand.
CAACTAGAAGTAATCAAGAAATCGAAATGGAACTATAATATTTTTACCGGAACTTCCAAATGCTCCTAATGGGTTTTTGGCTTCGTGTGATTGAGCTTGAGCCAATGCTGTAGCCGCCGAAGAACCCCTAAAGAGTATGGGATTTCGCGAGCGATGAAGGTGGCTGAAAGTTTCGATTTTCTTCGATATCTGCTGATATTTTACTATTGTAAATTTGAGTTGTCGTCATTAGTCAATTTTTTAAGTCGCGAGTAACAAGATCTTAGAAACTGGAGGGAATGAGTGTCGTTTCAAAGACGGGGAGGCCTGCTGGGAAGACCATTGATTGTAAAATTTTAAATTGTTTCTTTGTTTTTTTTTTTTAACACAATTAAGGTCCTCGATCATCGATTGGTACTGATGTCAATAATCTAAAGCATTTCATATAAATAAATAAAATTCAAGTGCTCTCAATCGGGGTAGGTACTTAAAGGTCAGTGATTCTGTCAGTGGCAGGTTTTATTACGCAGCACGTGGAAAAAATTAATAAATTCAAGTTTCTGAAGCAAAATACTCAACGACTGAGGCTGAAACGGCCAAATTTTAGGATAAATTCAAAATCGAAATCTCGTGAACTCCTGATTTGATTTCGGCTCTGCTTAAAGGTTTGGAGTGGGCAGTATCATTAATTTTTTTTCATCCTATCATAAGACCTTATGTTTTATCGGATAAATTTGTCCGTGGGCTGGAAGTTATCGTTACTAAGCAAAGGCATGATGTGCGAGTAAAATGAGAATAATTACGTGCTCTTAAGCGCGAGCAATTTTTTTGCTGGTGCTGAGTGTTTTTTCGTAAGAAAACAGCGATGAAGCTAGCATACATGCAAAATTCATCAGCCCACATCTCAGATTAAGTTGTATTCGACGGGACAAATGCTCTAAAAATCATTCTATCCTCTCACCCCCTTAACATAGATGCATACAATTTCTATATAAAAATGTGATTAATTTTGCTACAATCACGATTATTCCGAAATTATTCGAATTATTATTTGAATAATTCTTCTATGATAAGATTTATTATTGTCAGATTAAATTTAACGTTAGAAAATAACCAAATTGACTACATTACTTTAACAACACTAAAGAAAATATTTTTTTATCGCGACATATTCATGTCTGAATATCCAACATTTCTGAGGGCGGGTGATGATTCCGTTTTATCCATTTAATGTCATTGGGAAGAGGAACTCTATATCTAGACTATTTGAGAATTTTTCAATGTCTCTAATAACAACGAAGCTTCCTAGCTTTTTGAGATATTAGATTTTGGTTTTCACCTAAACTTTTCTAATCATTTCAATTGTCGACTACTGGAGATACGCATCGAAAGAAATAAGGAATAATGTCTAATTTTTACCAGAGAATGTACGACACTTGTGATTCCTCTATGTAGTTAATTACTTTATGTGATATTCTATAACTGAAATACTAGCTTACTTATGAGATTGTCTCTTTGTCCTCTTCAGCTGATCGCTTCTAGATTGCCTGCTGGGACTCGCTTTCCTTTTAACATTCAGCGTTGACTCAACAATTACTTCATCGAAAGGTTGACCGAACGCCGCTGCAATGATACAAATAAATTCATCATTATTTAACATTCAATTTACTTCAACGTCGGATTTATAACTCACATTTAGCGTTGGATTCATTCCTAGTCAGCGACGTATCCAGTGGTAGCCCTTGAATAAGCTGACTCAAACACAAAATCCAGATAAATAAGGCTGCATGTAAGAACTGCATTCTGAAGTATATAAGAGAAATTCCCAATACCACATAAGTATTTTGTGGTCTTCGCTGACCAAACTGAAATGATCACATCAGACTTGTTCGGAGAAAATGAAAGCCAGCTCACTTTGCAAAATATGATTTAATGTCCTACTTGACCTTCTTTCTGTAAAAGGTGGTATACCACTTATACCGGGTATTGGAGATAAGTTGGTAGTGGTTGTTAGGGACGTGGTTGAGAAACGAAATCAAATGAATACAAATTTTTATGAGATAAAATGGGATAGGTTTCTTGCACGCTTTGCCGTTTATCTTCATAAACTATTAGGGAGTTTGAGCTTTTAAATGGGATGAAGGGTGTGTAGTCATAATATGATTTTTTTCGGACATCCACTATATATATACAGTAAATGCAGCAAGTACGGAGGAAATTGAATAATTTTAGTTAAATATTATGTTGGGATGCGCGTTATAAAGAAATTTGTTCTGCGAAATTCTTAGGAATCATTAACATTAACTACACATTTATTTGTTTTGTCCCCATAAAACCGAACAAATAAGAACATTAAATTTTAAAACTTACTGAATTTTCGTTTCACGTATTGATTAACAACAGGGAAATAAAACTACTGATTGTTAACTGAGCGTTCCGTAAACTGGGGCTGCTCATCGGCTTTATTTGGGGCATTTTTCGAAATTATATAGTATTTATTAAAAATATGATAAAACGTGTATAAACATATTACATTTGTGCTTATAAAACGAATTCGTTTTAAGTATGTTTAATGAATTACCTCATACGTAACAAGCGTTTTCATTCTTTCCGTAAGTTTAATTTTACATGACTGGAAACAAGCGAAATTGGTCAACAATTTGGGGTGTTTGACGTAGCAACATACATATTTTTGAGAAATGTGAAATAAGTTGATGTAGGTATTTAGGCAAGTTAATAAAAATTATTTTAATCGGTACGTACATTAAGATACTATGTAACTGAGCACCTAAAAATATTCCATTAACATGGTATGCTATAAAACTATGTATACATAATAAATGCTATTAGCATGTAACGCTCGGACTTTGGCTAAATGAACATTGGTAATTTAGGGCGCTTATATTTGCATAGAATAAGTATAGAATATCTGAAACGAGGATCGCCCTTGGTCGAGAGGCAGACAGGTACATTTTTTGCAGAAACGTTTTTCCTTCTTAATGGACAATCAAAGAAAAGCGGCAATAAAATCCTCAACAACATAACGAAAATAAGAGAGATCAAATTGAAATTCGTATTTTCAGCTTGTTTTTCAATATGTGCTATATTGGTACGGAAACATGTAGGTACTGCGTGTGGAGTTTGTGCAGTGTTCACTTCTTAAATATGTAGGAAGGAACACAGGAAACAGTTTCCCACGACCTCTAGAAATCCCCAGAGAAATTAAAATACACAAAAGAATTGAAAAAAAAACAGCTTAATTTTTAAACTTTCCAGAAATTTCAAGTGGAAATTCCCGATCTCTATTCATGGATTTGCGATCTTCCCCATCACTTAAATGTAAATTTCTTTCGAATTTGGTATGGTAAATCTCGACTCGGATTGTTTTATTCATAGATGCTTTCTCTTCTCAAAGCGGCGATAAAATTTAATGAAAATGTCTCTCCTCGTAGATAGATTATGGTTTATTAAAAGCACTACAAATATGTATCTAACACGTTCAGGAAGGAGTTAAACTAGATACTAAATTAGACCACACCACTGTGAACACTCTGAAAGAGAAGTGTTAAAAAAACAATGCTTTGTTTATCAAACTCTGAAAACATGACAGAGCTATTGAAGATGGTGTGATTAATAATGTTATAGGAATGTTGTTAAGCAATCAGATATTTGCTGGTTTCCCCATGCCTTCTCACCACCTCCTCACCAAACTTGATGTCAAATATATCGGAGAAAAATTACCGTGTTAAACCTATAGAAAATCTTATCAGAAAACCCAGTGATAAGCAGGAAACGCTTAAGATCAAAAGTCAAGTTTAATATTTTGCAGATGTATCGTCGTGATATTCTGCTAGTATGTCGTCAACCTACTGTCAGTTTTGTTCACGATTCAGTTCATTTCGAACCACTCTATACAGGGTGAGTCGGGAGGATCGTGCCAAACTTCAGGAGAGTGTTGTACATGAAAAATAAACGTAAAAAAACTCAAATGTTGTTATCCGATTTTCGTTTGTTTACAAGTTATAGTATAAATAAAATTAAAACATAAAATTAAAAAAAAATTATAAATTTCATAAGAAATTCCATAAATTAACGTTCGGATATCATAGTAAATGTTCAAAAATATCGCCGTTAACTTCTAAACATTTTCGGCTTCGTCCATGAAGAGCATTCGTTGCGCTCCTGATTGTTTCATGTCTTCCTTTAATGGCAGCTGCAGCATTTCTAATGCGTTGAATTAGTGCATCTCGAGTGTCCACTTTTACTCTGTACACTTCAGTTTTAAACCAACCCCACCAACAATAGTCTAGTGGTGTGAGATCTGGAGACCTGGGAGGCCGACTAATAGGGCCACCACGACCAATCCAACGTCCAGGAAACGTTTCGTCTAAATGTTGCTTAACCTTTAAGTTTTAATTTTATTTGCGCTATGACTTGTAAACAAACGAAAATCGGATAACAACATTTGAGTTTTTTTACGTTTATTTTTCATGTACAACGCGCTCCTGAAGTTTGGCACGATCCTCCCGACTCACCCTGTATATTTATTGATACTTTCCAAAAAAAATGTTCAATTGTTTTTTCGTGAAAAGTATTTGTCGATCTCATTTTAAAAAGAGGATCCAAAATTGTATACGTTCAATCTTACGACGTCACGATAGGAAACTCTAATTAGCAGTTAATAAAATCCCTAACAGCTACCTATATTTAATAATACGACTAAAAGTGTTTAAGTATGCTATTCTGCTGAAATGTGTAATATTGCTTATGTATTTCGAGTGATATGAACGAACTAACATATGTTACACGTAAAACATAATTCGAATGCACATTTATTTAATTAATTAATTCGATAATTAGCGATTAAACCGAAAACTGATAACAGATGGCGTGCAACTCGAGGCTGCCTTGGCGTTTTCTAGTATGAAAATTGTATGCAAGAACGTTGCTACATCAAACACCGATAAAACTTCAACAAATATAACAATAATAATTAATGGATGCGTTCTTAACCAATACGTATGCCACATACCTATTTATAATATAATAATACAAGACGGATTTTTCACTTGTGTGCTTTGCCATCACTGGATATGCTTTTAAAGTCAAATTTCAATATCATTAACCTCAACAATACAAAAAGATCAAGTGTTAAGTAGTCTATAACCTACGAGGCAAATATGGATAATAATGGACTCAAAGTTGACTTTAAAATCACGGAAATCCATCAGAAATACCCTTTCGCCAAGCTTTTATATATGTACGAGTTAGGTAGGTAGTACCTCCAAATATTTTCTTTTTATTACAATAATTAAAAATACTCTCACTGTCATTGTAACAATATTCATTTTTAAATACAAATCTCAGTCGTTTGTATTTACCATTATTGTTTTTACGTTTAAGTTATTATAATCAGGGATACTTTAGACACTACTTGTCTATTAAGAGAAAGGCGAGAAATGTCCGCTTTGAGGAATCATTAACAATTCTAATGGAATGAAAAGGAAAGCAGTAGATAACTTTTTGCATGCCAGTGACTGTGATAAGGACTTTGTCCAATCCATGATGAAAAATCACCAAATTCATAATTCTTCACCATTTTAAATGAAGCACATGTATTATTTGGTCAACGGAACAAATCTGACTTGCCGAATTTGTACGGGAAAGGCCCTATCGAGGCCTAGCAAGCGATATCGCTGAGTTGGTCTCCACATAACCGTTAAATATATAAATTGGTTTTCTCCCATTTCGTTTAAAATTTTCCCATTTTCCTCCATCCCTCAGTTGCATTCCCTCCAAATCTCTCAATATGTTCAGTACATACATGAGAAAATGAAAATGATGGCACTCATACCATTGGTATGCATATAATATTCTAGCACTCCAATACCACTCATATCTGATAGGCAACGTTGAAAATTGCGGTTTCAGCTTCGGCGATAACCAGGTGCAACTGGGCAATGTTCAATTGAGGTATGCGGATTGATATTTGTTTATCTCCTACAATTTCCCGAGTTTAGCGGTCGTTCGTGGGCAAAATGATACATTTTCCTTTAATGAGGAAAATGACAACATGGCGCCTAGCTTTTGTTTTTGAATGAAGCTTTAGAAGCTCTATGTTGTACAGACCACGTTGCCGCATCTAGGTACAATACGCATCATCCGAGTTGAAGGATGAACTTGATATTGGACTGGAGAGTTCGAACGAATGGCAACACTGTAATGGGGAGATATTCTTAATTTGATCGTCCGGAGTAAGTGCGCATTCTTCGTTGGGCAAAAATTATGATTTCAGATGTGATTTGTGAAGGAATGCATAATATCATTCTTTGAACTGGAAAATTTTTCCTTTCAAACTCTCGCAAGTAAAGAACTCCTTGCTTAAATAACTCTGTATATGGAATAATAAGTAATATATATGACTCTATAAATAGATCCAGAAATCTTATAGGTAATTCAAGCTGTTTAAATCCTATTATTTCTGAAGACATTAAAAACAAATAATGACTGAGGAATTATTCATGGATGTCCTAAACACCACGCCATGGAAAAACCTAATTCAGCATGTCTTTCTAATCCTCAGTCTCCATTTTGTCCAAATCACGGGCTTGAAAAATATTGCATGTTTTAAGCTTGTTAGCACCGCTTTAGCCAGACATTCATATTTTAACTTTAGTTTTTTGTTCATTTCGTTACTTCTCTCCGTATTGTTACTCCTTCTTTCTTTTGCCGAATGCCTCTGGGTATCTTGGTTACTTAAATCGTCAACCACTAGTAAAGTTTAATCCCGCCAATATCAATAAGTTCAACGATTTTTCCTTAAATATCTGTCTAACTTAATTACCTACTGCTTTTCTCTTTCATCTTCATTACGCTTCTCTGAAGCGCCAAAACCAAATTTTACACTCTTTTAGAACTAGATCATTAAGGAACAAATTATAAAGACACTAAGGGTCAAAGTGAATCAGGGTCGGAAGACTAGCCTGCACCAAATGGTATGAAAACATATTAAAATGCTTTATTGAGTATTATGCTTCTCGGTCTTCATGCTTCCTACTTGCACAATGGATGAATAATTTCAAAATGCTGTCAGCTGCGTGTAGACTCAGGAGAGTTCAATGCCGCATTTCGACTATTAAACAACATGCTTCTGCGGTGGAATATTCATGCTCATTTCTTTTCTACGATAACTATTTCAATGTCTTTTTCGTGGGACTACCAGGAGGAGATTCCTGAAAGTCGCAAAGGAGACTGAATCAGTTTCTAAAAAAACTCAAAATTTGAAAGAATGGAGAGTTTAGTGTGTCAGTATCGATTTGATGACTAACTCGACATTAAGATAAGAAATTAATTCGTAAGTAGATTTGTTTATTTCTAAACGCGTGCGTCGCTTTGAGTAATATTTCCATCAGTGATAGACATAATCTTCCCGTCACGTTAGATCTAATACGCCACAGTTAATTAGCACTGAATTCTTTTATGACGTTATGATGATGTTAACTTATTAATGCACCCATCCATCCATCAGGCGAATTCGCCTGTAACACTTTACAGCTCTATCTCACATCACGCTTCAATTATACATGGTATGCGGCAGGTTAAAAAACACATATCTGAACCAAATGCCATGCGAACAAGACTTCTCCTTCTACTCCAAATAGGGAATATGAAGATGGTGGCTGGCCTACTGACAGTCGCCCGCCTGTGGCATTGTCACCTTCCCTCCGCAGTCCTCCAGGACTCATCTCACACATCAACCTCCAACTATCTATAGAATGTCGTAGACTAAGGAACGCATAGTCACTCTAATGTTGTGTGGGCGAGACTTCTCCTTTGGATCCCAAAGGAGAAACACGAGGATGCTGGCTGGCCTACTAACTGGTCATTTTTACCTCCGGAAACATGACAAAACATCTGCATACGTATTGGAGGACTTTCCAGCTCCCATGCATGTCAGAATGGAGTACTTGCGACAAAAAACTCGGTTGCGGAACGACATCAGGAATTTATACCCCAATAGGCGTCATCGTCAGTTCACCAGATGACACTTTTCCTGCCTTTCTCCCCTTTCGTTTGTTCATTCAAAAGAGTTCTGCCCAGAGCAGTTCAGAACGATGGAATGAAATGTTTAAGGATTGTTCAGTACAACAATAGAAGACATCTGAGTATAAGAATCCGTGCTCGCCAATGCCCCCCTAAAGCGTTATGGCCTTGTAATGCTTTAAGACAGTTAGGTGCTAAAATGTTTTTATCAAATTCTTATACGTTTTATTTTATTTTTTTTTACAAAATAATACTACAGTAAGTATGGAAAAAGTCGCCCTTAAACTTTATTGCACCTGCTTAAACGAAGCACATGGTTCCTACGGACTTGACTAAAAATTGGATAATCGTTTTGAACCACTTCAAATGCTGCAGTGATTCGTGCAATCAGATCTTGTTCTGTTTCCACTGACATCCCATAAATCAAAAACTTCATATGTTCCCACAGAAATAAATCGAAAGATGTTAGATCGGGTGAACTAGGGGGTCACCAAACTGGACTACGTCTACCGATCCAATGTTATTCGAACTGACGATCTAAATGCTGAATATGAAATTTCAATACATTTTGCCTAATTTCAGTAGTATTATTTGGACAAACAAATTAAAAGCATTAAACATACCAAATTTAGATAAAACACATTTTTACACATAACTACCTTCACGCGTCATAAGGCCGTAGCGCCTTATGGAGACATTTTTGTGCGTGGGTTCTTATGCTCAAATATCTTCCATTGTTGCATTGAAAAATCCCTAGAAGTTTGGTCTCATAATTTTGAAACACCCTGTATGTTTAATTTCTGGCAATGTACTCCTCAATTCTTTGCACCTCTCTTTTCAAATAAAGTTAATCCCCCAACAATGGTTACGGATACACCTAGCGACCTGCTAACCCGAATTAACGTAAGCTAAAACTAGAGACTTACCAAATCTAATTCATCTAAAGATTCTAATTTAGCAATGGGAGCGCTTCTTTCCTCTGAACTTTCTTTATCTTTTGATATAAGACATTCCATCCAAGAAGGATCTTGATACTTTTCGAAGTCGAATGCTTTGTTAAAAGAGGCAAACCTGGAAATAAAAATACATGTACTATTCTTACGGCTAAATTGAAGGCTAACTTGAACGGTTAATCTTACCTATGCAATACTTGGGAATGATGTGTTCTACTAATAGGTTTCGGTTCGCTGACGGATCTCTGGAAAGTAGTTCTACTACGACTAGGAGATGGTTCTACAGCGAAGCTTTCTTCAGGAACCTTAAAATAAATCGGCATTTGGATTGAGTGAGGGAGGTGCATTCTTTCACCAGATGCCAGATGAATGAAATATGGGACCTAACATCAACATGGATATGAAGCTATGAACTTGGAAGCTTTACGTATGTACATATCAACAAATGGAATAGAAATGTCTTTCATACTTCGATGATTTTGACTGGGTATATCACCAAGTTGCTGTAGTGATCCAAGAACGACATTGGCCGACTTAGAAGATTTTCATCATGATTATTAATTTAGTTATTCCACAAATCTGAGTAGCAGAGGTTTGAGAGAAAGGAGGAGAAAAACTCGTCACTCAGTGACATGCTTTATTTACCTCAGACTCTTTTATCACAGCTACTTCTCCAACGATCCACCTAGATTCAGTGACCTGTTGCTCACCGGGATACTCCCTCACACTGACCGCTCGTTCTTGCAATAAGCTCAGAATCGTCCGCACATCATTTCCTAGTGAACTCTCTAGTGTTTCAACTTTTCGACTCAGTATCTCTATTTGGTTGTATAAACTGTCTAGGTGGACACGTTTAATCTCCAAGGCGTCGCCATCTTTTTCGGAATGTTGAGTAATTATGTGAGGTATATGTTGAGATCCCGGGGGTGGCTGCCCTCCACCAGCGTCCACCGGAACCAGTATCTAAAATATTCGAATTGATCGGTAATGTCTTCAATAATTTGCTAAAAGCTGAATACCTCGTCTCCATGAGGTTGTTCATTTTGAGGCACTGGCGGACTAGGACTATTAGTGTAGTAGCTAGTACTGCTGGAAAGAGGCGCACTAGAATGGACATGGCTGGTAGTGGCCGTAGCTGGAGCGGTTGGAGCAGTTGAGTGGTGATGGGTTTCTACAGAAGACTGTCGACGGATAGTGCGCACTCGGTGGGAGGACGGTGGAGTGGCTTGTGCTGCGGCAAATTTTGAGATATAGATACAGAACTTGATGTTATTTAACAGTTTATAGATTTAGACGGTGTCCGTTTCTGGAGGTCAAGCATGGAGATCGCAGTGACCATAAGATATAGGAGGTAGGTTAAATTGGGGCGAAATTGCGTTGAAAAATATATAGTTTCAAAATTTTCATGGAAGAACCCACTGAAAGAACGTTAATATTATTTTCTTTAGGTAAAGAGCGCGTTTCACAACATCGTCATAAAATCGATTTATTACCCGTTACCTGCCGGGAAGTTGCAGCTCGGTGATCATTCTTAGTTTGACAATACACAGAAGATCATTTATTAGTTAAAATTTAAAGTGTTATAACTACAAATTTTAAAACACAAACATAACATGTCGTTTTAAAGGAAATTTAATTGTTTTTCAGTGCATTTGCCTATATATAGGGTAACTGAGAACAGGGTGCCTACTCGTATATAAAACCTTATTCTCAAATAAAATAAAACAAAAAAAGACAGAAGAAATGTGAAAATTCAAGGTGATGTCCATGAGAAAAAAAAAAGTCGATAGTAATTGCCGAAAAGCGAAAAGTTGGATTTTAAATGTGACATCGGAACTCTGTAGAAAGGGGAGAGCCGCAACGATGAAGTGTGGATTATTCTGAATTACCTCCCCAAATAAGCTGAGAAAAAAATAAGAACCTTTTTAGAAATTTAATTTTTTTGAATATCACGGATTTTTTGAAAATTTTTCAAAGGGCGCGAACCCGAACCCAAAATCGCACAAATTTGCCCAAATTTAATCGACATCAACATTCTTTATGGCTGTGGACATCTCTGTGGTTGGACTCCAGAACGAACACTCTCCACATCATTGCGAAATACAAAGACATCTAATATTCAAGCTAAATTATAAAGAAAGATCTGGGCATTTTTGGAGATTTCCGTCCCCCAGCCCGCACCAGTTCGCTTTAGTGGCTGTGGGTCAACTTCGAGTGACCATAATCTCTGTTCTATGTACATTTACTTTAAATAAGTAAATAGGTTCGGTATGCCTTATGCGCTATGTGGAGGCATTCTCATTACATGCAAAGACAAATTTACATCCTGAACTTAAGCATATTTTCTGACATGACAAACAGTATATACTTTACTTCTTAAGGGGTCGTAGATGTGTTTACATGCGTTAATCAAAATGTCTTATAATTATTCTCGAATCTGAGTGAGAAAATTATAAGTAAACAGTTTTGCTGGTTGTTCTTATAATATGATTGCATGCAATGTCTTCTTCTAATAATGGTAACAAGGGACTTTATTAGATGACCAGTACTTGCATTTATTGGTTAGTGACCTAAATGAATATAGTACGATATAAGGTGTTTCAAGTTCGACCTAGGATTCTTGAAAGCCATTAGGGATGCAGAGTGGATTAAATGAAAGCAAAGTTTTGCCTGCGCCGATGGGAGAAAATCGGAGAAAACAGTAAATTTATTACTGCAGAAGAAGGAAGCTAAGGCAATAAATTTGCATTTTTACTGAATTAAACAGATAGTTTGTTTCAGATTATTTGGAATTTTCAGTTTTCCTGCCGCTTAACTACCGAATTTGCAGGGAATGAAACATGCTTCAATATTTTCCAGTATATGAGTTGCTTTACAGCCGAAGTACTAAAAGCAACACTTTGCACCCCGCTTTTGATCGTTAAAGTGTTACATTTTCTGTTAATGGTACAAATTCTATCAAGTAAGACTCTTTTATCTCTCTATCTTTTAAATAATCAATGGCTAAGAGAATATGTGTAAAAATCACCAGAGCCGTATTAAAGGAAAACTGAAAAGAGGGCATGTTGCGGCCTAGAAAAGAGTACTTCAATGAAGTGATCTCAATTTTTAAAATTCCTTCGTAATTTAAGCTAAAAAGATGTATGATTTACTGTTATTCGAATTACAATATCGAAAAGGACGGGTTCGCAGGGTGAACCAAATAAGTCGGAATACCAGGGATTAGCAAATGGTGTAATCAATCCTTTAGGTAAATTTTCCAGCTTTTTCGCTTCGAGATCAATATTTTCAGGTGGAAAAATTGGCAGAAAATGTATAATCTCTGCTTGGTCATAAGAAATTGTAATTTTCGACTTTTTCCAGCTGGTTTTGCAAGCAACTGAATTTTTGCGATTACGTACTTAAAAAAATTTTCATTCATAAAAATGGGTCCAACTGTGCCTCAATTTAATCCAGTTCGTGACTCTAACGGTTTCTGAGATTCTTATATTGAAAGTCGATTTTGGAACATCCTTAACGCCAAATTTTGGAAAAAATGTTAGAAAATTTGAACAAATCTTTCTGTTTTATATCCACTCTGCTGAAATGAAAGTGAAATGATGTTAGTGTGACTTACCTACTAAGGGTTGATGAGTTTTGTGTAACCTGAGGTCTGGAATGCTGCGTTTCAGTTGTGATAGCATGCCTAAACACATAAAAATGCACAAAATATTTTTAATAACGAAAACCTCATTCCTTAAAATGCTAAAGCTCCCTGTATGATGGACGTTATAAAACATGGTTGATACAAGTTCGCGCAAGGGACCACACTGGATACAACAGACCCGCTAAGGTGCATGCAGCTATTTGTTTATGTTAAATATTTATTAGATCTCGAAGATGAATTAATGAAAGTTTAGTAATGGGCACAAATAGATGTGAAAGAAAGGTATACTAAAATTCAGAAGTATTGCTCTGGCCAGGGTGCCACGTGTCCAATGTACCCACGTCTTTAAGAATTATTGGAAAACGAGTATGCAGTTTCTACCACTTGCAACTACTTTGGGTTTATATGCACTATTTTCTTGCAGCAAACAACTAATTCTGGCGATTACGTATGTTAAAAATAATAATTCGCCATGCATATACAGGGTGATATTAAAGGCCACGTGGAGCGACTCAATGTCCATAAATAAGACAAAAAATATTTTTCTTTCTACAACTTAAGAAAAAAGAGTTTTTCGTGTAATTCCACACCTTTTCCCACAATGAAAAGGTGCGTTTCGTTGTGGTTTTTTGTAGCCAGATTCCTTCTCATATTACTTCTCGTAGTTTTACTACATTTATTACCATGATTCAAGGGTTTAATCGAAGCTGCGCAGATAGATGTGGAAAGATCGACGTTTCAATGAATGGCCAAAGTGCACGTAAAAGTTACTTTGAAGACATATGAAGCTTAGTGCCAGGAATATTCGGAATTGTCTTAACCGTGGTTATACGAGAACGCTTATTTTTGGATAAGAAATCACTCCCTATAATGAAAATTCTTCACCTCGCCTCGCAAAGCAGCGGGTGAGAAGAATGAACTCTTCTACCGACTAAATCAGCATTAACAATATTGCAATTAAAAGAAAATATATACGACTTAATAGAAACGTCTACTTGGAACTAACATACGTAGAAATCTAGGCTGAACTTATTTGTATCTTTCTGGTAAAACAGTGGTTCAGTGTCTTTTGAAAAAGTAGTACATCTGTAAGGCACTTTCGAGAAACATTTTGTACTACTGACCTGTAATGGAATTAAGTGTCGAAGATCTACGTTTCTCCTCTCCAAAGTCCAGATTCAATGGAGTCACATCTTGCCCTGCCTTGTCGGTGGAAAACTCTAATATTCCATGTCCTTAAATATGCACATAACATAGAAATCATAGTAAATCTCTTGAGAGTCCTTAAACGCAGAGCTCGATAATGTGCATTTAATATCTCATACAACATCCCGCTAGAGGTGTAGCTTAATGGAAAAATAAATTGCATGACAAATGCTGCATGTCTCGTTTATCCTCTATGTTGTATTTCTATAATTTGCGGTTTCGTTTTTTGGCCCAATACACATAGATGAAAAGAGATTAGATGCGACAGAGTCTACATCAAAACATCTATTTTCCCCAGATTGATCTGGCATACATATGTATATTACTTTTGATTTTTTTGTCAAAATATCAAATATACCTGATTCTGACTCATCGCTGTACTGGCTCTCTTGTCTACCGTTGAGCGAATTGCCTCTAGAACTGAGTCCGTTAGATCTCGATGGAACCCCTCTGAAATATCTGCTCTCTTTGTCTTTTGGGTAAAAGGACCGGCGAGGAATGACTCCAGCTTGCTCATCCTATTTTTTTTTTCAAGTTAGACTTTAAAGCTTGATGAAAACGTACTCACATCTCTAAGATTAAACGTAATTTCCAAATTATTCAGGAAGTAATTGTAGAATTCCGGATAAAGCTCTAGAACGTCCAGCAAATCTTCCCTGCGGATTTTATGTAGATCACAGTAAGTTAACGCGCGAACGTTACAGGCACTCTTTCCTGCAAGTACGAAACCGTTGACTTACCAGAGTTTCCACCAATAGCTGGTTACGTCTTACCTATTGTAGGAGACAAACAAGGGTTTTCCCCAAAAATATCAAATTTTCCTAAAATAGCCATCACAATGTCGTCCCTTAATATTTCTATTGAGCCTCGTGATATGAAGTAAAGGGATGTGAGGACGTCACCTCGATGCACCAAAGTGTCTCCAGGCGGGGCATGGGTCGTTTTGAATTTTAGAGATAAAGCTCTGGAAAAATATTAAGTGAATGAAAATAAAGTTCCACAGGGAATAAAGTAAAATTAATTGATTGAATAAAACGAATTTCCGCTAAATAAATTTAGCGAATAATAAGGCATCTCTAGTTTATATAACCCGGAAAGTTTCATGAGCATGCTAATAGTTGCATCCATGTTAGTTATGAATGCTGAAATTTCTATATAGGCTCTTGGGAAGCTAAATTCCCGTTTTTCACGTTAGAGTTCCGTGATTGAATCATAAGCATTCGTACATAATAAATGGTAAACTTTTCCAGTCCATAATGCCCTGGAGTGGCTTGGAGGAGATAACAACAAATTTCTTTCAAATTTCGAGAGATATGAAACCATCTCGATCAAAACTTTCCGGCCGACTTGGCCCAGAACTTGGGAATTATTATTAGCCGAAGAAAGAACTATTTGGGAAACAAAACATGAACCGACGTGACTGAAACTGAAGGAATTCTGACGTAGCTGTGGATAAACCATAGTAAAAGCCATACGAAATATTTTTAGCCAATGCCCTTTACTACTCGAGCGCGATTAATGGCACTTCCTGAGTAAGAGCCCTTTTATATCCCTACGAAATATAAAATCAATTTCAATCACTTGAAGGAGTTCTCGAAAATACTAATTGCATAGGACGGAATTAGTTTTGATTTTATAACGTCGTTTTAATAAGGACATTTTTTTCGCATATGGAAGCTCTTACACATCGTTGAACAAGAAGATTAAGTGTCGGACCTCCTCATCACGGCGCCTGCAAATGATCCATTAACTCTATAAATATCAAACCATTAAATGATTTGTGAAGGAAGATGCCACTGTACTCTTGAAAGATTAAATTCTTTCCCAACCGCCTTCGCCTTATAAAGAACAGATAAATATCCGGGTTTGGGGAAGGTCGTGGAGAAAACCGCCAATTTCTTAACGAATCAGTAGACTTGAGATGCTTTCCCGGTTAACCACAATAATTGATTGTCCCAGTGTGAACATTTTTTTTGTATGTATGTATAACAAATATCTGACGAATTAAAATCCGGACTTCGAACAGGCCATGGAAGCCGCCAACTGCATAAATGCGCATTAATAGAGTTCATCACTTCTAGCGAAAAAAGGTGGTGGTTCTCCATCTTGTCACGAATTGAATGGTACAGCTAAGTACATCTACTACGTTAGTTCCGTCCGTAGAAAGTTCAGTGAGTCGTAGTTCATATATTTCAAATTTGACAGGTTTCCGGGATTTAGCCCAGATGTATACAGCTGCATTTGCCTTAGAACACCTTGAAACTATCCTAAGAGACCCTGCCTAATGGTAAAATAGTACTTACCAGACGCCCTTCCCACGTGTCATTTTTTTTCTTTCTAATTCTTACCCTGAACGCGAAGGTCGAAGTTTGTTAATATAAAAATAGTGCTGAAAACCTTTTAACTAATTGCGGCATTATTAATCGAAGTAACGTCTTACCTCAGACACCCAGGACTGGCTCCCTCGAATACCCCACAGTTTTGCAGCAAGTTCCTGTTCAAGTGCAGGCAAATATCCGCCTGGAGACATTCTGGAAATCCCTTCAGGACCGAGTTCATGTCGATGCCGTTTGTATAAGTCCACGCATGTTGAAAATACTCTTCTAGTCTTTGCCTTAAAGGGTTAGGAATCTGGTGGAACCGAATGAATTCTCTGACGCGCAGCATTTGGGTATGGTACCGCGCAGTACCTGAATACAGGCGTTGGATGATGGCCGATACGTTGCCAAAGATGCTGGCATACATCAGAGCTGGAGAAAAAAAATTGAATTTAATTCATGGTTTTGGGTAGAACTGCGAGGGTCAGCCATTGCAGAGAGAAGTTCGATGCGAAAAGGAGAAGGCCAGTTTTGATTCGGTTGGGGTTTGCTGGGTCAGTTCATTTCCAACCAATGAAACGCGAGCAAAAATCGCCAATATCAACAGCAAGTACGTTGAGTCTGTAGGAAAGTGTCCTGCTAGTGCTATATATCGTGTCCAGTTTTACGTGCAAATATTTACATGTTGACCGACATTTTGCTGATTTTTGTGTACACTCAACTTACTCGAGAAGAGTCGAATGGACGATGTCTTATAGAATCGATACCTTGTCTTGGGAGTACTCGAGAATTAATTAAAATCAGAGGTGTAATGAGGCGTAAAGTCGTAATAGGACCTCATCTTCTCAAGTTTTCCCTAAAACTGTTTAGAGACGTCTTCGTTGCTCATGGCTGTAGGTCGTCTTAAGTGCTGCTGCTTACACTCGAATATTTTATCGAGATGAGGCCGACAGGACCCGGCAGATGGTGCTGATTGGATATTTTTCTGCTGGTCCAACAAATTTTCCACCGATATTCCCGATTACTTAAACGTCAGTGAGAGTATTTGATTTGCAAGGTTCTCACGGATTTCTGTTTAGTACCACTACGAATGAAGGAACTACTCACATCCAACCAGCATAACGCAAATAGTAAAAATCTTCTCGGCATCTGTATTCGGAGCGACATTTCCGAATCCCACACTTGTTAACGAAGTGAAAGTGAAGTAAAGCGCAGTGATATATCGACTTTTGATGCTGGGTCCCCCAGTCCCATTAGCAGTATAAGGCTGTTGGGTGTCATTCGCCAGGATATCCAGCCAGCTAATACTTGCATGAAGATTAGGCCGTTCTGCATTCCCTATTGCGTACCTACAAACAAAAAATAAATTGAAGCGACTCGATACCTCCTCAGATGCAATTTACCATATGCAAGCTAGCCAATGTGCAATAAGAGCGAAAGTGGCCATTAGCAGTAACAATACTGCTGCACCATACTCTGAATATCTGTCAATTTTCCTCGCAACCCTCACTAGTCTCAGCAACCTCGCAGTTTTGAGGAGACCGATAAGAGTGGTAGTCTGAAATTAAACGGATCACCGTGGTGTGGCCGATGTCAGGACATAAAGATTTCGTGGTTTAGTCGTCGAGAATGTGGGTGTTAAATTGTAAAACAGAAAGACTATAGCAGGCATAAAAAACATGTTAGTTTTAGAGTTAGGTATTTCGAAAGCGAAAACACAAGAACGAATTCGGCACTCATTCCTTGTGAGATGTTTAAGAGCCGGTTTTTCAACGTCCCGTTAGGGAGAGGTTAATTGTTAACTGACAACAGTCGCTCCTTACTAACTGGATATTGGAAAACCGGCCGTAGTATAAATTCTCTTCTCGGTAGACACGTGTTTAATTTCTTATAAAACAGGCAGGGATATACCTACTCATACTAGTACAGCTCGTTACCCTCTGACAAAGTTAAAAATTCTGATTAGGCCCGAATTATTAATGTGCTTTAGGTCTGACATGATGGTAATCTCAATAGAAAAATTACGGGCCCTGGTAATAGGTTATAATAGAAATTATTACCCTTAATATTGCTAAGTCGATACCACGTTAATAATTCGGCTCTTAAAGCCGGTTTTTCAATGTCCAGTCAGCAACTAACAGGCGAAGTATTTTTTAAAACGAAGTCAAAGTTAAATTCAAGTAAAGACAAGTATACGAATACCCCCCTTATCGACAGGGAGACTTTAAATGACCGTTGGCCTGAATCGCAAGTTACTTCACATACAGTTCAGCAGGACATTGAGGAACCAGCACTTACTTGTGCAAAAGCTGTCAGCAGTGCCACATTCTTAAGGCAATGAGATGATAGTTCCCGGCAAGTTATCAAGTAAGATAAATTAAAGTGCTGTCAAATTAAATATTGAGGAAAACGTTAAGTAGTTGAGAAGCAAGAAGCGGCCACTTAAATGTCAAAAAAAGTTTCGGACATGAATTTTGATATAGAAAAACCTCTATAGCACGATCAACCGAGCCCCTCACCCCCCTTGAAGAATTCTCGTTATTCACATTTTAATTTGTGGGTGTGGTTTTTCTTCATTTATCTCTCGACAAGATTCTGGTGTCTGATGAAAAGTCGACCAAAGTATGCCACGTCCCACATCCCTAATCAGAGACTCGAATTGTGTGTCAAAATGTATTAATTTCAGGACGTGGTCTTCCTCAAACCATCATTCGACTTCTAATTCACCATCGAGCAATATCGACCACATTCTTCTATTCGTTTATTAAAAATTTCTATTGCTTAACATATGTTAACGATAAACCATGCCTTCCTCGCTCTCCAGCAGAGCTATCCCTGTTGTTTCAAGGGTGTTAATTTGGCACATTGAAATCTCTATAGTTGCCTCATGGAAAAATTCCAATGGGTTAATGAGCCAACGAACTACGCCTGTTTCATCCCGCATGAGGAATTTCTATAGGTCATCACGCCCTAGTCGGGGATGTGGTTGTTTTTTATTGCTCTTGTCAAGATTCTGGTTGGTTATTGCGAAGTCGTGAAGTAGCAATGTAAACATGAAAGAGTACCTCGCCCACCAAACATTCCTATTGGTCAGTACGTGTTAATGTAGACTTCTTCTGACTTGACTACATTTCAGGTATTTGCTTCCCTGCTGGTACTCTGTAATAACTCAAGGTGGGAGAAATCGTTTCCTTTTTTTTGGAGACACTGTATACATTTAATAAATTATGGAATGGCCGCTTCTGCACAGACCTAAGCCGGCGGAAAGTGAACTGTTTTAATATTATTAAATCTCTTACTCTTTAGAAGCTATGCGCTCGATGATACGTCCGAATTCAAACTTTTCATGTGAAACCCCTCAAAAACTTGATCACTAGTTGAAAAACGGCGTTCCATATTACCAGTTAAACCGAGCGAAAATGTTCAAGTAGTTCCGTGCTCATCTCAGAGTTTAATCGGAAATATGAAATGCGCCTGTAAATGCGTAGTGTTATGGTACAGAGGCGGGGATATACGATTTTGATTAGTACATAACAGAACATTAATGATGGCATTACCTGTTTATTTTGACCATTACCTATTCCCTGTGAGAAAAAAAAACAAAATAAATTAAAATCATAAGCTAAAGGCGGTTAATAAATAATACATAATCAATAAGCGTATTATAATATCGAAAATTGTGTCATTTGGAAATATGTTCAGTACAATTGGCATAATTGAAATTCATTCAAATATTGTGCGAATCTTGTTTAAAGGGATGAGCATATTTGCTCCCGTTGACAATAACTTTTAATATAGACATGAGCTTAATGCCAATATCGGCGAAATTCGGGACAAATATACAATTCCTTTAGACCAGGTAAGTGGGTGTAAGGTTACGTTGACGAGACACAATCAGAATATCAACAATAAGCTCCTCAAAATACGTATTTATCTGTATTACCATACATTACAAATGGTACAAAATAGAGCATGACAACAGCGTGCACTAGACCACAAATTGCATCAAGCATATACCAAAATATGTGATGTACATGAAAGTGTGTTCATGATGGGAAAAATACAACTCTAAATGTTCATATTCGATGGTTCTGAGCATAATTTATGATTAGAGCGCGTAAATTTCCCAAAAGCAGCTGAAATGAAGAGGTAAAACAAAAGCGTTTCAAATCTATTTCCTCTACCTCATCCTT
The DNA here is from genome assembly GCF_040115645.1 of Euwallacea fornicatus. NCBI lineage: Eukaryota > Metazoa > Arthropoda > Insecta > Coleoptera > Curculionidae > Euwallacea > Euwallacea fornicatus. Next base: position 1,054,542 of record NC_089569.1, read on the forward strand.
ATCCAAGCCCAACTATAGAAAAGAATTGAAAAATATCGATTTTAAAAAACCGTTTTTAAGTACACAAAAAGACACGATATGTTGTTTATGGGGGAGAAATATGCCAAAAGGAGACGTGATCCCTAAATGTATTTACCGTTGATGTCGTAAGAATGCTGAGAAAAGCGGAAAATAATTCGATTAAGCAAAACTTACTTGAAGGTATTCGAAGGAATTATAATCCGTATTTCATACCATGGAACAAAACAGAAAATGATCAGCTTGATTAAAGAAGAAATAAAGGTGATAAGCACCGACCGACATCTGTTTCAAGTTGATGGAGAAGGTGAAACAACTGAGAAATCATCAAAACAGTCCTATTATTTAATACTGAGAAACAGAAACATGACACACGGCATGAACATAAAACACTGACTCTCTTGCAACATTCCAGTTTTCTTCAAAATGCAACACGTATTAAATAACACCCAATTGAACACAGAAATGATGATTGTATCATTGATAAAATGGTTGTTCTTTACTCCTTTCGGCTAAAGCTTGCCTTTGCAGGGCACAGGATTTCTCGGTTAAGAAGATGAAGTGTCTTCTTATCGCGTCGATCCCCGTTTCATCATAAAAAATATCATAAAAAATCAAAATCGTAAAAAATTGGGAAATTCTACACCTGTCGCGTTGCATGAACAATCATGAAGTCGACAGAAGCAGAAGCTGTTATGCGAGAAGGAAATGCAAGGACAAATGGTAATTTGGTCAATCAAGACCACTTAAAAGATGGATCTTTGTCGACGAACGCCATCAGCGACGAGATATCGGATGGTATATCAAAGCTGATAGATCGATAGGTGCTCTTTATGAAGAGGATGATGGAGAAAATGGTGAAAAATAAGAAGATGGAAGGAGAAATATTTTAAGGGAAAAATGTCCCGAGTCTGACTAGCCCCCTCCGGAAAATATTCATTTCAATCTAAGAGCCATTTGTCATTTAACTCCATAGGTTCATCCAAGGTAACGAACTACCATTTTATCATAATGATGGAATGCAAGTACAATTTAAATCGGTTATTTTCCTGTGATTGATTCGCTGCAAAAGGTATAATCAGCTTCATGATACAGTAATATCACCAAAAGCACGAATCAAGACCTTCTGCAATGAAGTGTGAACACATATCTCCAACATAAATCATATCCTAAACAATATGCACTAACGACAATGAACATTCAATAGGACTTACCTCGTCAGTGTCGGTACCAAAAAATAGTAGATCGAATGGGACTGCTGCTACCAAGTCGATGAGGAACCACCCTTTGAGGTAATGCACTGCTATTTTTCCAGGGTCTGAGACGATTTCGTCATTTCCAGAAACGTAGGTTGTTCGGAAATTTATCAGGATGTCTACGATGAATGTTACGTCCACTGGAACAATTAAGTGGACATTTAGTGTTCAATTAATAAATAGCAATGTGGTTGTAGAGCGTTGGCATTAGCAGAAGTGTCGTTTTATTGAGTTGTTCGACCAATAGGAATGTTTAAAATATGCAGTGAAGGTCAATACTTCTATAAAAATATCGCGAACCGCCCCGGCGATAAGAGTTTCCACTTAGTGGCTTCTTCAGATGTGTGCATGCGAAGTAGCGTCATCACACACGTCACGCACATGCCTTACGTGTCCGAAGGCGTGCGCACAGAGTTACAACCAGCGTGGAAAACATGAATGGAAAAAAACATGAATGAAAAAAAAAAACAGGGATTCTCAAGCAGACATCGATTTTGTGCAAATCCGAGAAAACTGGAAAACGATCTTTCTGCTCGCAAAATTAAAATTATATGGACACTTTTCACAGAATAAAGTAACTTTAAAGTTAATTGAATGTGACTCAAACGACATCTCTCAAAGACATTTTAGTAAATTCGTATTATCGAAGATTGCACTGCTTTTATCTTTATGTTCTTGTCCAGAATGTACTAAGAACTGAAATACAAAGAATGTAAAGAGAAAAGCTAGTTACACATTTAGCTTTGGAAAGTTTTAGTTTTGCGAATAATGGGCAATTCTAGGTCGATGCAACGAGATATGGAGGAAACATTATGACTGTACTTGTGTTACATCTTGCCAGGAGAGTCTATAAATGGCAATTTTACTATGCTATATAAAGGACGTAATGTATGTGAAAATTCATTTTGAAATAGAATTTACATGGTTTAGATTTTTCTAATTACCTCTTTGTTGAAACTTAAATTCCTTAATATTTTTTATTATATATAGTGTGATCCATTTGCTTTAGGGTCAGTCTGCGAAATGTTTATTGATTGTGCGATTTAGCCCGGATTTTTTTTAAATTATAAAGCTTGGTAAACTGCACATTTTAATCAAAAATGGCCAGATGAATTTAAACTTCAAGGCCTACCATAACAGTTTCTAGGAGCACAATTTTAATAAATCTTATTAGCGATTTTTTTAGAAAAAATCTGTGCACGCCACAGGATTGGCCACCTCTCAAAACGGGATTGTACAAAATTTTAATGAACAATTTTAAGTAATGACGATTTTGTAGAAAAATTAAAAATGCACACTAGGTACTTACATATTTTAAAAAATTTATAGTTCATTACAACTTAGTTCTAGTATAACTCAGTCTTATACAGAACAAATTAAAAAAAAATGAAAATTACATAACAAAAAACAATGGAATTCTTGTAACTTCCACCATGTCACCATTTTCTCCAATGCACTTGTTCATTTTACGTATGTTCAAAATTACATTGCGTATTAGCTCTGGAGCCATTTTCACACAAGTACGGATAATTCTAACTTGTAGTTCTTGTAAATTTTGGGGTCTTGACTTATGCACTTTTTCTTTAAGTAAACTCCAGAGAAGAAAATCTAACGGGGTCAAGTGCGGAGATCTCGGCGGCCACGCAGCTCCTGTTGCCGAGCGCACGTTGTCGCCAACAATACGAACAATTTTTGTTTTTGCTCTTACACTTAAATTTTCCATAATTATAATGATTAATAATTTAATTTGTATTAAATGCAAATAAGTTCTAATATCGATGTAGATTTTATTTGTTTGACAGTGAAACGCTCGACTGGTTCTCTATAGCCGACCATGAAATTTTTGAAAATAAGTAAGTACTGAGGGTGCATTTTTAATTTTTCTACAAAATCGTTATTACTTAAAATTTTTCGATGAAATTTTTTACTGGCTCATTTTGAGGGGTGGTCAGTCCAGTGGTGTGCACAGATTTTTTTCTAAAATGTGATTTATTAAAATTTTGGTCTTAGAACCTGGCATAGCAGGCCTTGAATTTTGTATCAACCACGCCATTTTTGCTCGAAATGTGCAGCTTATCGAGCTCTATAATTAAAAAAAAAAAAAATTCGGGCTAAATCGCACAATCAATAAACTTCTTACAGACTGACCCCAAAGGAAATAGGTCACGCTGTATATATTGCCTCGATGTTAGCATTAAAATGAAAGTCGATTTGTTTTTTGACGAAGAAGCGTGGAATAGTTGTAGAATTGAATTTGAAATATGAAGGATGTAATCATTTTTGTCAGAATTTGTCATACAGAAATATTACCACCCTACGTGCGTAAATGCAAAGGAGAATATGATACGTTATTAGTTTAGCCTGTTCATGATGTTTTGGATCGATTCTATCCACGGAGTATATTTCCCTGAATAGCGACATAGCAACTGTTCACTTCAAATTGCCGTAAAAATACTATAAGGAAAATTTTTTAAATTATACTCTGAATTTGGCAAGCTTTTGAAAGCCTCTAATGCTGCTTAGTGATCTCGTTGTCTGACAACGGTTTAAACAGTTAAAACCCTGCCTGTTGCGGGCGACTGAAATATACAGGGTGTCCCACAAGTGTTTCATTATATTTCAGTGGGTAATAGTACATTGAAAAATAATATGACTCCCTATATAAACCATATTCCAATAATGCTTCATTAAGAAGATACAGGGTGTTAAACTTAAAACACACC